>NC_137262.1:6665000-6765000 GCF_053477335.1 Acartia tonsa | reverse complement strand
TGACAGCAGCAATAAATTGATTTTGAACGTGTTTCAAAAACAAGGCGCTAAAATCCATTTTTAAAATTTAATATTGAAAAAAGGAGACTAAAACAGTACTTGTCAATTAAAAGAAACATCAGACGAAATGCATTATTTTTCTGGATGTTTCTAAACACAATTATGCTATGCTTAGGCCAAGGACGTCCAATGAATTTTTAACCCACCCCAACAACTTTAAAGCTTAGACCTCCTTACCTAAATGTTATTAAGATTGCCCCCCCCAAAAAAAAATTTTTTTTGTTGAAATTTTACCCTTTATCCCTCAAATGAAAAAGCTTGGACACCCTTGGCTTAGGCACAAATAAGTAATAGTTTATATAAAGAAAACAAGGATGACAACATTCATAAAAAGCGAAGCTCTACAATCTGAAGGAAGGACAAACAAACATTAACTCTTGTAGAGTGTTAGAACATTAATTTGAAAGTCTAAACAAAACTACATTTGTTGCAAAATTGCGTAAATACAGGATACCGATACAGTAAAAGGACATACTTTCATATTTAGAATTTGATGACAGTGATGCCTTGCTTATATTATTGTACCTTGTTGTCCAAAAATTTAGATTCATAGGATAATTATATCATATATCATACCTAACTCTTATAGGAATCCTCATGCAAAGTTTGAAATTTATAGGATACTTCAAACTTGTCAAAATTAACGAAAAGAGCTAACCGTTACTGAAGGACGGACCGACCATTACTATTGAAAAGCTTCGCTTTTAAAATTTTGATTTGTATAGTACAGCAAAATAGTATTTTTCGATGTGATGCTAGAAAACACTCACAAAAAATTGTATAGCGGCAAAAAAATGAAATAATTACCCCCTTAGTTTTTTATGGGCTTGGTCCTAGACTCGTTTAACTATCCCCCCGTAAATCCACGAAATTTTATGTAATTTAAATTACTTAATGATAAACAGGGATAAGGGGATAAATACAAAGAACAGCCATGGAGTGCAATGACCCATTATGTTCAAACACAAGAGGTAGTTTGAAACACAAAACAGACAACCAACCCCCTGAGTGCATAAACTTTGTCCGATAATCCTTACTGTGCCTGGTAATGAGTTACACCTGTTTAAGTATCAAAGCATTCCCCGTTCTCCAGTTTGGACTAGACTACCCGGCAGTAAAACGACACGTTACATAAATTATTTACCTCTAGCGGCTTCGCCCCTAGCCTCTAGGGGCTTTGCCCCAAGAGGTTTGATCAAACCAATTTTTCGTATTTTAAAATAAAAATAATTTAAAATTAAAAATTAAAAAATAAAATTTTTTTGGGGGGGGACTATGAGAAGCTACCCTGTAAAGGAGAACCCGATCGGTTCAGCGGTTAGCGAGATCCTTCGCTACAAACAAACACACAAACAAACAAACAAACAGACAGACATCGTTCTACTTTGTATTATAGATGAGGCATATCCCTTTGTGACTGGTGGTTATAGAGAATTTGTGTAATAATATTATTGATGATTCGAGGAAATTATTCTGGCTGTCAAAATATTAAGGTTGGGATCAAAGGTTGTTTATTCACTGTAGAATTACATCAAAATTCTGGGCTATGGGACCAACAACTTTACTGTATTACTAATAAAAAATTGATTTTAGGAATATTAATATTTTAATTGTGTGAGGTAGGTGTGGTTCCCCCCTATCAATAGAGAATGTTTTAGGTCTTTTTTTTGGTTGAAATTGTAATTGTCTTTTGTGGCAAATCGGAGGGAATGAAACTTGAAAATCTCAATACCCGCACCCCCCCCCCCCCCTCTCTCTATTTAATATAATAAGGGGAACCCTGTTCAACAACTGGTGGACATGTCCCTACATGCTATAGGGGGCCACTGAAAACTAACAAGGATGTGAAAATCCATATCTATAAATAACATATTTTATTGAAGTTATTAAATGTTAAAATTCTTTAAAGAAAACACATCCTAAAAAAGTCTCAGGTTTGGACTCTTTAGTTGAATTGATAGGCTTGCGAACTGTTTTAAAAGACTTTAGTATAAAAATTTCTAAAGTAAAGGACGGGTTTATCATGTCTTATTGTAATGCCAAAATTGTGGCACTGAATTTGACAGGGTAGATAAGTTACGCTTACCAAAAGGTTGAAAGGTCAATTTGAAAGTAAGATATAAAATTCCAAAACCACAACTCAGTTTTTAAAAAAAATTTGCTTTTTTATCCTATGTTTTAAATCAACATAGAATAGGGACCAGGGGGTAATACACACCTTGTAAAGTGTCATAGCTTAATGTATATGTCTAAAAGTGGTAGGGGATGTCAAGTGAATTTTCAGGGGTAGTAAATAGAAACAGAGACCCCCCCCCCCCTTCCAGTCACATCTTTCTACTTCCAACCTTACCAAAATTCGTCTACACGCCCTTGAAAATGCATATTAATAAAATATATCATTATAATAAAGTAACATGATGTTTGTTTGTCTTTATGTTTCTACCGAAGGATCTCGCTACCCGCGGAACCGATCGGGTTCTCCTTAACAGGGTAACTTCTGATAGGTCCTGGGAAGGTTTATAACTATTTTGGGGGATGGTACCACAAGCCTCCCAAGAGAATTTTTTTTTAATATTCTGGCTTTTGCATGGTGACTTGAACGCAACAGGGAAAAATTATATATTTGATATAAAAAAAAATTAAAGTGCCACTAGAGGCCTCTAGGGGCGTAGCCACTAGTAACATAAAAAAAGTGTTTAAAAATTGGGATATAAAAACTCATTGCTTGAAACCAATGAAATGTTTGAAGACAATAGAAAAATTGAAATTATGATCGCGTGAGAATATATTCTGTGCATGTGTAGGTCAAAGAAAACGTTTCAAATTCAAATGATTAAAATCTATCCAAGGAGCAATATAATTTTGAAAAGAAAAAAAGTTAACTAAATATGTCTCTAGCGCAGATTTTATGGTGATAAATACCCAGATAATTTAACAAGGATGACAACATCTATGAAACCGAATCTCTAGTGTAAGACAAACGAACATTAACACTTAAAGAGTCGCTTTTGAAATGTTCCAAAACAAATAATCATTGAGATATCTAAATTCTTCGCTTTATTTTGTACATTTAAATAAATTGTATTTCTTTTAGAAATCAAGGAAAACCCAATTTGTATAAAATATATTTACTGTACAAAATCTAACCCTGAATTTGCCTGTCATTGATTTATATTTGGTAGGTACATAATGATAGAATAGCTAATCTACAAGTACAATGTCAACAAATAATATGGATTGGAAAAATCTAATGAAATATCAACTTATATTAAGTATATTAATAGCTGCTCCAAAATATAAAAACCTTATAATTTTATCTCTAATATAAAAATTATAAAACAAGTGTAACGGTCTATATAAAATCTTAAACATGTTTTAATGTAATAAGATAAATCTAAATCTATCATAAAATTTATAAACAGTACTTCCTTAATTTTGGTATGTATGTTTTTATTATTGCAAATTTTAATTAAATTATATTAGATTGATAGTTTATAAATCTATACAACAGTATAAAATGTCAAATATTATTTCAGAGTCATTTTAAACTTGTTAATAACAGAAAAATTTCTATTAAATGGTTTATTGCTACAAAGCTGTTACAGGAAAGTTAATTCTTGACTTTAGAAAACATCTTTTTTGCACTTTTAAAGTAAAATAAAAGTCATAAAAGCGAAGCTCAAAACTAAATAATTTTTTTTGTGTACATAGTTTTAAATAGTTACGACATTTAAACTAAATCTAGATAGAAAAAGTTAATTCTTGATCATTTCAATTATCATTCTTTAGATCCTGAGGTTGAAGAAATTTCATGTTTTAGTTATAAATAAGTTTTTATAAATATACTTTTTAAAGATAAAAACATGACTAATGCTAACCGTTAACAACATACATGTACTCTGCATGACATACAATCACTAATTATCAAGAAGCTTTACTTTTCAAGATTGATTTAATCAATGAAGACTTGTTATTTGAGAATGCATTATAAATTGCAGTTTTTATGTCTGGTCTCATCAGGGATACAAGGATACCTGAGCTGGATCTTTAAATCATTTCCACCAATGAGAGCACAGCATTTTATGAAATGCCGCGCTGTGATTGGCTGAAATTCGGCTCACCCCGATCTGGCTCACCACTAAAATGATTTAAAGATCCAGCTCTGTAGGATCTTGAAGCGTTGTGTTAAATACAATGATTAATGACAATTTATTACATAAAGTTTGATTGTTTTTGTAAGAATACTTGGGATTTTTATCTTGTTGTCAATAAAATAAAAGGAAAAAATTGGACAACTTTATTTTTTATATTGGGGGGGGGGGGTGGTGGGGGATGTTAAATGTTTATTTTTTTTTTCGTAAGCTTCCCTTGACCAGTGTAAAACTTCCCTAAAAAAAACTATATTTTAGTAAACATACATACATACATAATCAACAACTGCACAGAGAAATCAAAGAAATAGTTTTTACCTAAAATTCATAATGTTTATTGTGTATACATGTTGTCCCTGTTCTATGTGTAGAAGCGCAACTACTGCATAAATGACTTTTTTCAGTAGTCTTTCTGATTGTCATTTGCCAACTATAAAAGTAACTTTGTATCTTTCTATCTATTTATTCAACCGTCTATCTATCTAGAATAGTTATTTCTCGCATCGTATTATAAACAGCTTTACATTTTTATATTCGTAGAAAGCTGGATATAATACGATGCTAGACATAGTTTTTTTCGTATGGATGAGAACCGGTTCCTATCCACCGGATTCGAATGAATACGAGAAATGGTATTACACTCCTAGTTTAATGATCTACTGTTGTTCAGGTGAAATCCTTGGGAAGAAGCTTAAAGAACTTCAAGTCAATCTCTCTGAGCCCAGCATTGCTCATTATATGTGCTTGTCTGCAGATCCTATGTTTGCTTTTTCAGACAACACGTACATAAAATGACTACTGCTTGTCTCTGGTAGTGACCAATCTATTGTTCACTATATTGATCAGTCCTTTTTAGTCCTTCTAACTGTACAGTGTACATAGTAATGTTTTTAATGTTTTTTTATTAAAACAAATGTGTTTCGAAGAGCTTTGTACATAACTTTTTCATCCTAACATAATTTCATAAATTAAAATTATCAAGACCTTTTAAATTAAGTTATAATTGGATAAACAGTAGACTCGTGTTGTTTATGAGATTGAGTCTGGTATGCATGGATTATGGATAGGTAGATAGAGGAGAAATTAATATTAATCTCAATATTATATCCAATGTTTTTTAAAATTAATTAAAACATTCTTCATTTTAGAATTGATTGAAATTTTTTTCTATCCACACCCCCAAATTTTTAACAAGAGGGTGAATTTCACATGGAGGGTAAGTGAGGTATAATGTTAACCAGATTTTAAAAACTAAGGACATTGAACTATAGCGTGCACCATTGGGTGGGTTGTGGTTAACACCCCTCCCCTCCCCCTTAGACATCCCTAGTCATAGGTCATCTTTTGTCGAATGATGTTTCTATTTTCATCCCGCCTTCTTTTTTCGTCTTTTATGATTATCTTTTTTCTATTATTTCCTTTTTTCTGTTTAAAAATATTTTCTTCTAAATAAAGTCAAGTAAGTGAATCATATAAAAACCAGTCTTAAATAATTGCTTTATTATGCTAATGGTTATAAAGGCCTTAATTTACTTAAGCACTTTAAGCACTAAATTTTTTAAATAAATATTCAAAAAAAGTGAAACAATTTCGAACTATTTAGTAGGGCTCTGCAGGCTCACAGATGAGGTCAAAATATTATTGTTTATTAAAGTTTCTTTAATTTTTAATGCAGTGTGTAGATTAGCGGCGCTCAAACATTAAATAACAACACTAAATAACTTTTTTTAAAGCTTTAATTTTGGTCACAAATAGTTATAATATTAACACAAGTTTGGTCATAATGTCTTTCGAATATCGTTATGTCGATTTTAAGTCAGGTTTGACCACTTGAATGACAGTGCATTTTGGAGAAAAAAAAATATTGCAAGTTGATATCATTTCAGCTTTTATTGAGCTCCTATTTTTTTACAGTTCCATGTTTTTTACATTTATCTATAATACAAAGTAGCTTGATGTCTGTCCGTCCGTCCGTCTGTCCCTTAAGATCTCGGTAACCACTGAACTGATCGGATAAATACCTTCAGGGTAAATGCCTATTGGTCCTATGTTGGTTTTAAGCTATTTTCTTGGGTGGTGGGACACCCCCAACCCCCCCA
This sequence comes from Acartia tonsa, assembly GCF_053477335.1. Taxonomy (NCBI): domain Eukaryota; kingdom Metazoa; phylum Arthropoda; class Copepoda; order Calanoida; family Acartiidae; genus Acartia; species Acartia tonsa. Next base: position 6,758,690 of record NC_137262.1, on the reverse strand, counting down.
AAAATAAAAAATCCCCCCTCCGATTTTTTTTCTTTTCTTGCGGAGAAGTTATATTTTTTTTCTTATGGAGTTAGTTCACATAAAACTACTGGCGGCAGCAAAAGTAGTACTTATTTTTTTATTTTATTACCTCTTGGGGCAAAGCCCCTAGAGGCTAGGGGCGAAGCCGCTAGTGAATCTATAAATTATAACTTTGTTTATAATATTTACTTTATATCTGTGAAATCTGTCATTAATTTTCATGCTTAATGTCAAAAATCATCAAAAGTTTTTTTTTGAAATATGAAAATGCAATTCTTTTTGTGATATAATAATAATCTTAAGAGTTGGTTTGATGTTTAAGAAATGAACAAAGACCAAAGTGCGTTAAAAATCAGTTATGTGACGTCATAAAGATGAGGAAAATGAGAGGAGAAGTGGGAAAGAAACCCCCTTAAAAAGAGATGGATTATATCTCATTTTTATGACGTTACATAGCTGATTTTTTAACGCATTTTGGTCTTTGACAGAAAAGGCAATACAAATATTTTTAAGGATAGTAATTTTCTTTATATTACACCTATCATTATATTTCTTGCGCTCAATCTAGGGATCTTAGGGGATAAGACAATGGACGATTTATAAATGTATATTCTAAATTATAATGAACAAAAATACCCTTTCTCTAGATGGAAAAGATTGGACAGTGATACTTAGTTTCAACTAATCAAGATTTAGTAAAAGTTTTTTTTAAGCCAACGAATGAGATAAAGTACTTTGAAACATTGGGTACAAATAAAAATTTATAGTTCAATTTCCCCTCCCTCACTAGCCTAATCTGGACTGTTAGAAGCTCTTTTTTAAAATATAATTCAGTAATTTATCAGTCATGAATTCAATCTGCCTTAAAGCTCGATTCTAAATAATAAGTCCCATGCTTTTGAGATTAATATCGGGCTTTACTTGTATTGTATAATGCCAGGTAATGCAAGAAAACATTTCTTGGTCTTACATTTTGACTTTAACAGATCATTGAAATTTGTCAATATCTTGAAACACATCCAATAATAGTTAAGAAGTAAATTGAAATATAAATGTTCAAGACAATTCCAGGGATGATCTTACAGGTCCTGATTCTCCAGGTCTACAGCATACTTTGTTAAGTGACAGCAGAAAAAATAATTTAAAAGTTTTCCTTACGGTGCTAGACCTCCCTAACTAGTTTATTTGTATGCCTTGTTTTGTTTTCTAAAAAACACCCTAAACATTTATATTCATCTTTATACCATTATATTTTATATCAAATTTGAATTTTTTCCATGAACTCAATATAAGCGCACAGAAATACTACAAATGATAGTTTGTATATATTTTATAGGCTGTAAACCTAACCATTTCAAATTCCAAGCCACAGTGCTATAAAATATAGTTATTCAACAATTTAAATTGTATTGAGAATTGTAATTTTTAGAAGTTTTATCCTTTACAAAAAAAAATTTTTAAATCATATGATAAAAAATCATATTTTTAATTCTTACAAGCATTGTAGGATCTTAATTGTGTTTATTATTAGCTTTGACATGATACAATTGTTTTTAAAACTGTTCATTCCTTTCTTTGACAGCATTTGGTCAGATAGCAAGGCATTTTTAGTGCAAAACTTATAAATAATTTGCTTTAATTGTGTATTCCATTTTGGATTTTCAGAGTACCACATACCATTCTGTTTTAGAATAGCAAATAAGTGGAGTTTTTCATTTTTATGATAATTCATTCATAGTTGTTTGACCAGCCACTAAGGAAAATAGCCTAAAACCTGCCCACGTTTAGAAATTTATTATGTAAAACACTGGCAAACACATCTAATTCTTTATATATGACTTGTGACTACGCCCCTAGAGGCCTATATAGGCCCCTTAAGTCAACTTTACTTTAAATTTTAGTTTTAAAAAAAAGTTTTTAAAAATATTTAGTATGTGGATATTTTTCTCACGAAAACTTTCTGGTTCTATAAGAAGCTACACTGAAAAGGCAAACCATTTCGGTCCAGTGGTTTGCGAGATCTTAAGCTACAGACAGATATACGTATATTTTACTTTTATATAAGAAAAGTATATAACAAAAATCGCAGCTATTTTGAACAAAACTACTTTTAAACATAAAAAGTGCATGACCAATTTAAATGCAGAGATATAGTATAATGCCATTGCCGAATTTTTTTTCGGTCAACATACAAGAAATTTATTTATTTGTATTTGTATATTCATGTATTTCTGACTCTCTGTGTGTATCGAACGATCTTGCTAACCGATGAACAGATATGGTTCTCCTTTATACAAATATTTTAGGAACATTAAATTTTCCCTAGACTATGGAAGAATCAACTACTTAGAATATGATAGAGTAGCAAACAAAGAATATTAAAGTATTTTGGGTTGATCTCTATTGCATAATCAACTTGTACAAGTAAAACTTGATTAAATAAAAAAGTATACTTTTAATTGAACTTTCAAAATAATCAAGTTTATAAAAAATATATTTGCAAGGACAAGAGAAAATGCCGAAGAATTTTTAGGTATTTGTATCTGTATGTGTCTATATTCTAAATAGGTTTGTTTTGGATGTTTCAGGTTTCAAGCTATTTTAGAGAGAGAAGTCAAATCTTCACAAACAGTAGTCTCAAACACCTTATGTCTGAAATCTATAATCTGAGTATATAACTGTTCCCAAAAACCGAGGACGTTCAAGCCTTTTTTCGAAGGGGGGGGGGGGGGAGATCGCAGAATCTCCTCAAAAAAAAACTTTGAGGATCCTAAACTGAATGTATATTTTCTAAGGAGGGGTAAAATATTACAGATTTAAAAAACAATCTTACTAAAAAATAACAATGAAAATGCCTCGTTTCTCGAATTCAATCGTCCTTGTCCTGTACTAAATTGACAGATTAGTTTTAAGTTTTGTTGCAAATTAACCAAAAAATATACAAGTTTTTGAACTTTAAGGAAAATGCATTTGTTTTAAAAGCAGCACTCAAAGTATGTTATATAAAGATTAAATTTCCCCTCTGTGTACAATTGCATATTCACATCTTTTACACCTTGACATTAGAGGTTTTAAAATTAGGAAAATGTAAGTAATTTGATTTTTAGGGCCAAATATGACTTCCTTGACAAAAATATGCCGGAAAATATTTTAACCAGTGCAGTGGGGTGTCAACACCCCCCTTAAATAAGATATTACGAAGAATTGCCTCACTATTTGACTTACTTCCTCCTCCTCTTGGTGAATCACTGCTTTTATCATCTTTGTTTTATATCAGTATTGTGTATTATAGTTATGGTTATATTATTACTTGGATTTTACACCACATTGCCATGTTTCAAATAAAGTGAAACACGCAACGGACTAAACTACCTTCCCCCCCCCCCCCTTTACCTCATCCAATCCCCTCATACTGAATGGATGAACTGGCCAAAAACGAGTTCCATGTTGACGACAATTTTTGCCGTTTCATAATATCCACGTATATTATATGCAGTATAGTTTTTATACTTACAATATAATGTCCAGAATTTGAATGACATTTTTCAATTTTCCTAAAGCTATGATAAACTATTGAATATACTTAAAATAAAGTTGAATTACCCTCCCCCTTCTCCATCGAGATGATTTTACCTTTCTCCAGTCTCGCCCCCCCAAAAAATTAAAAGCTAGACTTACATGTGCCATACATTACAGTGAATCTTAAAAAATAGTGGACACCTCCTCCCTTTATAAATGAAGAATGCGCCAATTAAATATAATTTATTGCCATTTTGAAACCCTGCAATTATAACATTAAAATAAGAATCTGATGATTAAGCACTTTAGCCATCATTTGTTAGGAACAATTCCAGAGTTATAAATCTTTTCTCTATGGTATGGCTACAAAAATCCCTATTAAAATTGGAATGCACCTTTTTCACACATTTAAAAAAAGTTTTTGGCAATATTTAATTGAAGTATTTTTATCTGACATTTCTACAACTTTACATAATATTATATTGGCTATATTGTTAGATATGGATGTTCTTAGCATCTTAACTACCTTAATTTTTTTTAATAATCAACAGAAATCTAATTACTTTTGAAATAAATATATTGATGCATATCTTTCATATGCTAAAAAGTTATGTCCATAGCAAAAATAGACAAAGACATGTTAATCACAAAATTTCTAGGTGATAATACATTTATTATTGCTTGGATATTGCACAAGGTTTTCCTGTACTATAATAAAGTGATCATTCTAGATGGCTAAAATAACGATACTCCCTTTACCCCATCCCTTTCCTCCTACTGAATGAACTTAGTAACCAATAAATGAGATCCATATTAGCAACCCTAATTGACGACAAATTTACCCCTGTCAATTTATTCACTTATTCTATATCCATTTAGGTAATCTTCTAAAATATTAATATTCAATTTTTATTTTGTATCAGGCAATTATCGTTTAGTTGTTAGTTGTATCCGGATTGGGATGACAAATGGGATAAGATAAGCATTTCATGTTTCTGAATCATTTTCAGTAGCACAGCTACTATATGATTAATGTCTGCCTGTTGGTCCATGCTATGCAGTGACTTAAAAACTTGTTTGAACTTAACAATAAAAGTTTTATTTGAAGGGGTCGAGGGTTGGCATGAGAAAAATTTTTTAAAAAGTCAAAAAAAACCAATGATTAAGTGGGTTGAAGGGGACATCATTCAAATAATATTTGGGGGCACCAGACATTCCCATACAGGTGGTTAAAAGCAGTACTGTTATATGTTTAATAGTTTCTTGCTGTGTTACTACTAGAAATAATTGTCCTTGATGAACACAGTAATAGTGTCTGACTGATTATGACGTAACAAAAAAAAATTAGCCAATGAGAGGCCGTTATTGACCAATTGTAAAATTTATAGTGGCCTCTCATTGGCTAATTTTTTTTGTTACATCATAATCAGTAAGACACTATTGCTGTGTTCGTCCTTGATTTATTTGTGAAGATGCTGTACGTATTGGTGCAAAAAATGGGGACAATTTTTAAATTGATTTGCTGGGGCTGGATGGGGGTATGACGTCACACGCCAAAACAATTTGAAATTTGTCCCCATTCTTTGCACCAATACGTACAGCATCATTTGTGAATCATAATTTGGAATGTTGTTAGTCTATCACATAGAAGTAAAGATACAAAGATAGATAGAAAGATAAATATTAAAATAGATATTAAGATTGAAAGAAAGATAGAAAGAAAGATAGAAAGGAAGAAAGAAAGTAAGATACAAAGAAAGATAGAAAGAAAGATAGAAAGAAAGATAGAAAGAAAGATAGAAAGAAAGATAGAAAGAAAGATAGAAAGAAAGATAGAAAGAAAGATAGAAAGAAAGATAGAAAGATATACAGAAATATAGATAGAAAGATAGGAATGATAGATAGATAGAAAGATAGAAAGAAAGATAGAAAGAAAGATAGAAAGAAAGATAGAAAGAAAAATAGAAAGAAAGATAGAAATGAAGAAAGAAAGTAAGATACAAAGAAAGATACAAAGATAGATAGAAAGAAAGATAGAAAGAAAGATAGAAAGATATACAGAAATATAGATAGAAAGATAGGAATGATAGATAGATAGAAAGATAGAAAGAAAGATAGAAAGAAAAATAGAAAGATAGATAGAAAGACAGACACAGAGAAAGCTCTGAATAGCAAATTAAACATAATTTGTAGAATAGATAAAAAGACAAATAAAGAGTACAAATATGCTTGTCATGCAGAAAAATTAATTAAATCTGGATTGTTAAAGGCTAATTACTAATAATTGGTCTCATTTCATAAAGGCGCTATAGCTATCTAATCAGTACAGGTGCGTGCACAGCAATTTTCAAAGGGGGTGTGACTCGTGAGTCATTAGGTGGTAAAAACAGGAGTAGTAGATCCAAAATTATTTTCTTTTACTCGCCCTCCCCCACCAGAAAAAAGTTTCAAGTAAACTAGAAGAAATTAAACCTTGCTTTTATCAATATCAAAGGAATTCTGCTTTATCTATGTATTATGGCTTTAAACGAAGGGAACTAAACAGATATGCTTAAGTTAAAACCAACAATTGATTAATAATTGTTAAAAATTTCATTGTTTGATTTTTAACAGACGCGGAAGGTTCAACAAAAATTATGAAGAAGCAGCGTTCCCAATTATTTCAGCCCGATACATTTTTGAGTTTCTATATCATTGCCAAAGAAATCTTACCAACTCTTTCCTTCCCTAGAAACCAGAACAACATTTACATTACTACAAGGTCAAAAAATGAGACAAAACAGGTCTGACCACATTTTACCTGTTAACAATCTGTCTAATACCAAAATAAGCGCAGCCAAAATTATTGACACCACCCTGAAATCAAGAGCTGAAAAATAAAGAATGCTTACCTAAGACATTGCTTACATTTTTTTTTGTCAATTTACATCAAAACACCGTAAAGCTTCCACTTTCCTAACGATAAAATAACACCATTCTTGCTGCCAGTAATACTCCCTCTTGATCTGAGCTGGATCTTTAAATTATTTTAGTGGTGAGCCAGATCGGAGTGAGCCAACTTTCCACCAATGAGAGCACAGCATTTTATGAAATGCCGCGCTGTGATTAGCTGAAATTCGACTCACCCCGATCTGGCTCACCACTAAAATGATTTAAAGATCCAGCTCAGATCAAGAGGGAGTATTACTGGCAGCAAGAATGGTGTTATTTTATCGTTAGGAAAGTGGAAGCTTTACGGTGTTTTGATGTAAATTGACAAAAAAAAATGTAAGCAATGTCTTAGGTAAGCATTCTTTATTTTTCAAGCTTCTTTCTTACTTTCAGGCTCTGTATTAGAAGATAAAAAAAACCTAAAAAGATTCTAAGACTTAAATCATAAATAAAACAGCATAAAACCATTCTGGTACCCATGTTCTTCCCTAAATTGGACAACTCAATCGGTTTTTTAATCATCACAAGCAACAGACAAAAAACTTAACTACTTTATATTATAGTAGAAATAGTTCACTTTAATTTTAAAAGTAGAATTAAAGAAAGTGATTGAAGTAATTGTCCTAAAAACTTAAAACATGAAAAATGTGAGATAAGCACCTTTTTTGAACAATTGTTCATGAAATGAAAATATAAATTTTTTTCCTTTAATTTCTTGTGGATTTTAAATAAATAAAATATGTTATTTATAGATATTAATCATCCATGAAATTTATGCACCTGTTAAAATATTTAGAGCATTTTGTTCAAAATAATTATATAATCAATTTTTGTGATTAAAATATTAATAGTTCATTTGAAATCTGTGGGTTTTATTTTAAAATGTAACTCTCAAGAAGCTTTTTTAGTGCCTATAAAAAATGACGTCAAACTGGCCTAACATTGGTCAATCAAAATGTATACTGGCCTGCCGTTCGTAATTTAGTCTGTGTGTTGGCCTATCATTGGTCATTTGTATTGTATGACGTCATTTTTTATAGGCACTAAAAGGAGCTTCTTCGTTCAAATGAAGCCTATTCTATTTTGTAATATTTCTGCACAAGAATAAAAAGTTTTGGTTTTCAAAAGCATCAACTGAGTATAGGAAAAATAAATTTTTTTTGAATACTTGCAAATTTGTACATAAAACAAATGTTCCAACACCCTTGATTAAACCTTAGAAAGCCTGCTTGTGATATCTCTGTAAAAGGTCACAGAGCCCCTGAAGCAAGTGCAGCGGGTAGTACAGTCGGTGCTTTCTCTTAAGTGCCTAGTCTGGTAAAGAACCACCCCCCCTCCTACTTATTTTCAAATGAATTAAAAACAAGGGGGGGGGGGGTTGTTTTTACAGTTTAAGACAGCCCCGCAGGATAAGGTCCCCTGAAGGGGATAGGCTTAGCAAAAAAATAACCCCTCTTACTTCAATTTTATTCAACAATAAGGGGAGAGGTTCTATGCTAGCTAGACACTTTGAAGGAAAAGACCGTTCAGTCGGCTTTTTATATTCAAACAAAATTAAATCTTGACTGAGTAATAGATGATAGACACAATTTTACTCACTTTAAGCTAGACATTTTTAAAATCTAGTATCAAAATATTTTACTATTATCAAAATCACCCTATTGAGATTTCAAATTAGGCATGAACACAAATAGAATATCCTAATTATTATTTCAAACTAAATCATTTTTTTATCAGCAAAAGAAATTCACAAGAAAAACATATTATTTCCCTAAAGATTTTTAGTTTTTGAAATAATTTTTATGATTCTTATTTTGTTCGCACCAAAAAGGGTGAGGGTAATAATTATAGTTCTTTAACCAAAGGGCAGGGAAGTATTAAGTACAACAAGGATGACAACATCCATAAAAGCGAAGCACTAAAACGGCAAGACAAACGGACATTAACACTTGTATAGTGTCAGAACTGAATAATCAGAATATAAATGTATAAGAGTCAAAGCTAAATTTTTATTAAATTTGTTGAAAAACTGCTTGATACAGAAAAATGTTTATGGACATACTTACATTTTTAGAACTTGATTATAGAGTTGCTTCGCTTATAATATTGTACTTTGTTGTCCCAGGAATCAGTATACCAAAAATCAGACCAATCGGATTATTAGATCACATAAAATTTTTTTTAATAAAGTAAAAAAAAACAACATGTTTAAAATGGACGTACGGACATTCTGGTAATGATTATAGAGTTGCTACGCTTTCTAAATCGTTCCTAACTACTACAGGAATCACCATGCAAAGTTTGTAATCGATAGGACAATTCTAACATGCCTAAATTAACGCATAAAAGCTAACTATCTCGGACGGACGTACGGACGGACGGACGGACCGACCCTAATTATAGAAAAGCTTCGCTTTTAAAAAGAAAAATTAGAAAATTAAAATATAAAAAATTGTATTTGTAGGGTTTCCGCGGCTATAAAATAATAATCCATTACTGTCGCACAACTAAAAGTAAAAAGGACGTCCAAGGGGCGGGGTGTACAAGTGTGTTACTGTTTACCCCCCAAATTCTTTGAAAAAAATTATATTTCCCCCATACTACAAAGAATTTTATAAACCCTCCTTGAAAAGTGAAAGTTTCTGAGAATATGTTTTTAACATTCTTGAAAATATTGATAAATGAGGGATATTCAAAAGGAAAAAATCAAAGTCAGTCTTGAAGGGGCGAACTAAAAAATATTTGAGATTGTATGTCTCTGTCAGAGTTGAAACAAAAGTGAATCATTAGCATAACACAATAGAGAGGTTAAAATAAAAGATGGGTTACCACTTCCGCAGAATAAAAAACATTAGGAAAACCGCAAATCATAAATCGAAACAACTGCCCTTTCAATACCCTAGATTTTCAGGCCATATGAATGGCAGAACATGTGTAGTTTTTTTGTGGACATAATCAAATACCATTTGAAGTATGTTATTAAGTTTAAGGATTAAAACAAGTTTAATTTTTTTGTTGCATAGCTTCTCTACAATTCAAATTTGTCTGTTTCTTTTTCTTAAATTAAAAAATATTATATCTCAAATACGTAGTAAGTTTTGTATGCTTCTAACTTTTTAACATACACCTAATATTAAATTGGTCATAATTGTCCTTGTTTTTAAAATCGAAGCTTTTCTATAATTAGGGTCGGTCCGTTGAAAACTACTTGATACAGGATAATGTTTATGGACATACTTACATTTTTATGACTTGATTATAGAGTTTCTTCGCTTATAATATTGTACTTTATACCAAGAAATCAGATCAATCGGATAATTAGATCACATGCAAATTTGATGTTAAAAAAGTAGAAAAATCAATATGTTTAAAATGGACGTACGGACATTCTGGTAATGATTATAGAGTTGCTACGCTTTCTAAATCGCACCTAACTACTACAGGAATCACCATGCAAAGTTTGTCATCGATAGGACAATTCTAACATGCCTAAATTAAAGAAAAAAGCTATCCGTCTCGGACGGACGGACGGACTGACGGACCGACACTAATTATAGAAAAGCTTCGCTTTTAAAAGACAAAGTATCTGTGTGACAGTTTCACTATTAATAGCATGTGCAAAATTAGAGCCAGTTTCAAAATTAATAATATTTTCCACATATTTAACCTGTTAAAAATTAAATCTTTGTTGCCAAACCACTCTACAATTATATATTTAGTTTTTAGAATTAGTTGGTCTTTTTGTAAATAGCTGTTAATCATTATGTTTTATTTAAAAGCCAAGGGTCGTGCAATTGATAGGTTTCAGAGTCATTGACAAAGAAGTTTAATACTTCCATACGACTAGTAATACAATTGATTGTCTAATTTAAACGGAGTATTTTATTGCAAAAAAATCAGATAAAATTTACGGTTAAATTTCTGTGCCATCCTGAATGTAGATTAATTCTATTTGAATCCTGTTTCCTATTACAGTAAGATATGTTAATTTTGGAAAACGTTCTAATATTATTTTTCTGTTTTTTTATCCTATTTTTCACTTTTCAACTATCATTTTTTTTATTTGTACTTATTTTATACCAGCATTTTTTTAACCCCAAACTTACCTTGCAGATTACAAATTATTTTTTATTAGGTTGGTTGGGGTGCTTGTTGTGGTGTGCACAGCGTTTTGCGAAGCCTCCTCGTTAGTTTAAAACCCACCTTAAAATAAAATTGATTGGGGGGAGGGATGGTGTAGTGAAGACAATTTTATTGCCAGGGATTGGATGCACCATCTTGCGTAATAAACTCTTATATCAAACAATCATCCTTTGATTGGTAAATTGAATTTCTTATAAATAACAGTCAAATTATAGACTATTCAATCAACAAACGAGTAGGACTTTTAAGTATCTTTATAAATAGATGGTAAACATTTGAGACACGCATACATATCATATGGTAAAAAAATAAAAATGCAAGTAATCCAATATTATTCAAATGACTTTATTGAATTCTAATACATTTTCTTACTATTTTTTTTAGATAAATAGCGGATGCGCCCCTAGTATCTAAGGGCTCTGTATTCAAAGGGATAAAGAAGGGGAAAAAATAGCCTAAAACCACCTTTGTACATTTAAGAAGCTTGACTGTAAAGGAGAAACATGTCAGCTCAGTGGTTAGCGAGATCCTTCGTTACAGAGAAAAAAAAAGCTTATTACTTTATATAATAGGATACTAGCGGCTACGCCCCTAGAAGCCTCTAGTGGCACTTTAAATGTTTTTTTTTGCGTTCAAGTTTCTACTATATGTTGGGTAAGAGTCTCTTTGTACGATACCTCGCAATGTTATGTGGCATGGTGCCTTCATCATTCAAGTTTATACATTTCTATCCCTGTCCACATTCCTCTACTTCTCCAACCGAGTCAGACCTACACTGATAACCGCACCATGTCCCATCCTGTTGTATCCAGGAGTCAGTTGAATTTGATTTATGTAGGCCTTTGTGTGAACATTTGGAGGGGGAGACTTACACCCCCCCCAAAAAAAAAAAAAATTGGGTGCAGAGACTTAAACCCGCCAAAAAATTGAACAAAAAAATGGAGGGGGAGACTTACAACCCCCAAAAAATTAAAAAAGAAAAAATAAATAATTTGGGGGAAGACTTACACCGCCCAAAAACTTAAGAAAAAAAAATTGGAAGAGGAGACTTAAACCCCCCAAAAAATTAAAGAAAAAAAATTGGGGGAAACCTACACCTTTGTGGGTTCAATTCCATTGGGTTCAATCCCGTGCGGGTTCAATCACGTGGTTACCCATAAAATGAGGGAGATGCAGCCGCTATTTTTCTACTAAGTGTAGATCTGGCGAGTGTAAAGATGCCAGTATTAGTAATTTTTAGAGTATGACTAGCATACAACAGAGATGTAAATCTAACCACTCAGCCGATGTCATGGTCCATCTAGGAGATCACAGAGTGTCATCCAAGCAATCATCGATATGTTGAAGGAGTCAACCATCAACGACTTCTCACGCTCAGGACATGGCATCATCATGGCTTAGCTATCTTTAAGTTTCGAAATGAAACAAAGGATATATACTACAGAAATGATTCTGTGAAGTACAATCTTGCATTGCATAGACCTTTTTGGGACATATCATGAAAAGACTATAGATAGGTTGCTGACCAGCTGTAGACCTCCACACACAGCTTGATTCAGTTGCTGTGTCGCCTTAGAAATGCTATCTTCATACTTTTTCAAATAGCTGGTGACATACTTTGTTGATGTAATCTCCGGTTGGAGGTCTTCTATTAAAAAAAAATGAGACACCTAGTGGCCAAATTATCGACTACATAACACACATGTTTGTAGAGAAACTCTGCAGCTGCTCCGTGGCATGTTATGTGTGAGTAATTAAACAAAGAATAACTTTTTTGAATATTTCTATTTAGGAGGGTTGACTTCACATTACTTCATAGGGCGAAGCCCCTAGAGGCTAGGGGCGAAGCTTGAGATGAGAAGTGTGAAAGGAAACCCCTAAAAAAGAGATAGATTTTTATTTTACCTTATTGTACCTAACTGTTAAAGGAATCAGCATGCAAAGTTTTAAATTGATAGGACAATTCTAACCTGTTTAAATTAACGAAAAGAGCTAACTGTAACGGACGGACGGAACGACCCTAATTGTAGAAAAGCTTTGCTTTTAATAAATTATTGCGTCCGTAGCATCTAGTTAATCTTTCTTAATGTAAAAAGGAGCAGCCTTAAACCATCCCATGGCTTAAATCAGGAATAAGATAGCCTAAAACCTTTCCATGACCTTTGTGAAGCTTCCCTAACAGGACAACTGAATCATTTCTGTAGTTTTCGGAATTTTCTGAAAAAAAACCTTACTACTTTATATAATGGGGTTTATACCTTTTAACATCAAAGCTATTAAATTTTAAAAACTCAATTAAACAATTTAAATATTTTTGTGTAAAATTGTAAAATAAAATGCAAATCATTTTCAAGAATTGCTCTGGTTACCTTAATTATTTACTCATTTCAACAAGGGACAAGGGAAGGTTTCTCTGACCAAAAAGTCTATTAAAATCATGTAATCTAATCACAAAACCTTTATGAGTGTGTAATATTATCGATGATTCAACTATTATTAAAAGGGGCTTGTAGTAATTATGTCTGAGTATAAATTCGCTAATCTAAATTCACTAAACCTCATCAAAAGTTTGTAGATTATTAACAGGAATCGGCAGCCGCTCGTAAGCTGCGTGTAAGCTTCAGTGATATCGTCATTTTATTACTATAATATTCAGCTGGATGTATAAAACTGCTCTTTAGCAGACAATCCTTCTTTCTGAAATTTCTTTTTCTGCTCACAAGCAGGTTTAAAAGTGAGGCTGAGGCGCGGCTGCCGAACCCTGATTATTTATGTTATTAGCAGACCGATTTAAAAAAAATAACACAGTAGGGAGATTAAAAAACATTTTTAAATACTTCCTAAAAATAAAATCTTTAAATATTTTTCCTACCCACAAAATTTGTAACTGTTTAAAGACGAAAAACAAAATATTTTGACAAATTTTTACATCGGCTCATTTTCAAACACTTCCTAATTAACCCTTTAGAGCAAGTTAAAGTAAAAGTTTCAAATTGATTCAATAACTTAAAAACATCTTACTTTAAAGCTCAAAAATAAAATCCTTTGCTTATTACTTATTAAAACAAGGATGACAACATCTATAAAAGCGAAGCTCTGAATTGGAAGGAAATCGAACATTAACACTCATAGAGTGACAGAACTGAATAAACTGAACATATGTCAGCAAAATTGTAAGTAAATTTGTTGCAAAACTTATTAAATACATGTTAATGTTTAAGGACATACTAACGTTTTTAAGACTAGTTATAGAGAAGCTTCGCTTATAACACTATACCTTGTTGTAATAGGAATCAGTATTAAAAAAATCAGGTGACTAGAATAATTTGAATATATAAAAATTTGTTGTAAAAAAGTAAAAAATCAGCTTGTTTTAAATAGACGTACAGATTTTCTAGTAATAATTATAGAGTTGCTGCGCTTATCATTTTGTACCTAACTGCTATAGGAATTAGCATGTGAAGTTTGAAATCGAAAGGACAATCCTAACCTTTTTAGATTAACGAAAAAAGCTAACTGTAACAGATGGACGTACGGAGGGACTTACGGACCGACCCTAATTATAGAAAAGCTTCTTTTAAATAGACGTACGGACTTTCTAGTAATGATTATAGAGTTGCTGCGCTTTCAAATTTGTACCTAACTGCTACAGGAATTAGCATATAAAGTTTGAAATCGAAAGGACAATCCTAACCTTTTTAGATTAACGAGAAAAGCTAACTGTAACAGATGGACGTACGGACGGACTTACGGACCGACCCTAATTATAGAAAAGCTTCGCTTTAAAAAAATAAATGACCTAGAAACATAAAGAACTAAATTCTATTTGACGATCAACTTAATTTAAAATAATCATAAAAAACATATATTGGTGCCTTACCACAAAGTTGCCTATCAAGCACTGATACCCCTCCTTATTTGAATTATATCTTTTGGTTTCTTTAATGCTATACCAAGACTCCCTCCCCTTTGGTCGTTTACAATTTGTTTTAAATTAATGGTCGGGAAAGTGGGGATTCTGTGCTCTACAAGGCACTATGGGGGAAATTCCCCATATTTTAAATTCTGTGAAAAGTTTGTAAATGTTAATATTCGGAGAAGATTAGTTGTTTTTAGTATTGCAGTACATAATAAATTATGATTTCAGGGAAGCTTCTAATTTACATTACCCATTTCGCCACTTCCCTCCAACTTGTTTCACAATTAGAGGCAAGTTGTCAAGAAATACCAAATTAAACCACAACATATATTATAAAATTTAGGATTTGGAAAAGAATAGTTATGTAGTTCAGAATTTTATTGATAGGTGTCGTAAAAACTTTTTTTTATGTAAAATTTTTAGATGATATAAATATCTAAACAATCTTAAATATTTTTGAAAATATTACAGCTATCCACTCTTTGGGATTTTCAATAAATTTTATTCACTATTAAACATATAGTTTACGAGTAGTCTATGATTTAGATAAAATATATAAAGTATGTAAAAAGCATTATTCAACTCGTTCATCTCAAAACTGAACATGGAACTAATCTATGACTATCATTTTTGCATGGCTTGTAGTAAAGTGAGCAAAAACTATTAAAATAATGCTTGAGATTCTTATCAAATTCTGCCAAAAGTTGCATAATTTCATCATTTAGTTTTAACTGGAAATCTATGAAATCAGCTCTAAAGCATTGTTTGTCAGAATAGCCTTCCCTTGTCCCTGATTTCAACAGAACTAAAGTGTGTCCAAAAAACATTAGAATACAAGAATGACACTTAAATATGAATTAATAAAAGTTTTTGTATTATAAAAAATAGTTTTCCTTAATAGATCAAAGCATTTGCGTGCGGTATAGGGGTGTCCACAACCCCCTTAAAATCTTGACTTTCC
This sequence comes from Acartia tonsa, assembly GCF_053477335.1. NCBI lineage: Eukaryota > Metazoa > Arthropoda > Copepoda > Calanoida > Acartiidae > Acartia > Acartia tonsa. The sequence continues at coordinate 6,743,196 of NC_137262.1, read as the reverse complement.
CCTTTTTTACCCCCAATGGTTTCACACGCCCCTGTTAAATAGCTGTGAACGCCACTGCACTGGAACAAAATGCAAAAAATTACTACTTGAGTTATTCAGTCATTCAGTGAGGGAAGCAGTCCAGATTTTACAAAGATGTGTAATGGAGAAAATTTTTTTTTTTAAATTTAATGACATTTTGGACACTCTGTAAGTCCATGCAGTACACTGGATGAACTCAAATTTAGTTTCCGAAAGTGTACCTAGCGTCCGCGTCCTATCTCGAAATTTGCTATTAGCTAAAAAAGCTTCAAACTTCCAAAAAAAAATAAAAAAATATTAAACATTAAAATTTTGAATGTATAATGTATAAATCGCTTTGTTTTCACAAATTTCCGGAGTAGCTGAAAAAAGGATCTGCAATAATTGGGTTATCTGCTGTACACTTTAGGAAACTAGGGCTAGAATAGGAAATCCATTTGGAGTTCATCGTACACTGATATTGCACTGCTAGCTACTGTATATATAAGGTATGCCGTAAGTCCATCTGTCAGAGTAATTTTGTAAAAATACTTTAAACTTAAGAAGGTTCATTAAATAATTGAAACTTTGCATAGATACATGTATATGAGAAGCTTCCTTGTTATGGGAAAACGAATCGGTCTAGCTATTTCGATATAAACAGACACATATACTCAGACATTCTATCTATTTTATATTATAGATTAATCATCATATCTTGAATATTATATTACTTTTTATCCTTGAAATTTTCTTGCTGTATAATACTTTACTGTTTTTTTCGTCAAAATGTTCAATGTTAGTGTTGCGCTACTTATGGACATAATCATCCTTATAAAGCAATTTGCTAAAATAAGTTTATTGATAACAAATGCCCCGGGTTGAATGTACTTTACAAATAGTTTACCTTTCTATCAGAGACCAGGGGTGTGCATGCATTTTAACCTTCTTGTCAAATATGATTAAATTTTTTGTGAAGATTCTCGGTAAGTTTGATATTGGATAAAGTACCTAGTAATGGTTGAGGTTATCTTTTTACTTCAAGTGTAATATAACAATGTAAACGAACTTTTGATTGTCCGACCTTTGTCTGGGAATGTGTATGGTCGTTAGTTTCGTCTATTTGTGGGCCAAGGCATTCCCCCACTCAATTACTATTAATGTCACGATCAATATGCATCCTTTTTAGCATCTCTAGTATGATGTAGTGGGGTCCCGACACCTCCTCAACAGCAAGCAGGTTCACAACCATTTACTGTATAATGCCGTGGGTTTCCTCATTCTTTTACTAATATTGTCACCCGTCGGACAAAGTAACAATATATTTTCTTAGTTTCTTTAAATTTTACCTTCTTACCCCCTGTAGACATAAAAATGAAAAATTATTGCAGATTTTTCAATTTTTCAATTTGTTATAATCCTTAAAACATTTTGTTTTGAAAGAAGTAAGAGTATACCAACCTAAGTGGGGGGGGGGGGGGCGTGCCAATACCTCCTAATTTGAAACATAAGGGAACACTACCTTCCCCTTTCTTTACCATACCCCTCACAATTCCTGTGCATGCGCCACTGAAGCAGGAATATTTTGATTCCTAAGGTGGATTCTTTAAAAAAATTGTCCCACTAATCGCTATAGTGGGGCAAAATTGTTTTCGTGAAAAATCCTCCAAAATCACACAAAAAATCTACAAAAATTAAATAAAATCTTATGTTAATAACCCTTCTAGGATTTTGTTTAATTTTTGTAGATTTTTAATGTGATTTTTGAGAATTTTTCACGAAAACAATTTTGCCCCACTAAGCGATTAGTGTGGCAATTTTTTTTTTAAATCCACCACTAGTATTTGCTTAAAACTTTGTCTTTTTGTCAACCCTTCTGTCTATAAGGCTAGGTGGTCCCCGATTTTGAATTTTTGAACTTTGTGCAGATGATTCTTGTTTCTTTATTCCCTACTAGCGACTAGGGGCGATTTCTCTTGGGAGAGTGGTGGTACCCTCCTCCAAAATATCTATAAACCTTCCCGGGACCTATGAGAAGCTACCCTGTTCAGGAGAACCCGATCGGTTCAGCAGTTAGCGAGATCCTTCGGTACAGACACACAAACATCCTATTACTTTAGTATAAGGATTTTCTGAATTTCCCTTTACTTCCCCTTCTCTTTTCCCGCCCCTACACTAATCTTTTACTGATTTAAAAGAATTCTTTATCTTTTTTCTCCTTCTTTTTCTTTCCTTTTCTCTACCTAATGTTTAGAGACCTATGTCAAACAGCTTTACTACTATTACACGTAATTGTCCTTGTTTTTAAGCTATTAGTTCTATTATAGAGTAGATACGCTGCCATAGATTGTAATTATCAATCAAGTTTAAATAGTTCAGAATGCCTGTGGTAATTCATCACCTTTTAACACAATATTTACACATTTTTAAAAGCGAAGCTTTTCTATAATTAGGGTCGGTCCGTCCGTCCGTCCGAGATAGATAGCTTTTATTCGTTAATTTAGGCATGTTAGAATTGTCCTATCGATTTCAAACTTTGCATGATGATTCCTGTAGTAGTTGGGTCCGATTTAGAAAGCGTAGCAACTCTATAATCATTACCAGAATGTCTTGTCCGTACGTCCATTTTAAACATGTTGATTTTTCTACTTTTTTAACAACAAATTTTCAAGTGTTTTAATTATCCGTTTGATCTGATTTTTGGTATATTGATTCCTGGGACAACAAAGAACAATATTATAAGCGAAGCAACTCTATAATCAAGTCCAAAAATGTAAGTATGTCCATAAACATTAGCCTGTTTTTAAGTAGTTTTTCAACAAATTTACCTACAATTTTGATTCGACATATTTACATTTATGTTCCGATTTTTCAGTTCAGATACTATACAAGTGTTAAGGTCCGTTTGTCCTACCGTTTCAGTGCTTCGCTTTTATGGATGTTGTCATCCTTGTTTATCAAATATTTTGCCCTAATGCTTTGTATCAGTGGCGTGCAGAGGGTTTTGCCAGAGGGGTGCGCGTAGCGAAATTTTTGACACCCCCTATATCCAAGATCGAGGGGGGACGTATTACAGATTTCAACTAGGGGGGTTTATTTTTAGTGTCAGGGGGGTGCAAAACCCCTTTCTGCACGCCTCTGCTTTAAATTGAGGCTTTTTATTAGGCTCGGAGCTATTTAACATACAAAGTGTTTATTGTCATAAAAATTCATTTAATTCTACTTCGAAATAAAAACATGAACTTTGCATTGTGATTATACATATGATGTGATAATTTAGCAATTTTTCTCCCTCTTTATTTGTGATCTTTGGATTTTGAAATCCTTGTTTTTTGTATTAAAGTCTACGCCATCTAAAATGATTGTTGAAAATTGAATATACCAAAATTACCCATTGAAAATTTGAGTATTCATTGAAGTCTATCAAAGTGTAAAGAAATCATCTATTGTAGGATCGTCAAAAAGTTATACAGGGATCTAAAGGGATAAGACAATTGCCTATAAATTGATGTACATCCCCAATGATAATGCACAAAATTACCCCTTCTGTAGATCATAATTGTGGTTAAAACTTTTGAACACTCATCTCAATGAAGCAACCAATCAAATTTCAAAAAAGTCTCCAAAGTTGTTACGCCAACGAAAAGAAAACCTTATTGTAAAACTTTGGGGACTAGTGTAATAAAAAGCACAATGTCTCCACCCTCCCTGGATTGGTACATAGCTTTTAAAAGGGGAGCTTCTATATTTTAACGGTTGATCTGTCCGTCCATAACTGATAGTTTTTATCTTTAAGTTAGGCATGTTAGAAATGTCCTATTGATTTCAATCTTGGCATGATGATTCAACAGTTTAGAAATTGTGTAAGTAATTATGTAAACTTTTGATTCCTTATGAATATTTTTTTTTTGTGGGTTTAAGCTATTGCTACAAATAACAAGGATAACAACATCCATAAGTAGCGAAGCTCAAAATTTGTCATAAAAACAAAACAAAAATTAAACTAAAATAAATCACGAAACCTTTTAAAATTTATAACTTTAAAATCTAGGAATCGAGCTAGCACCCCAACAAATAAGCCATTCTCAATGAAACTTGATATAAGTATGCAGAATATGAATTTATTCAACCCCTGAATATTTCAGCCGTCAATCTTAAATAGGAGTCGAGAAAATCATGAAAACTTAAAAATCTAGGAATCGATCTAGCACCCCAAATAATTGACCTATTTTTGTTAACCAGAAAGAAGTGACGGGTGCGGACATCCCCTTGTTGTAGAGTAGTAGCACTACTTACCTTGCTATAATAATAGCAACGCAGAAATATACGCTAAACGCATCATTAATTCTAGAAAATTTAATACATCAACCATTTTAAAACTAATTTTCTCCAGTAAAATCTGATTTAACTATTTTATTTTTTCCAACAAGTGAAAAAATCATATATAGTAGTTAGAGTAGTAAGATGTTTGTCTGTCAGTTAAGATCTCGCTAAATATTAAACGGATATGACTCTTCTTTAAGGCGAAGCCTCTTACCCTTCCTGTGAAGGTGAAAATTTAAGTTTTAAATTTGAGGTAGTGAAACAATTTTACATTTTTAAATTTAAAGTAGCAAAATATTACATTTGTATATGTTTAATTGAATTGGTACCCAAAGTTTTATTAGTCTCGCATTTTTTGGCTGAAAAACGATGGCTGTTTTTTATCAAATCTTATTGACTAGTACAAACCTTCAGTATCAAACTTTTCTACCTATATTTTTGAGCTCAAATGGGGAAATTTGTTTTTTTAGAATTGTAATTTGGCCCTTTGGGGTATCCATTAATTTATCATCCAATTGTCCTATCCCTAAGATCCCTGATATAATGTTAAAGTTCATAAGGAAAAATAAAAAAATTATGTGTAGAAATTTGTAATATTTTCTCGTATTCATTCGAATCCGGTGGATAGGAACCGGTTCTCATCCATACGAAAAAACTATGTCTAGCATCGTATTATATCCAGCTTTCTACGAATATAAAAATGTACAATCATAAGATTAAAATCAGTTTTTTTAGTCGGTGCCCTCGGCACCTCGTGGCTAAAAAACTGGTTTTAATCTTATAACTGTACATTCTATATCCGCGGAGAGCCGTTTATAATACGAGGCGAGAAATAACTATTCTTTTGTTCAATTGCAATTCAAGCAATCAGATGTGCATACTATGATGTTAACTTTTTTTTTACATTTAGTGGGATTAAGCCAGATCTAAATTAAACATCAATTTACAACTTGACTAATTGTTGTTTATAAACTTTACATTTACTGAATATATAATAAAAATGATATATTCTATTTTGTGTCTGATATTTAAAATGAAAATTATATAGCTAAAGATTTTTTTTATTAAAGTTGTAAGGCTAAAACATATATCATTATTATTTAATAATGATGCCTATATTTTGTTGGGAATCTGACCAAAAAAAATTCTTTTCAACTAGACACAAAAATTTCTTAAGTCTAAGAACATTTAATTCTTTTAACTAGCAGCTGCTTTTCTAGCATTTAGGAGATCTGTATTCTAGGTTGGAAGCAGAAATATAGCATAAAACCATCCTGGGAGTGGGACCTATGTGAAGCTTCACCAAAATTGAGAACTCAATATAGGATCAATAGTGAGGTAGATCTTTACAGACAAACTAATAATCTTGCAACTTTACATAATTAGATGATTCTCTAGTTGATAAGGTACAAATTTCCAATTAGATCTCCAACCACAAATCACAAAGCGCGTCGCACATGACAAGAGACACGTTTTAATTAGAAGCGCATCTACTCTATAATAATTTTCAATTTCATGTTAGTCAGAAGCTTTTATAATGACGGACTATTGCAATAGAAGTTGAATTAGTCTTCTCTATAATTCATTTGTTCAATATTTCTCCTTGGGGACTTGAAATTATGGGGGAAATAGGAAAATATTTATTGTACTCCACCTTCCACATATTTTAATTGGCTGAAACCGTTATTATAAACCAAAACTTTAATAATTGAGGTTTCACCATAAGGAAAAAAGATAAGAGGTTGAATACTCAACTCACCCCTTTTTTATTGTAAAATATTTCGTCTGATAAAAAAACAGATAAGGAGTAAGGGCTTTGTTTCTTGTAGATTTATTCGTTTAACATTAGTCAATTTCACTTTTGAGGTTTCGCTTTCGTACTAAAGATTAATCCCTGTTTGATAAATAACAATTATCAGAGATTTATTACGAGATGATGTTTTGCTTTCCTTTATCTAAATGTCAATGGCAGTAGATAAAAACAAGGACGACAACATCCGTAAAAACAAAACATTTTAACTCAAAATAAACATATTCTCGGTAGTTTTGTTAGACCAGAGAGGGGCCAAAGGGCAAACAAAACTGGTATGAAATTAATAATTGTGAAAATTTGTCTATAATATAATAAGATGCTTTACATGATTTTTCAGTATGGCCGAGAACCGTTTTCTAATCCAGTGGAGATCAATTGGCTCTTAAGCCATACTAAAAAGGCAGTTAAAAACATTAGGAGTTATAGCTATGAAGTTACCCTGTTAAAAATTTCGCGCCTTTGTTGCTTGTAATTTGACAAATGTTATAACGTAACGAGGTTTAGCGTTTTTTTTTATTGTTTAAAGAAAATACTTTTTAAATTAACAATACCTAATAATAAAAAAATTGTATAACTAAATATTTTATTATGAAAAAAAAACAAAGTAATTTACAATGTTTTAAATTTTAAATATGTAAAAGTAATTACCAGAAAAATGCATTTGAACAAAAAATACAAAATATTAATAAGGAGGAAAAAGTGAAAATTTATTTTATCATGCGATGTTTGAGAAAATAATGAATAATTTTACCGGAAAGAAGATTCTTACATAATTAATTTGAAAATATTTACAGATTGCAAAAAAATCTAAATAGGAGAAAAGTATTGGAGCTTATTTTTAAGTTACATTAGGGTAAGGGGGGGGGAAGTTTCGGTAAGGGGCTATTCTCGGTAATTTCGACCTACCTTCATTAAATGACCTTTTTCTCCATGTTCCTTTCAAATGACAGAAAAAAACATAAAAGCAAATTTGTTCCTTATTAAATTGCCTACAAAAAAGTATAAAATGAATTTTTTGTGAGATGAATATTAAGGGTACTTATTGGGTCTCAAAGTCGGACAAAAAATTTTTTTTTTCCAAAAATTTTTTAGTAGGTGTGTAAAGATCGACCTACACAAAAATTGGTAAGACCTAGAGCTGATCTGAAAAACTTTTTGAACTAGAAATTGCCCGCTTTTTCCAAATCCGTTGAGAGCTTTAAAATCGGGTTAATATTTTTTTCAAAAATGACCAAAGTTGGCGCCGGGGGAAAAATCGGTAATTTCAAAAGAAATTAAAATTCAACTTTTAAGGTCATGTTTTCATGTTTTCTTTTGTCAAATCTATTATTCCATATGGACTTTTTAAGAATTAGGCCTAAAAATGAATAGAACAGATAAAAAAAAAAAAAATTAATTTTATTTTTTGAATCAAAATTTTGCGAGGAAAAAATCAAAATTTCTGGTCCTTTGAAAAAAAAATATTTTTGACATAGGAGGAATAGTCCGATCTTTATGAATTTTTTTGTGGTTAATCCCAATCACCTATACTAATTATGATTTATTACGCTTGTTTGCTCGTTTGGCCTTTTTTCATCGATTTTTTTAAGGTTAAAATGTAGTCAAGATTTATTGCAAAGATGACACTTTTGCTTCAAATTCAATTTTTGAGGTCAATTTTTAATAAATTTTCATGTTTTTTGGGCTAAATCTATAGTTCAATGTGAGCTTTTTTAGGATCAGGCCTAAAAAGTAATAAAATACGTTTTTTTCTTACATTAATTTTAAGTTTAAAAAAAAAAAATTTCAAAAAAAAAAATCGAAAATTCGCGTCTTTCAAAAAAATTCATTTTTAACATAGAAGGAATAGTCTGATCATTGTGAAACTTTTTGTGGATAATCCCTATAACCTATACTAATTATGATTATTTATGTTCGACTGGCCGTTTGGCCGTTTTTCATCGATTTTTTTTAGGTTGAAAAAAATTACCGATATTTCCCCCGGTGGTGGGGAAATATCGGTAACTTTTTTGCGGTCAATTTCGGCCAACTTCTAAAAGTCCTAGGATAATGTCCTTTCAGGACCTGATAGTCCTTTCCGTAAGCTTTCTACTGGTCTTGGTTTCATTTGAAAATATTAATATTTACCCCATTTTTTTTCAAAAAAAACCGAAAAAAAACCGAAATTTCCCCCCCCCTTACCCTATAAGGTACAATCAGATGCTTATTTTAATGTTGATTTTTTAAGTACTCAAAATTTAAGAAATTAGAACATTCAATAATATTATTATGTAGAATAAAGGCTTTTTTAGGCTACAAGAATATTTTGGTTGCACAGATTATCTTACAAGATCTTAAAAGTTGTGTTACATGGAACTTTTCTGTCATTGAAAGTACAAGGTTGGACTCCCTGTGCCTGAGAAGAGTCTAGTGGAGCACAACGTGGCGTGGTTGCGTGGGTGTGACGCACAATTTTCCGTTCACCTCCAGCTTCGGTCAGAGCAGCCGAGCGGGCAGTGCCCGCGGTCACACCTGGCGGTCACGAGACACGTGGGTATACCCGTAGACGCCCCGGGGCGTCGTAGGCTTGAGTCCCACTAGACGCGAGGCTTCAAGGGTCAAACTTGTATACAGTTAATTTTGTCTAATTTTATTTTTAAAATGTTAAGAAACACAATTCTTCGCTTAACCCACTTCTCCTTTATAGAGAGTGAGAAAAAGGATGAAATAATGTTCCGCAACATTTTAAAGATAAAAATTAAGTCAAAAAAAGTCATCAAAGTTTTAAGATGTCTAAAGGTCAGTTTCAATAAAAAAAATATAAGGCAAATGTTTTCAGTTTTAGAGCAGTTATCAGTTCCATAAAAATATAATTTGTATCTGTGCTATATTATTCTTTTTTCTACATTATTTTTACCCCCCACCAATTTAAACAATTAAAAAAAACTAATAAAGATGATAGGTAGATACATCTAATCATTTTGATTTTGAAATTTGTTCCCTCTTCAAATACCAAAAAATGGTTGGTCAAACATAAAATTGTGATTTTTCTTTCTTCCATCGTTAAAGGGATATTTTGATAACCTATTAATGTTGCTAAGGTTATCTAAATTTTGGATGGCAAGTTTCTACTAAAATTGGACTATAAGAGTTAACAATATGGTCTCATACTATTATACTAGGCTAAAACACAGGAATAAGAGATAGGATAACTAGAAAAAAAACTTCTAAATTAAAAATGTAACTTTGTTTCATTTACATTCATGTTTAAGGTACATTTTATGAATTATGGTAAAACAGATTATTTTCGCTAGTTGCCTATCCCTTTCATGCCTGCTATAAATGTCTTACAAACTAACAATCAGGATCATAGATATAGCAACTAAAGAAAAACTATTCCACCACATTGGTCATTGTTAAATGTTTGCATCTTTTTGCAACAATTCGATGCAAATTCTGTTGTTTTTTTAAAACGATTTTGTGTGAGTGACGGTACACGGATTAAATCGAAATAGTTCATCTTAAGGTGCTATAACAATGTCCCTAATTAACAAACATAAAAGATAATAAAAAAATAAGGTTTACAACAAAAATAACATAATATAAAGGTCAAAAATAAAGTCAAGTGGCAGGGTTTAATATTTAAAAAAATGTAAAATAAAAAGAAATCAAAATTGCAAATTTATTCATATTGCTTTACAATTTAAGTTTTAATGAGCCACATTTATTCTATGATTTAGAACTTTTTCATTATTTTATACATAATTATATTAATAATAGTAAAGCCATAGAGATATTAATGTAATTAAAGGCTAAATATTACATGAGCAGCAGGCGTGTACAGGAATATGTGTACGATATTAATTGGAGTATGACTAAATAAGTACGCAGCTCTTCAAGTCAAATGCCTCAATGTGCAAGTTATACAACACTAATTACATGCCAATAAATAGCATTTCCTTCAAAAACAGCTGACACAAAGATCTTCAAAAATCCGTCTAATATTTTGCTTTCAGTTGGCGGATTTATCGAAAGTTTTAACTAAACTGTTTTTAAAAAATACTATCATGACATAATACAATAATTTTTATCAATAGAACAATTCGAATTATTTCATAAAACGATTGATTTATTTAAATACACGATTGATTTCTACCATCAATTTTACAGCAGCTATACTTTAGTCAGATTTTTAAGATTTTTGGCCTCAAAGTCTTTATTTCAAGTTCCTAAGAAAATTGAGCGATTAAGGTTAAGATTTTTAATAAATACTGTGATCATTTTTGTGCAAAAAAATAATATTTTAGTGCCATTAAATTTAAAAATCAGCAGACAAAAAAAGTTTTAAAAAATAAATTGTGCTGATAATTATCTTATACTGGAATGTCGAAGAGAAGGTTCCCATTAGTATAGCTGATTAAATACAGACGATAGATAATTGCTGTTTGGATATCTAGATGGCTAGGTATCTTGTATATGCTGCTGTAGACATTTGTTTTGTATTTTTTGTTGTAGGTACTCGGTGTGTAGAATGTGTGTTGCGTGTGTGTGCAGACTTTCATAGACACTGAAATAGAAAATAAGTTAACACATTTTCATGAAAGTAAGATATTCAGGTTAAAATATTAGTATCTAATGATTAAAAAAAAGTAATCTTGTATCACGGAAAGAAAACAAAGTAGCGGGTTTCGTCGTGTTTTCACAGTAACTTTTAATAGGTTATTTTAAGTTAGGTAAATGTTAATGATTGCCCCGAAGGGTTAGGAAATTTGCCCCGCATGGGCTGGAAAATAGGAGAAAAGCTACTGTGAAAATACGACGAAGCCCGATACATCGTTTTCTTTCCATGATCCGTAATCTTATATTATTGACATTTTTTAAAACTAATTTTTTATGTTGTCGAGTGACTATCTTTACGGTTTTTGGATAAAATATTAATTTTCAATGTTTTCAATCATAATATTCTAAACAATTCTTACCTTAAAGAAATTGTAACTATATTATCAGATCAAAGGATTCATTTTCATTCAGTTTCCACAAATTTCTTCAGTTCTAATTGATACCAAGACTTGAGAGTTTGTTTTCTCTATGCGTAGCAGTACTACTAGCTAGCAGTACATTCATATTCAGATTATTATCATATGTTAATACAATAGTAGATATAATACAGTAATACAGACATGTAGGATATTTCAAGTGGCGCATTTTCCATCCATATTTTTTGCAGGTAGAAAAATATCATTTTGTGTAACATCTATAGAACAAGGAGTTTGTTTGTTGAACACATGGTGTAGTTAGTTGACAAGTTTCATTATAATATCTAAATAATAGTTTTGTTTCCAACCGCCAGGAGATTACGGCAAATTCAGGTCATAAAGTTTGACCCATTGTTACATCTAGTGGACTCATTTTATACAAACATTTTTTGTGGAATATTTGTTTGTTTTGATATTGAGCTAATTGTTACTTTCTTTCAATCCACAAGACGTTTCCTTTGTGATGAGAATACATAGTTTGGCATATTACAGATTAATTTCATTTCCTCGATTTAGTTTTATGCAAATACAGTAGTGTACATTAAGTACATGATAAGTGTCTGTCCAGTGGACAAGGTTTGTGTTCATTTCCAAAGTACATAGGTGAAGTACTTAGGCAAAGTACATGACTTTCTTAGTGTCGGCATGGACGGTGATGGCCCTGGCCATAGCAGCGGGTGCTCTGTCGATGGAGTCGCCTGACAAGTGGGAACCTTCCCCGCTGTCGTGCTCCTTCTCAACCAAATGGTACCTAAAAATATTTTAATTAGATTTATAAATTGATACTTTATGCCTTTTTTTTGAACTGAATACAATATTAGTAATCAATGAAAAACTATTCATACATAATAATACTTAATTACCTGGCTCTGAAAGCTACAAGATGAGCATAGTAGGCAGGAGCGGGAATACTAACAGACCGTGTGCACCTCACGTACGTGTGGCACAGCTGGTAGGTCAGCTGTTGCAGCTCGTCAGCCTCGAAGTGGTTGTCATCCCACAGCACGTGGTAGTGGCTGGGACGTGAGGTTCCCTGGATACCTGTAAAATTATAGGTTTCAAGAAAAGTACAGCAAGTTAAATTAATATTAATAGCAAAATAGATTTTATTTTAAACCTGGCGTTAAGAAATTGTTTTGCTTTTAATTGTAATGTTTTCAAGAAAATATTATTTAAAAATAGAAGTGCAGTTGATTCTAAACTATTCATTTTACAGGAAAAAAAGGGACAATCGTTTAATCTTAAAAATCTAAACTAGGACAATTACCTGAATGAGAGCAGAGATAGAAATCAAACTCAGTGGGATGGGTGATACCCACATCAACAGTTGTACCAGCAGGAATGTTGCCGCTCTTACCGCTCTGCTCTTTCTTGTCAGCGCAAAACAATCTAGATAAGAAAAAAAAAGTCAGATTAAATTCTTTTATAAAGAATCAATGATCATAATTGGCTTAATATTTTAATCTTTGCTATTGAAGTGTAGTTAACTAATATTAATCCTTAAATGATATCAAATATCCTACACTCACTTATGTATTCAAAATGAAAATTGGGTTTATTAAGATTAATTCATTTTCCATGGTCTTATCCCTACACCAATAATAATCTTTGTTTATATTAAATAATATTTTTAGAGTAATAAAACTTTGCCTACCTAGTGTGATGACGTTTCTGAACGACAATAAATGTGATACCAGGCTTATAATCTGGCTCCAGCTTGATACAAGCCTCTCTAATAGCGGTCAGCTCATGCTGCAGCACGTGCATAAACTGTCCCTCGCTTACTCCGTCCCTAAAAAAAATCACAAGATGTTAAAAAAGTTCAAATAAAAATTATAGAAAAACGATTAAAAGCCTTCCCATGACACAAAAACATGATATTACATAGCATAAATTAAATACAAAAAAAACTTTTATTTTGTTTGCAGTTTTAACCTAGCAAATTCAATATTCAGTGGTGGAAAAGTTACGCCATAAAACTTAATTAATATCTTCAATATCTACCTGTAAATTATTATCCTATGTGGTTTATATCCACCAGTTGACTTGTAGAACATGACTAAATGTTCCTTAACCATGGCGCACAACTCTTGAATAATCTCTTGTCTATGTTGCTGCACTCGTACAGTAGCGGCGTACCTGTAAAGCAAAAATATACTTACTATTATTTCAGACAAATAATATAAAATTATATTTGAAATTACATCTAACTTCAAATAATATATATATGAAAACAAATGTTTATAATAAATGTTGTTTTTTAAATGAATCAAAATGTTTTGTTTTTTACCTTGAAGGATGAGCATCTTGACTGCCAACGACCGCAGCAATACTTGGCTTCTTGTTATCACCAGCAGGAGGGTGAGTCACATCAGCGCCAAGGAAAATAACTGGCTCATTGAACACTTTGGGACGGATAGAGGGCAACAGGATTGAGTTGACACCACCCAACTTCACGTTGATCTTTAGGCACAAGTTTGACAGGGTTTGTGGGGATGTTTTGTTGACATTCTTTGCCTGAACACACTGGGTAGCCATGCCAAGGACTGTGTCTCCAACCCTCTTGACCTCAGCGTAGACTGGAGTTTTACCAGGTAGCACTACAACAACCAGTTGGAGACGGGGGAATTGAGTCTTCAAATATCTACAATAAAATATAATATGAAATTAAGAGGTAAAAAATACAAGTATTAATTGAGTTGTAGCATGATAACTTAATAAGTCTAAATAATATTAAGCAAGATAGCTTAACAAGTAATAGAAAACTTTACTCATATTCTAGTGAGTTAATTTAAATATACTTTATGTAAGTTTAAATAAATATAACAAAACAAACACTTGTAACATAGAAGCTGTGATACTCAAAATGTATGCATTTTATAAAATGTTTATACCTGAACATAGGTTCAACTTGATCAGGACCAGTAGCATATTTGCAGAAACAGGGCTGACCAATAATAGGCATACCAGCATCATTGGAAATCTTTTGCAGCTCTTGGGTAAACTTTCTTAGTGCATCTTCTTTCACCGTCCTGGAGGGGGCAAAGCAGGCGATAGCCCATTCTCTGATCTCAACACCAGTAAAGAATTGTTTGCCACGCATGTCCCAAACACCAGCAGCAGGCAGTGCCTGCTGCCGGGTGCGTCCGCCATATTGCAGTTTAGGCGGCATCAGGACACGACCACGGACTTCCATCAAGCTGTTGGAAATGTTGAGTCCAAATTCTTGCACATAGGGATCATTGTTGAAGTCTGCTTTGCGCACAAGACTGTTGATTTCACGTTCTCTGTCTGGGGCTGACCTTGCAGTGGCTTTGATCATAGTACTGGTCTGCATATCTGTCAGTTTCTTGATACATCTTTGACCTTGGACTATGTTACAAACCTCGAGTGGCAGATAGGTGTGTTTGTGTTCTTGACCAACTTGCAGACAAGGCAAGTGAGGGAAGCGAAGCTTCATTTTGTATTTATCTAGGAAATATTTAGCAACAGTGCATTCGACTGTCTGACCGTTCTCAAGCTGAAGTGGGAAGCTCTGCATTTGAGCGGGGCGCCGCGTCACATTGCAGACACGATACTTGCGCCGCATAGCACCACAATGTGTGATCTCGATCTTCAGGCCCTTGATCTCCTTGGTAAACTTGACTCGTTGTGAATCTGTCAGGGGTCGTTTTTGCTCGTTGACATCTCTGATATCCAGCACCTCGCACATGAACTCGATGACGGGTTGGGATTTGTAGAAAGCTGTGGCGGACACGTCAATGTTCAGCATCATTTTCCATTGTGATGGACGAACAGACTGATGGAAACCGAACCAGACTTCTCTACCGCCTCCGAGAGGATGATAGTAACCCTCTGGTGATGAAAAGAATGATCTACCAACTGGTGTATAACGCATGCTAGGAAGATGACGCATAACAACGTCAAGTGCTTGGATAGCATCATAGGGAATCTGGCGAGTTCTACCTTCAAGTGCTTCTTCTAGGGAAGACAGAGAAACTTGAGCAGTCCATTTCATAGTAACTCTAAACACACGATCCCTACCCTCTCCAGGCAGTGTAACCTCAAGTTCAATTTGCTCCATACCAATTGCGGTTAAAGGCTCCCTTGTGTACATGTTATTTCTACCGTCAAATACTGGTTTAAGGTTGCCGAAGACACGGCTGTATTTCTGGACCATAGTGTCGATAATGTCTCTGTTGACTTTGCGCGGACATTTGTCAGGTTGGATTGTCACGTGGTAGTGGTGGATATAGCCGCGAGGCATTGATATCTAAAAATATGAAAATCATAATAATTTAAATATAATAAAGTCAATTCAATAAGACTTAATACAAATAGACCAATAGATCAGAAAAGACGCATATTATTTATATTTCTAGGCAAAATTAGGACAAGATGATTAGGACTTGCATTGTTACACAATAAAAAAATGATACTTACTTGGAAATGATTTGCACGAAGCAAGATGGTCCTTCCCTCTCTACCCAGATTTGGTCTGCGAGGACATGTGAAGTGGGGTTGGTCGATGGCCGGCAGCGTTGGGCTGCCGCTGCTGCCAGGTGTTATGTTACCACTTGGTCCACCTAAACAAAATTAAATCATGACAATTTTGCAAACACTTCAGTAATTTATATGTCAGTTAAAAAATAAGACAAATGACCAAACAATGACAGACACACAAACAAAGTTGATAATACCTGTTCTAATAACCGTAACATTGATTTAATGTCTAAACAACGCTAACATTATTTTTCAATATGAAAAATCATGTTTAATAACTTTGCTGCAGCGCTACTTGTGATATATAGATTGTAGCAAAAAAACTATACCTTGTAATGTAGTTTGTCCAGGAGGTGAAATCATTGTTCCCAAAGCAGTGGTTAACGGGTTGACAGCCGCCGAGGGGTTTGTCAGTTGTGTTTGTCCAGGCGCCATATGATTGCCAAGACTAGGCCCACCTATGCTTGGTCCAAGTCCGGTTCCTAGACTCAAACCTCCAGGTAAGCCACCCAAACTGCCGGGATTTACAGTCAGGCCACCCAGAGGATTTTGGGGGAGACCGCCCCCCGGAGGTCCTACAGGGCCCGGCCCTTGTTGGCCAGGTCCTCCCACAGGATACATTTTTGGAGATATTTATACAATTAATATTATTATTTTCCGTGGAAGGAAAATTGTGTTAGACTCAGGACTTGTGTGGAGAAAAAAATGTTTGGGGCAGGGAAAGGCAGGAGAACGGGAGGGCTAGGTGCGTAATTTTCGTGGAATGTTGACTAGCAGTTTTCTATGAATACGTGTATGAATGGTTGGATTCCCGTTTCCCTGTTCATAACAGCATTTGATTCTGAAATAAAAACAAAAATATCAGTTTAATTAAAAAATGTATTATGTTAAAACATAACTATGTACTTAAGGAGGAGGTAGGTTGTGCTAAAATTCCGTAAAGGTGTAAGTTTTAAGGCTTAAAAGCAGTAGAAAAACGACAATTTTCACTAAATATGTGTCTTTCTTATTGAAAAGAACTTTGGACAATTATTTTTTAAGTTAACATTAATTCTATCGTTTTACTACTGTTTTTGAGCCTTAAAACTAACACCTTTGCAGAATTTTAGCACAACCTACCTCCCTAAAAAAGACTAAACTATAAGCATTATTTGCATATATGAGCAATAAATAAATAAATAGAACTTAGCCTAATTTCAAGAAAATAAAGCTAAAATGAAGCTTTGTTTAGAAATGTTTACAAATCAAAACTGTTATGGATATAAAAATTTAAATTTCATGAAATTCTGCTTTTATTTTATGAAACGGAAGTGCCTGAAAACGTGTTTTATAAGAATTCTGAAAATCAAAAATGATACAACGCGAAGAACTTTGTATACATTTAAGTTAGAAATGTCTATAGGGGTGAAAAAGTTATTTGTTTACTTAAAATTTTTAAAAAAATAATCCAACGCAATTTTTCACATTTACGCAGGCAATATAACTTAGTTTATATTTCATCATAATTTTTAACAAAATAGACCGATAATTTCATGAACATTGTGCAATAAAACTGTTAATATCACTTTATAAACCTGTATTTCACCATAAAAATAACGAAATTTACACCAAAACATGATAAAATGTTGTTTTTATTTATTTTTATATTCTTATTGCCATGTTATGGGTCATTCACACTAGTAGTGTGTAGTAAATATGGCGGCCAAGGCTTTGTGTTGCTGGGAACCAGTTCCGCCACAGATAAAATAACTTCATAGAAAACCAAAATTTCCGCATTTTTCAAATTAAATGTTCCCGAATTTTGTATTCAATTTCTAGAATTTTTAACTTAATCGAAAATTTTACTCTTTCAGAAATATTTTTAAAAAAAATTATAATAGTTTGTCCTTGAAAAATTGTCTTTTGGTTGTTCTATATTTTAAAAGTCTTAGACAATTTCTCCTCTCACCTGAAAGACGCAACTTTTAGTTTTTCTAAATATTTTTATTTCCTGTCAACGAATTTTGTATGCTTTTATTAAACTTAGGTTTAGAATTAATATCTTAAATTTTCTTCAGTGAAGGAAAATTGTTTATTTTTAATTACTAAAATTTGCGTCTTCTTTTTATCGCGAAATGTTTATCGCTTTGAAAATGTCGTCGTTTGTAAAAGAATAAATGTCGCCTTTTTAATATCAATTTGTTTATTTTCACTGGGAATTTCTAAGTCATTATAAAGCTAGCTTCCCAAATCATCAATATTTTGTAATTGAATTTTTATGGATAAAACTGTATATCTAGTGTAAAACTTTAATCTGATATTTTTAGAAAAATTTCTTACAGCTATCTATTATGAAAAGTAAAAAATTCCACAAAAAGAGTCTAATTGGAGGTGCAAACAAAAATGGCTGCTGATTGGCTTTTAAACGTAAACTTTAACGCCATTGGTTAATTTGTACATAAACTTGTCTTTCATTGGTCAGAATTCTTAAATATGATTGGTTGAATTATTAATCAGCTTGTTTTAATTTGTAGTTGAGTGAAGATCACCCCCTCAAAGCAAAACCAGTTTTGTTGATGGTTAGTTTTGCATGGCGGCGTGAAAACATCAAAGATTTGGTTATAAATCGTTTATATTTTTTATTTTTGTTTGTTTTTAGTAGTAAAATTAACAAAAGTTTGTTATATTAACAGAATTAGTTAACTGCAATGGCTGATATCGCCGAAGAAGCCGTGAAAGAAGTTATTTTCGGCGGTTTGGCTGGTCTAGCAGCCGGCTACGCTACCAAGAAAACCGGCAGCCAACTGGTCGGTTTAACTTTGGGCGTCGGGTTTGTGGCGTTTAGAGCCGCTATATTTAACGGAGATTATTTGGCTACTTGGTCACCATTGTTAAAGGTAAACACCAATTTTTTTCTTGAGTTAAAACATATAACTTCGTATATGTAAGAAAATAACTGGATGTACGTCCATATCTGCAGTGAAAGATCTCTATAACCGCTACAGGTCCAGGGAAGGCCCCATATTTTACAATTTTGGAGATCGATGGTACCAATTTCTCTACAAAATTAATTGAACATTGACAGATAAACATTATATTTTGATTTGGAGTAGGGAGTACGTAGGAGTCAATTCTTAGATATTTTTTTCTTAATATTCTGTCAATCAGGGATATATGCGTAGTCGGGGCCGTTATTTTCCGAGTTCCTCCCTCCGGCTTCGGGGGTAGCTAAAAAATGATTTAAAAAAAAGAATTTGTTATATATTGATGAAGCTTAATGTTTAAATTTTATAATTTGGAATCCATTTTTTAGGTGTTTCAAGTCCATTTTCTCAAAAAATTAACTTTTAAAACCTTCAAAATAAAAAAAGACTTTTTGTTGTTGTTGATTTTTTCTTGTTTTAAGGTAGGAGCCGGAGCCGCAACAAAAATCAAACAGCTCCGCATCCCTGCTGTCAATAATGAATAACTATTGCATTTTGTTTCACTTACGAATGCGTACTTAAGATTAGTAAGGGGGGGAGGGGGGAAGTTCTGACACTTTCGCGTAAACAGTGATTATAGGCTTTGTCTTTGGACTGAGAGGATAGGTTATTAGGGATAAAATCATTCTTATATGATGAATTTCCCCCAGATTTAAGATTTTTTGGATAGGCCTCCAGGTTCCGGAGCTCCAGGCCTCCAGGTTGTCTCTCTAAAGGTAAAAATGAAAAAAAAATTTTTTTTTTACAGAGTTAGATTTCAGCTTATGAGACAAAATATGTATGTTTTTTCTTCTAATAATTGAATAATAATCAAAAAGAAGTATATTTTGTTTTATAAGTTAACTTCTAACTCTTCAAAAAAAATCTTAGTTTTAATTTTTACCTGTACAGAGACCAAATAGTTTTCAAATCTTATTTTTGCTATGTCACTGAAGCAGTTCTTAATCTATATGTCTATTTCAGGACGATGCCAGTTTTCCCCAGCATATGAAACGTAAAGCCAGAAAAGAGGCATTTAGTACAAATAGAAGAGTTGAAGATTTTACCAAAGAAAATTTCTTAGTTTTTAGCGGATTTTCTGGTGCCTACTTTCTTGGACAATCTATTCAAATGTGAATCTAAAGAAAACACATAGATGAATAAACGCAAGTGATTTTTAGTGATAAAATAATAGAATCATTAGGTGCTGTGTTTTCTTAACTAGTGAATGTGCCAAATCATCAACATTATATATATCTATATTAAAGTTTAATACCTATATCACTTGTTTTTAAAAATTTACATTAAGATAGAATAATTTTAGTCGATTTAGACAATTGCAAACACATATACATAGCAACAAATGAATATATGCATACAGTGTGGTCAAATATAATGTTATAGATAATAAAAATACTTTCAGATCCCAACCCCATTTAACCTCTAAACAGCTTCTAAACCAGCTGTTAAACAAAACAACATCAAAATGAAACAGGAATGGTTTCTAGTTAATCATATTAAACTTGAATTTATGATTTTATACTACTTGTACTTAAAAACGTACTTGGTATCTTCTAAATATTAAAGTTAAAGTTAACAATGCTTTGAATAGCAAATGTATGCAGAGAGAGAAACTGTAATGTTAAATTTTTTAAAAGAATTTTTCTTAACTTAAACCATTGGCTACAGGATAAAATGGATATGAGCTTGGATGACATCATTGCGTCTGGACGCAAGGGAGGTAACCGTGGGGGCGGGGGTGGAGGTGGTGGTGGTAACAGACGTGCTGGAGGCGGTGGTGGAAGAGGGGGTGGAGGCGGCAGGGCAGGCAGAATGGGCGGAGGAGGTGGAAGGGGAGGCGGTGGCGGTGGAAGAAGCAGATCATTGGGTAATGAAACATTTTACTTGTGTGCTTAATTTTAAACAATGTTAAAGAAAATTATTTTGATTAGATGCCAATTAAAGTGATTTATAGATATAAACAATAAAAACAACATTTTCATGTAAAAAACAATACCAAAATCAGTTAATTAAATACTAATTAATTTTAAGATATTTTTTTTATATCAAAGGACATTTAACCCAAACCCAAGATTATGCCATTTATGTAATACGTTATTTCTAATCAAGTAGGTACATTTTTATATTAAAGCAAAGATTTGAATGTAGGAGCTCGGTATGAGGACAGCTACAGACGCGGAAATCCTGAAGGAAAGTGGTCACATGATATGTTTAGAAATGGGGGTGGGGCCGGAGGTGGCTCAGACAGAATGGTTTCAAGGTAAGGGAAATCTATCTAAGAGTAGCTTCTCTGTGCATAATGTGACATTTGTTCATTTTAATTTTTAAATTTTGGTATAAAGTACCTATTATAATATCCTATAGTTTAAATTAGTAAGTTGTTTGGCCCCTAGAGGCCAGGGGCCAAACAACTAGTTTCAATATATTATAATATCCCATTACGTAATGTTTTGATAAAAACTTGTTACTCTAAACTTTTTGAAAGTAGATTGTTGTTACATTTCTCAGTTAAAAATCTTTATGCTGATTAAATGACACTGCATTTAGGCATGATTCAAACTGACTTCATAAAATATTTAGTTTTAATATAATGTTCAACTTCAATCCTTTTCAGAGCATTTAACAGCGCTATTTCCGAGGCTACGGGACCAATCAAGCTCAGCGTGACAAATCTTGATTTTGGTGTGTCAGACGCAGATATTCACGAACTTTTCTCAGAGTTTGGAAGCCTCAAAATTGCACAAATCCATTATGACAGGTTTGACTTTTCTTAGAATCTTTATTTTGATGTTAATAATTTGAAATTTCCTCTCTAATTTAATCATTTAAATGCGGCATTAATGCTTTTCTAGTGAATTATTAGTAATACTTTGGGTTTACTACTAGCAGGTGTTTTTGTGTTGTAAAAAACATTGAAATAATACATGCAATATTATTATATTTATTTCAGTGGCGGCACTAAATGATTTAAAGATCAAGCAGGGGTGTATATTCTGCATGGGATCCCCGGCTCAGGGGGGGGGGGGGGGAAATAAAAAATAAGTGGTTAACTGGTTAGAGGGGAAAAAAATGTAAAAATTAAGAAAACTGAAAACATTTTTTCCATTTCCCCCCCTCCTTAGTGAATAAAAAATAAAAAAATGTGTGTTAGGAGGGATAAAATAAATAAAATATAGAGTCCTTTAAATATTTTTCCATTTCCCCCCCCTCATGGTGAGAAAAAACTAGGGGGGGGGGAAAAAAATAACAAATTTTGTAGCCGGGGAAAAAAAATAAATCTTGTGCAGAATATACACCCCTGAGATCAAGCTCAGTACTCATTATTTAGCTTAAATTATTGCTTATAGATCCGGTAGAAGTTTGGGTACAGCTGATGTTATCTATGACAAAAGATCAGATGCTGTTAAAGGTAAAACATATTTTTGTGACTTGTGACATTTTAAAGCATAGCTACAAGCTAACATTTTAGATTTTTAATAAAATGAAATATAAAAATTAAGATTATTTAATAAGATGCGTTTTTTAATCGGATTTTTTTTCTTATTTCAGCTATGAAACAGTATAATGGAGTTCCACTAGACGGTAAACCAATGAGCATCGAACTCGCCACAGAAGGCGGTGCGTCCAGAGACTCACCTGTCCGCCGGTTGACCGGCGGCCGACTCGGCAAACGTGAAGACAATCGTCGTTCTCCCGGCCGTAGATCACCCGGCAGACGGTTCGGCGGCGGCGGTGGACGAGGTGGTGGCGGCGATGGCGGCAGAGGTGACCGTCGGGGCGGTAACGGCGGCGTAAAGCGTGAACAGAAGGTGCAGAAGACCCAGGAAGAATTGGACGCCGAAATGGAAGAATATATGAAGGGAAAGTAAACAAGACATTAAATTAAATATCCTGTGAATTTGCTTTTGAAGCAATTAAAGTATTGTTATCCTAGGATTGAGACAATATTTCTAAAGACACAAAATCTATCTATGAAAAATTGTTTCTTTTCCGATAATCTAATGTTGTTTATAAATCGCAATGTAAAGTTTTGTATTGGTAGTTAAAAAGCCAAATATGATTCATTATAATGAAAATACCTTTGTTTGTACATTAAACTTGTTAATAACCTCAATAAGAATCTTTTTTTTATATTAAATTGTGGCATTTTTTTATACATAAAATCCTTTCATATCAATCAATAACATATTCTGTTAGTTTTTGGTTTGGACGAATTGTAGATTTGTTTGGTTTCAAGTAATATTTTGTTCTTCGTTTTGGACTCTGAACTTTATTTAGCATTTCTTGTATTATTAAGAAAAGTTTCAACTGTAATCTATGAGTTATGTACTTATTAATTTCCTTTTTTTTTCTCCAATATTTTTAGTAAATGTAAACTTTGTACCTGTCTTACTGTGTACACTGTACGTACATCTTCACCAATTTGAAAATAATTTTTTTCCAGATAAAATGTGTTGATTTATAGAGGAAAATGTTAACTTAGCATGTTGAACTATTGGCTGTGTGATGAAATCTAGTCTTCTATCTTCTATTTTAACAAAGTTTCGTTATTTATTTGAACTATGGTGGTCTCCAAATTTAAAGGTACGTTACCAAACTAGGTATCACAGATATTTAACTTATGGTTGGCAATCCGAATCCAGAATCCGGAAACCGCCCAATTTTTGGCCAATTTTGGAATCCGAATCCGGAATCCGTTTTTTTTATAGCGGATTCGGATTTTAATTGTTAAGCTAAAATTAGCGTGTTGAGTTTTTTCTTTAAAGGCAAAGATCACCATCCCCCATCTCTCCCCACCTACACCACCAAGTGGAGAGATCAAAAAATATAGAAAATAACGCAGCTTGAGATTTTTCCCTGTACCCAGTATAATTTAATCCCTTGATTTTTTTTTTAAAGGCGTAATTAAATATGCTATAATACGGAATTCGTCAACAAAAAAAATAGAATCCGTGGAGAATCCGTTTTATTTTTGGATGGATTCTTGTAAGAATCCGAATCCGAATTGCCAACCCTAATTTAACTTATATCATTTGGTTTACATGAACGTTAAATTCCAGTCTTAGGACCATACATGGATTTTTTTCTATTGTATGTTAAAATAAAGATTTTGTATTGTGTGGTCATCATTTTTTATAGAATTTTTTTAGTTTCTTAAGAATTTCGTCTTGGTGAAAATATTTACACTAACTTTGTTTCTGGTTAAAGTTCATGTTTTATTTTGACGGATAAGTTAATTCCCCTTCGATCCTTTTGTGTCGAACACTGCTGTGAATTCATTCATATTCTGTTAAATTTCTAATGACATAAAACTTCAGGTATCAAAAAACGTGTCATGCCTAATACATAATAATATTTTTGTATATCACTCTAGGCAGAGGTAGTGTATCCACACTGTGTGGAGGATTTGGTGGAAATTCTGGGTCAGGTCACAGAAAACAAGACACAGGTCAAGGTCGTGGGTGGGTCTTTTCCTCTGGCGCCTTATTCAAAGGTATTTAAATTTTTTTAAATCATCGCATAAAACAGATTCACCATGCTAAGTTACACTTTTCATACAAAGGTCGTGTAATCAAAGGGTTGGTTATCTGTTGTAAAGTTTCTAACTTAATAGGATACAGGTAAAAAGTTTGCGAAAAGGGTTAGTTCCATGAAGACTAGAGTATCAAACGATTATTGCCTAGCATTGCATGACAACCTTATGGAACTACTACCCCATAAAATATAAATTATTTATAATATCTAACTAATGATTGTTCTTATTTTTTTAGGAGGATATAATAGTTAGCCTTAGTTGTATGGACAAACTCATTGGTCTTGATGTTCATCAACAAACGTAAGTAAATCATTTTTTAAATCCGTCTGTTTTATCAATTCTTTTTTTGTTATTTGAGTAATACAAAGGCTAAACATTCATCATTATATGTCTTTCTAGACATTTTGCATTTAAGGGAGTAAAGTTGCTCGTGTGTTTATTTAAGCTTTAGTGTTGTCACAAGCAAAAAATTAGGCATATTATTTATTATTAAGGGTAACAGCAGAACCCGGTGTTAGATTGAGTAATTTGATATCCATCCTGGAGACGGTCAACATGACCCTAGACCTGTCTGGTCCTCTACCTGACCTTGCCTTAGTCGATGCTATTGCCATTGGCCTTACAGGTTAGTTAGGAAATCTTTTGTATTGAATGTCCGTCCGTCTGTCTGTTTGAAGCTGAAGATCTCCTCGTGATTTGTGGTATGACGGTCGTATATAACATTCTCTTAGAATGTCGTGTTTGTCGGACTTCTAATATTAATAACTAGATTTCTAAATCTAAAGGTTCTATTATTTGAGTTTTGTCCAATGGGATTAAATTGTGTTTTGTTTAAGGAACAGGCGGATCTTTGTCTGCAAACGTATTGAACGTGGAAGTTATATTGCCTGGCGGTTTAAACAACAAAGCACATAGCCGAACTGCGAGTGAAGATTTCAATTCAGACTTTGATGGCTTACAGGGTGAGTAAAAAGAGCTTATTTTTTTTTTGTAGCGGATCAGATTTTTGCTTGACTACAACTTATTTCTTGACCTCTGCCCCCTCTTTATTTTTTTTTTTATAAAGAAAACATATTTATAGATTTTGTAGAGGAATCTTACCTTGCGGTGCACTATCTCTACTGATATAATCCCTGCAGGCTTTTATATCCTTTACTTAACAAACCTCCAATGAGCATTTAAAAAAAGATTTTTTGCAAAGTTCGTTTATACTTTATGATAGAAACCGCCATAACTAGTATTTTAAGTTTGAAGAAGGAATAGTTAACAATTTTAATTCAAGTGCAAAGTTTTTATGATAACTAATCTTGAAATTGGTTTCAGGTCAATTCATAAGACGTGGACCCGAGCTGGCAGCCTGGAGTTGGTCCACCCACCCAGACAGGATGGCCGCTCTATTTTCTGGTCTAGGTATGTTGGCTGTGGTCACGTCTGTTACATTGAAATGCATTCCGTTATACAGGTTTGATATTTATCTGTTGTTTTTTTTCTAAGAGCTGCTACTGTGTATTGTATGTTCGTCCTTTTTGTGCAGGATTAAGTTACGTGATCGTTTGACTAAAGATTTTTTTAATGTACTATATTGCTTTAACAACCTTATTCTTAATTAAGCTAAAATTGATAGTTTCTAGTGTCGTCTTAGCTATGGACGTAATTATCATTTTTAAAACCAAAAGTAAAATGCGCATGATCTCAGACCATAGAAGAGTTACAGCTTTAAAATTCGGCACTGCAGTTGCTGTTGTGGTAACAATATGGAACTGTAATGAAACGGCGGCAGAACCGCCGCTCCCGCCGAAAATTTTTGCCTTTTTTCGCCAAATTAGACGGTTCTCCATCATCTGAGAAACTTTTTTTCTCATAAAAATTTTCCTTATATTTTTATGTGACACTTGTAATATTTCAAACATGTCAATATTAAAAAAAATTGCAAGTGATTGAAAATTGTCTATTATGACAAAAAAAAAATATCAGCGGGAAACTGCGGTTTTCGGCGGCAGCTTCGGTTCCGCCGCCGTTTCTTCACAGTTCCATATTATTCTCCACAAAAGGAGCTGCTGTGCCGAATTTAGAGCTGTAACTCTTTTTTGGGTTGAGATCATGCGCGTTTTACTTTTGGTTTCAAAAAGTGGCACATCCGCCCCCTTTTTTATATACCCCAATTTTTATCAGTAAAAAAATGTTCAGCATAATACCTACTTAATATAATATTCATAAATTTTTTTAGAGTATCCGAAACCTCGAGCTTATTGTATCTAAGTGATGTTATGGACACTTGGGCTTTACTTGGATCAAGGCACAGTTTATTAAACATAATGTCAACATATCTAACATATCACCCTAATTTAATTACCCCTTTTCAAAAAGTTGATCTGACTTGATTTAACGCTTCCTGTTCAAAACCTAAACCCTTTTGAACAATAACTAATTTTTTACAATTTTCGAACGACTTTTTCTCTTTCTATTATGTTTTCCCTTTATGCCTTCCTAATTTTTTTCTTCTAAATCTGACGTATACCATATGCTGATAGTAATCGTGAA
Organism: Acartia tonsa; assembly: GCF_053477335.1. Lineage (NCBI taxonomy): Eukaryota > Metazoa > Arthropoda > Copepoda > Calanoida > Acartiidae > Acartia > Acartia tonsa. The sequence continues at coordinate 6,716,502 of NC_137262.1, read as the reverse complement.
TATGACAGGTGTCCTGTTAGCCATCAACTTACATGGTTTCCCTTCTCTGAACTAGTTATATTCAAACAGATTAGTCCTATTGATAGGTAGGTAATGTTTTGTTTTATTATCTAGATACTCAAAAACTCAATATTTCTAATTCCTTTTGTTAAATCGTCTTTTTTAAGCTAAAGGAATATCCATGTTTTCTTGAAGACTAACACTTTATTCTTTTAATGGTAATTAGTTTATTGTAACCTGTAGGTGTATGAGGGGTCAGAAAAATAGTCTTAAACCACCTTGAGACATCTGTAAAGCTTTCTTGAGAAGTATCATTAATTTAAAACAGTATTTTCCGAGATCAGACAAAAACAACATTTGTAAATATGGATTATAGGATACCTAAATGATTCATGAATTTAAAATTTTCACTGATTTTTATAATTTCAGAAGTGGCTGTGTAATTCAATCTCTTGTGAACAGAAAAGTTACAGAATTTGCCCAAATATTTGCAAGATTCATTAGGGTTATGAACCTTGTCTTCTTCTCCAGGTAGGATACTAATTTACATATAGAACTAGATTCGACGCTAATTTTAAATTTGATGTCGTTCCTCGAAAATCCCCGAACGAATGACAAGAGGGGGAAGTTTTGACACATTTTCGTAAACAGTGAGTATAGGCTTTGGGAAAATTCATCATATGAATGATTTGTTTGCATAACCAATCCTCTCAGTCCAAAGATAAAGCCTATACTCACTGTTTACGCAAATGTGTTAAAACTTCCCCCCTCTTAATTTTCGAATATTTGTTTGCAACAATATGCAACAGATAAATGTAAAACCCAATAGTTTTGTACTTGTAAATAGAAAAATTTATTAGGATGATCAGTTTAAAATGTTAATAAATAGCGACAAATTGTTTTGTATTAATGGTCAAAAAAGCTTTAAGTACAATTCAACTGAGCGTCCTAATATCTGTTTACATAAGATCTGTCTACTTAAAGCTATATAAGATGGTTAGTTTCAAGGATGGTTCTAAATAAACCTTGATTTTTCGGGATCACTACATAAATAATGTTTTTTTTGAATAGAAATAAGTTAATCTTAACTTAAAAATTTATTTAGTTCTTTTCTTGGATGGACTTTGGCCCGAATACAATTTATCTCCCTATGGTCTGCAGCACGGAACAGAAGTGATTACTCACATCCTCCTATTTCGTTCCAGCATTCAGAAACTGTCAGGGGCTCTACTTGGCTGGTCCCACTCTCTTCTATACCTCCTCTTCTAGCTAGGTACCTATAATATTAGTTTAAGAATCGTAACATTATATTAAAATCATCATGATGGTTTCAATAACAAGACGCTTTTTTAAAATGATATAAGATGGAAATAAAATAGGTATAAATGTTTAATTTCTTTGCTTTTTAGTATCAAGCAATGGTGTCTAAGCCATTCACGACATGTAACCTCCCCACTAGAAGTGTACACTGTTCGAGCGGACAAGCGGCTGATGCGGTCAGGCTCTGCGGGTGGACAAACAGTCCAGCAACAACCCTACCTATATCCAAGATTGGACAAGGGTGGAGAGGAAGGGGATGTTATGACCGCCTCTTCTTGCAGCAGCTTAGATTTTTCACCAAGGTATTTTTTATTTATCTTTTAATCGCAGTGGCTGCATACAAATAAGTGTCCTAAATCAAAAGAAGGAAATGTAGGATGCCAAAAAATTCAGGATTAATTTATTAAATAGTCACCACTTAGTAGCAAACCTCTAGATACTTAAGAAAACATGAAACGAAAGATGATTCAACGTCATAGTGACGATATATTTATATTTAGGTCAGCCCGTGCCTCCCCGCGCAACCTTCTAACCAACCGCAGCCCAACCCCTTCTTCATCTCCCCTTCCCCCCAACCCCATGCGTTCCACGCGACCGTATGCAGCTGCCGTTTGGTATGACTGGTTTGTAGCAGCTGTCAACACGGCTGAGCCGTCCGTTGATCCAACAGAAGTGGCGCAACTAGAGCAGCTGTTTTTGACCGCTGGCGGTGTTAGGTGTTGGTCTGGGGATAGGATTGTTTCGCCGATGGTTTTGTCCTATACTTTTCCTGAGTATGCTGCGTGGTGCAAGGTAAGATTTTATCTATCTAAGAGCATGACAGACTGACTGACAGACTATGTCAATTTAAAATTTTCATCCAGGGATCTATAGGATAAGACAATGGTCGATAAAATGGTATACATCCCCAATGTTTTTATTGGTTTTAAACATTTGGATATCTACTGAACTTAATGAATCAACCAATGAAAATTCAATTAAAACCTCTAAAGTTTTAAAGCAAAATAAATAGAAAATGATATTATAAAACTTTGGGGACTAGAATAGTAAACAACCCAACATCCCCTCCCTCCCTGTTTTCACCGCTTACTTTTTTACAAACTGGATTGATTTAGCTTATGAATTTACTAATTCTTATTATAGGTGAAATATGAGTTAGATCCTGACAATGTTTTAACTTCTGGATACGTTCAGGCAATTCATTATTTTAAAAGTTGAGATTAGGGATGGGAATCCGTCGAATTTTTGGGCCGGATTTTTGACGGATTCTTGCGGATTCCGGATTCTTATTTTTGGCGGATTCCGGATTCGGATTCCGGATTCTAGCAGTATTTTAAAAGGCCGTCCGTCACAGAGGGATAGCTTTTCTCGTTAATTTATCACTATGTTACTTGGTTGAAGCCTTGATTTGTTTAAAGTGTTGACTTCCAGCATAACTAAAACATTTACATCACATTAGTAATTATTAAAATTTGTTATGTAGAAATTTTTTTTTTGATCTTTGCCTTCAAGACGGTAATTTTAGCCTACCAATTTAGAATCCGGAATCCGCTATAAAAAACGGATTCCGGATTCGGATTCCAAAATTGGCCGAAAATTGGGCGGATTCCGGATTCGGATTCCGGATCCGGATGCCCATCACTAGTTGAGATAAATTATATTCTGTTTGGTCATGCTTTGAATTCAATCTGAACAAAAATAAATAATCATATAGTATAAAGTTGTATGTTATTTTTGTCTAAGCTAAAGATCTCGAAATCTACAGGTCCGAATTGATTGTATTTTTCCTGGAAGCTTTATAATGTCATAGGGTGGGTTTAGGGTAATTTTAGGGAAGTAAGATACACAAACACAATCATTCCCCACAATTTCTAACAAGAAAATGTTGTTTTTTTTTAACTATATGAAGATTCTAAATTTTTTATTTATATCCAAAATTTTCAAACTTACAAATAATAATGAAACTGAACAGGGAGAAATCTGGTCCAAACCAGCGAAACCCAAATCCTCTCGGCCCAGCAGAGTGAGTACCACCAGTAAGCTAGAGAGGTCCCCGAGGAAAGAGAATACCTCCCTTGATCTCGATGATCAAATTACTTTTGCTTAGAAGCTTTTGCACATAGAATGGAGTTCAGTTACAGCAAGCTATTTTCTTGCTGTTCGAGATATTAGCCAGCCTGCAAATCCACAGAAACACTTATTAGTTTACAGAAATCCGCGAGAGAAAGTAACAAGCGACGCAAAATGTCGCTATTTATTTTCCATGCACTAGAAGCAAAATGTGTAATTGTAATACAAACAGTTACATTATAACATAAAGGTATAGAAACATTTTATTTTAATATTTAGAAATGTGTAGATAAAAAACTGATACACACCTCTTTGAATCGTTTTAGACACTTTACATACACGTTTTACTGCATTAAATTAACTAACTCCTAACCAAAGTCTTAATATTTTATTAACGAGCTTATTCAACTATTACTGCTATCATAATTGATATTAATTTGCCTTAATCTAGTCTCATAATTTTAATTTATACAGAAAAATTTACATCGAACATGGCTGTTAACTTATAAAACAAAATAACTCAGAAATTGGCCAAAAATATAAAAAGCAAAATTTATTATTTCACAAAATCCAAAATTGGACTATTTATGAACGAGAGGTGAATAGTTTATTACATTTTAATAAGTAAATGGTTAATTTAATACATTAGTAGATTTTCTTTTGTCGTTTATGGTATGTTTAAATTAACCCATAATGTGAAATCTGGTCTATCACAAGTGACAAGACACTTGCTCTGGAGTATGCTATTATTGATTTGATTTCATTAATACATAATATATCTAAAAAAAAAATTTTAAAGTTTCACAGCAATCAAAATACAAAACCCTTCACCTCTCGTTCATGTAGTTCCTTTTTTTTCCAAATTATGCACAGAAACTATAGTTGTATTTAGTGTTAGCAGATGTCGCTAATGTATAATTTCAGATAAAATGGTGGAGAGGTGTTTTCTGTGCAATATGGAGGTCAGCTCCCTCGCAATTCACAAGAAATTAAACCATAAAAATGTTAAAACATCATCGGTGAGATTTATCCAAATATTTTTATAATGGATTTTTACTTTTTGCTTTTAATGTAAAATTAACATTAGCTTTATCTAAACTACGTTTGTTTTGTGTGTTCCCATTTTTAAAAAGATTAAAAGAAAATATTTTCCAGTATGGCTTCGATTAATATCCGCTGGTTTCAGAAACGGTTCTCTGCCATACGGAATAATCATGTATAGCATTGTATTACAGACAGTTTTCCACAAATATTAAATAAAAATCATAAAATTAAGATAATTTTTTTTATAGCCACGGATTCGGCCCCTTGGGGTAACAAAACAGGTTTCAACCAAAAATTTTCTAATCTCCATAATTTTTCGTTTTAATATCCTTGGAAATAATCTATGCGATAAATAAACAATAAAAGGTCATCTTTTTCTATACACAGTAACTATTTAATCACGAAAACAACGAGAAATTCAAGTATTTTTTTTATATTTTAGTTGAAGAAGAGTTCCTTCGGATTCACGGGTAAACGGAAAGGTGTACCGCATATTGAAAAAGTGGATGATATTCTAAATACATGTAGTATCTGTGGGATGGATAATATTGTTAATCTAGAACAGCATACACTCATCAAGGAATAGATTTTTAAAAGTTTATCAAATATAGCTTCAATAAAGAAGGACAGAGCTGGATCTTTAAATGATTTTAGTGGTGAACCAGATCGGGGCGCGCCAAATTTCAGCCAATCACAGCGCGGCATTTTAATAATGCCGCGCTGTGATTCTATCGATGAAAGGTAAATCATTTAATTGCATTTGGAACATTTCTTTGTGTAAAATCATGATTATACTGGGTTAAAGATTTTATCCTTTGGCAACTGGGCAAGTTATCCATCCATACAAAAATTTTAAAGTTTTTCATTTAATCTATTTAAAATACTTCAATGAATATTAGGGTGGGTCGATTTTGGACATTTCTGAGACCAAAGCGGGAACGTGCACCACTGCACATGATTTTTTTTAGCATAATACACCTCTGGATGATTTGAAAATCTTAAAGTCTAAAAACCGTTGGCGACCAAACATTTAATTGTACAGCTATTTTGAATGGGAGTTAAAAATTTATAGTATCAGAAATATGGCTTCATGGTGTTCCCTGAAACTGCCTTGAAGAGTAGATTCAGGAACTTTTGTTTGTTTCAATATATCTCGTTCCTAGCCTTATAAATGAGAATTGGCCAACTGTAGCGGTTTTCAGTCCTTTACAAGGCATTTATAATGAATATGTTCAATGAGCTTTGCTTTTGTTTCACTCGTCTAATTGTCTATTAAAGGTCATAAAATTTAAAGGGGGGGAAATGTGGTGACTCGTCACACGACATACCAGCAATTTTATTTTGGGTGCTACTCCCTTAGTTTTAGAGATAATTGGGTGAAATCTTTTTGATTGTGTCACTAATTACTAGGGTTGGGCCGGATATCCGGTGTGGCCGGATATCCGGCCATTTTCAGTATCCGACCGGATACCGGATATTGAAACTATCCGGCCGGATATCCGGCAATATAATCTTTTATATTTTACAACAAAAATCTCTGTTTTTTTAAATCTTCAATGGCTTTAATTTTCTTATTATTGAAGCTAGAAGAACAATTTTTTCTGAATATGTTTATGTTTATGTAAATTTTATATTAGAAATCTCAAAACATAAATTTTGGCGGTGGCAGAAGTACTTGGCAGCTGCCAGCCGCAAACCGACGGTTTGAAGGTAAACGGTAACAGATTTTATGAAATTGTAATATGTCATGAAGATATATAAAAAAGCCTAAGTTTAAAATTTGAAATCTTCAAGTAAAAATTTGCGGTCACAGGAACCGTTTAAAGATATCTGGAGACCTGGAGGTTCAGGACTTGCAGGATTATACCTGGAACCTGAAATCGACTTGAACACATATATTACATATGAGGATGTACGACTATAGGATATTTTAGTATTAGATAACATGAAATGCTTTGTTTAAGTAAAAAAATATTTTTACTTTTTACCTAAATGACCTTACCAGATTTGATGGTATCCTGTGCCCGCCAGGAAGGAGGTATTAAAAAAATTTCAACTCTCAGTTTTGTGTCATACCCATATTTCGAAAGTCACTCAGTTATAGCCCTCTACCTTTTATACACAGAAAATGGGATAGAAAAAAAATCAGAGGGGGGGGGGGGGCATTCAACGCCACCTCCCCGCCAATCCTCCAACCGTTAGAGATTGATATTACAGTTTGAGAGTAGTAATAGTTAATTAGATTTATTTACTAAGCTTTTTTTGTCTGTAGCAAAGGATCTTGCTAACTGCTGAACTGATATGGTTCTCCTTTAGAGTGAAGCTTCTTATAAGTCCCAGGGTGGTTTTAGGCTGTTTAATTTTTATAAAAAAAGTCGTTGTAAGGTTTTAAGTTATTTTTCTGCACTTTCATGTCCCTTCTAATATATATCCCTAGATACTAGGGACGCAGACGCTAGTATAATATAAAACACCAGTTTATGAAGAAATTTTTTTTGCGGGAATAGTCCCTTTCGTGGCAACGCCCCTTAAGGAGCAATTATTCGTATTTTCACAGTAGCGTATCTCCTATTCCTAGCCCCTCGAGGGGGACTCTAACCTTGCGGGGCCAATTGCCTTACCCTGCGGGGAAATCACCTTACCAAATATAACCTAACCTAACCTAAAATAACCTACTAAAAGCAATTTAAAAAATAAAAAAATAAAAAAATAAATTTGCCACGAGAGGGACTAAATCCTTTTTTGATACTTTAATATGTAGTAATTTGGCCGGTTATCCGGCCGGATAACCGGATACGTTGGCCGGATATCCGGCCGGATACCGGATATCCGGCATTTGAAATTAGCCGGATATCCGGTATCCGGCCATAAAAATATCCGGCCCAACCCTACTAATTACCCCAAGTTTTGGTATCTTTCAAAAAAAACGGCGGCGGGACCGCAGTTTTCCGCCGCCACCAAAAAAATTTTTTTATTGCATTTCTCGCCGAATTTTCCCCTTACAAGCAACCCTGCTCCCGTCATCTGCCGCCGCCGTTTTCCGCCACCGCCCCTAAAAAAATTTGAAAAAAAATAACATGGTCTCATACGATTCTAAATTGCCTAATTCGGCGAGAAATGCAATATTATTTTTTTTGCGGCAGCTGAAAACGGTGGCGGACGGCGGGAGCGGCGGTACCTCTGCCATTTTTATTTGAATATTTTTTACTGATCTACCTAAAAAGATTTTGTTATCTTTAAAAGCACAGGAGTAGCACTGAATTTAAGATAAACCTTGATAAACGAGAATTTGAAAAAAATGACCAAGTCCCCCCGCAGGGTTGCTTGTAAGGGGAAAAATTTTTGACGGAGGCGGACGGCAGGAGCGGCGGTACCGCCGCCATTTTTTATTCAAATTTTTAAGATTTTGTTTCAATATCTTTAAAAGCAAAGTGTAGCACTGAATTTAAGATAAACCTTGATAAACGAGAATTTGAAGAAAAAAATTTGGCGGCGGCGGTAGACGGCGGGAGCGGCGGTACCGCCGCCGTTTTGCAATTTAAATATTTTTTACTGACCTATCTAAAAAAAAATTTTTGGTTGCGGCGGAAAACGGCGGGAGCGGCGGTCCCGCCGCCGTTTTCCTAATTCAAATATTTTTTACTTACCAACCTAAAAAGATTTTGTTTCAATATCTTCAAAATCACAGGAGAAGTACTGTATTTAAGATATACCTTGATAAACGAGAATTTGAAAAAAATGACTCAAGGGTTGCTTGTAAGGGCAAAAATTTTTAAAAAAAAATAACATGGTCTCAAATGACTCCAAATTGCCCAATTCGGCGAGAAATCAAATGCAATAAAAAAAATGTTTTTGGTGGGGCGGAAAACGGCGGGAGCGGCGGTCCCGCCGCCGTTTTTTTGAAAGATACCAAAACTTGGGGTAATTAGTGACACAACCAAAAAGATTTCCCCACATTTCCCCCCCCCCCCCTTTTATTTTGTGAGTATCAATCTACATTTTAAATTTTTTTATCTCGTTATTGCTGTTCCTATAATGATAAATCATAAGTTTTAATGTTTCTTTGTTGTTTAGCGAGACCAGCAACCAAGAAGATTATAGAAAGATTGAATCATCCCTAAATAATTTGGATGAAAGTAGATCTGACTCCCAGTGCTGTAAATGTCCATTTTGCCACAAATTACTATTCTATGGCATGATTACTACTGGGTAAGTTTATTTCTAGTAGCGAAGCTACCGTATAATTTGCATGTCTTGTCTATCTGTCCGTACGTCCTTGAGCAAAAGTAAAAATAACAACAATTTTAAGATAAAAAATTTTAAAATTCTTTTAATAAAGTATCAGGATGTTTGTGTGTGTAATTATTTTTTAATATTTCAGTGTGAATTTGAAGAAAGTAAAGCAAGCTGTCTCTATCCACTTTGAGGTAAAAATGATTTAAAATTTCTATCCTTTATTTCATTGGGAGTAAATAATAAAAAACATGTCACTACCAAACGTTTTTAATTAGTGTTTCTTTTATGATTAATTTTCAATATAAATGCATGTTTGCATATCATATCTTAGAATAGGGGGAAAAAATGCTTGGTTCACTTAACTAATAGAGTTCAAATGCATTTCGTACAATTACCCTGTTGACAAAAAATAAGGAATTATGAGTTATTTTTTTTTTACATTAGCATGCTTCAATTGGGATCTAAAAGGGATAAGACAATTTCCGATAAATTGGTGTATAATATATACCAAATTGTGGTACAAAAAAGTACCACTTCTGTAGTTTTCAAATAATGGTTGTAATGTTTGGACACTTAACTTCATGAACCAAAAAATCATTATTCATTAAAAGTCCCTAAAGTTGTTATCAAACGAATAAGAAAACGTTATTATTAAACTTTGGGGACTAGTATATTAAACAGCCCAATTTCCCCTCCCTTCCTGAGATGGGATTTTGAAAGATGAATGACGCGTTTCTTGATTGATTGATTGATTAATTGATTAACCAGAGTATACAACTATTTATTTAATTATTTCGCTTTTGTTGGTACGGCCTGCATAGAAGGAAAACAAATTATCTTGAATCCATTTTTGCTGCATATCAATTAATTTGAATAAGGATTTTAACAGAGTGTACAACTTAAGAATTCAAAATTTTAAAATTATTATTTTAGCCATTTGTATAATGTCTAATACAGATTTAAAAAGATGCATTAATAAATATGCAGCGAAAATGGATTTAAATTGTATTAGACATTATACAAATGGCTAAAATAATAATTTTAAAATTCCAATTTCTTAAGTTGTATACTCTGTTGAAATCCCATCGTCTTCGTTCAATCAATCAATGTCGAAAAAACGCGGCATTTTTTATAAAACCCCCATCTCTGATATCCGCTCCCCTCCACCCATCCTTATAGCTTAAACATGTAGTAGGAAATTTTCTCACCTCTATTTATGAAGTTTTGAAGAGTATTGTTCTTGTTAATTCAGACACCTATCAATTCTATAAATCTTTAACTGTTTTTGGTTTATATTTATTTTAAAAATATTACTTACAGGAAAACTTACATTTTGCCAGTATTTAGGTAGATATTAATCCCTTTTTCTATATAAAAATATTCTTAAAAGGAATTAAACTTAACCTATCCTAACTTAACTGATTGCTTAACTAAACTTAATCTATCATACTCTAAATACTGGACTTACCAAATTGAAGAAAAACACAGGGTGGGTGGGAAGGGTTTTTTGCTTTTTATCACCAAGCTAGATTTCAATTTTAATTCTGAAAAAGTATATAAAAATTATATAAAAGATAGAAGATAGAATAAAACACAAAAATAATAAAACATAAATAAATATAAAATAACTTATTTCATAAACAGCTAAGAGAAAATTTCCATTCGGTTTCAATTGATCTTGAAACGGTCAAGGAAATTTTCTCACCTCTATTTATGAAGTTTTGAAGAGTATTGTTCTTGTTAATTCAGACACCTATCAATTCTATAAATCTTTAACTGTTTTTGGTTTATATTTATTTTAAAAATATTACTTACAGGAAAACTTACATTTTGCCAGTATTTAGGTAGATATTAATCCCTTTTTCTATATAAAAATATTCTTAAAAGGAATTAAACTTAACCTATCCTAACTTAACTGATTGCTTAACTAAACTTAATCTATCATACTCTAAATACTGGACTTACCAAATTGAAGAAAAACACCAAAAAAAGTAAAAACAACCAAAAACAGTCACCCAAAGAGTAGCACGAAAATCTTGTAGAATTTTAGATCTTAAAGACCAATCAATGACGGGATTTTTCAACCATGATAATAATGAAGGAGGCCAATTATTCTGTACAGGTCTACCAATATGATCCACTAAATATTGTCCCTTAGGATCTGTTCTAGATAAAGTATCAGCGACCAAAGCTGGTAAAGTTGAAACTCTTGGTAAATGTTCAACATAAAGCTTGAATGGAGTCGACACAGCAATATGATTTAGAACAGCAACAATTAGACTAGTATATGGATCTTGTCGAGACTTGCCATTAACATATGCCCAGACAACAGCAACATTATCAACTTTGCAAACAACATGTTTGTTGTGAATCAATTTGTAATTGTGGAATAAAGATATTAACAGCCCAATAGATTCCAGTAGTGTTGTCTTGTTACCAAATTTTTTACCATCATCATCAAAGAGAGTGCAAATAAATTCTGTTGGCCATAAACACTGTCCGACATAAAAGAAATCTTGTAGTTCACTGTGCGGCATAACATATCCCACAGCTCCAATACCTATTTCATATTCACTGTAGTATGAGGCGCAACCCGCAGCATCAGAAACAAACACAATTGATCTGGCAGGATAACAGTTATTTTTATCTGTTATAGGGAAGGAATGTTGTAGCTCATCTAAAATATACATCCATTGATGAAGAAAATCTTTTGTGTCACATGAAAAAGGAATAGGTTCAGATTCATAGCTCATTTTCAAATCCAAAATGATAGGCGTTTTCAAAAATCTTAAAGGAGGACACATCTGTACAACAGTATTAATCATACCCAAAACCTGTTGAATTTCTTGTTTAGAAACAAATGTTGACTGCAATACAGTAGCTATGTGTTTAATATATTTGTTTCGCTTATCAACAGGCAAGGTCCAAGTCATGTGAAGTGTATCAAAAAATACACCCAGAATCACCCCTTTTTGTTGATATAAAAATGCTTTGTCTGGTTTATCCATAGGAGCCAAAGGTAAATTTATGACATTTGCTAACCTTAAATATTCCTCAACAAATATTTGATTTTCCTCTAAAGTTTTGGTCATCACTATTTGGTCATCTAACTGTCTTTCAAGATATAAATTAACAGTATCTGTTTTTACCTTTACCATAGAAGAGAAAGAATAATGTAGATTGTCATAATTTGGTACAGATGATCGAGCTCCAAATATCTGAGATGTCTCAAAGAAAAATCTGTTCATCCAGAAAAAACCTTGTAAATATAAATCATCAAATTTAGTAGGAACTAACTTGTAGGCACTTTGATGATCAATTTTTGATAAATATGCGCCCTTACCAATAGAATAAAGTTTTTTGGCAACAAGAGCAGGACTAGACATTATAACTTTAGTCATCTGATTATCAATAATTGCTTCGTTGAAACTGTTACCTTCAGGGGCACTCAAATTTAATATTGGGCGATATTTATCGGTTTGTTCAACAACAAATAAACTATTTATCCTTGCATTTTGAAATGGTGATTCTAAAAATGGTCCAGAGACATATCCTTTTTTGATCATGGTCACTAATTGATCAGTAAATTGAGAACCAATTTTTTGTTGTCCCATATTTAACGCATTACTGTCAAAAAGAGGACGTATTTTTTCGTAATCAACCAAAGAGTCAGCTCCATAACGTAAATTTTTTATAGTTTGTAAAACTGATTGACATACGGGAAGTGACAATTGTTCTTTCATTAACAAAAATTCTTGTTCGAACATATCTGCGTTTAAAGGAGTATTTGGTTGACTTTTTTGAGGCAAAGGTCTTGAAGGAAATTTTGACCAAAAATCTAAACTTGGTTCATCATTGTAATTTTTAAGAAGAGGAATTTCCGAATTCTTTAATGGTTTTGGATTACTAACAGATTCAACAATTTTTGGGTTAAACTTAATTTTCTTAATCCAAGTTTCAAACACATCACCTGGTATTCCCAAATGTTGAAAATCGACACTGCCTAATACAAACACATTGTCAAAAACATTATAAACCCATCCCAACAGAATCAAATCTGAAAATAGATAAAATTATATAATCTGAACATTTATAAATTCAATAAATATTTGCATTATAGCAGAAATAAAATAATACATATTCAAAATAAGGTAGCCGCGCTACTAACTAAAATAAAATAGATAAAATATATGCATTATACCGAAATAAAAATAATGCATATTTAATATTTTTTCTGGAGGCAATAGAGATAAAAACCATGTATTATGGCGATAATAAAATAATACATGATAAAACAGAGTAGTTGTGTTACTCGATAAGAAATATGTATATAAAATAAGATTTATAGTATTAAAAATAAATCTACATAAAATCTAATTAAGTAAAATAGAATATACTATCAAAGATAATTTGGTATAAACATTTATCAATGAAATATGTGATATGATAAATGCACGATTTTTGCTCAAATAAAATAAAACTTTAATGATAATTTTAGCACATATTTTGTAAGCTCGATTGGAAAGACAAATATTTTTTAGAGATCATTATCACAGGTATGAAATAAAAGTGAAATATTTCAAAGTAAACACTAAATATTATAGTTTTATATAAAGCAACTTATAATAAAATAAAAGTGAAATAATTCAAAGTAAACAGTAAATATCATAGTTGTATATAAAACAACTTAATATTAAATATTTTTTAAGAACAAAATTATTTCTTTGAATGATTTTTGTTGGTATGAGACTGTCCACAGGGTCTATTATTAGGGGGAATTTTAATATTGCAAATGTGCAAAAATTTTCCGCCTCCTGCTAAATCAGAACACCTCCTTGTTTTTGAATCAAACTTGTTAGAACATCCCTTATCAGAATTGTAATTTTTACAAATAGACTTATAATGAATGAAGGTAGAACCTGGTGCAGATGGAGTCCATTCTGATGTGTCCACACTGTTGTTTTGCGTAGGTTTGGCTTTGCGTTCAAATGTTTTGTTTTCAACATATGGAATCATTTGAACATAACTGCATTTTGGATTGTAAGAACAAAAGCTACGAAAATGAGAATCCAAATCAGCATAAGACATATGTGATTGTTTTTGTGAAAAACGAATAGCATTTGTATGCAACACACTGTCTGTAAATGTAGAACAAAAAGTACCCTGATCTTGATTGGAATTATAACCAAAAGAATTTGGCATATCTTTTAACCAGTCGTGAACAATGAAAAACTTCCACAGCGGTTCTAATGATCCATCCCATGGTACAACTCTACTTTTTGCCGTTTTTAAAGCAAAAAACGCTATTTGAAAATGTTTGATATTTTCGATATCTTCCAAATACATTGATGTGAGAACAGTTTGATTACCACCATCATCATTTATTACATTGATGTTTGAAATCCCACCATTAGATTTCTTAACATTCTCAGGAGAAAACATTTTGATAGAAATCAATCTTGAATCAGGTTTATGAAGTTCCTCAAATCCTTTGGCAGTAATCTTGTTAGTTAAATCCAATCTTGATAAATCGTAGCTATTTATAGGAAGTAACTCATTTTCTTCAAAATAGTGAGCAGCCTGAACAAAAAGTTCTTCAGAACTTATGGTGGGTGCTCTATCAAATCTAATAGGGTGTAATTTTGATTTCAAATTATCACAAATGTTTTTATCCCATGATTTTTCTAGGTGAACAGATAAATGATTGTCTTTCAACTTATCTTCCAAACAAGAAGATTTTTTAACACCTTTATCTCTTTTTACATTTTCTAAAGTTGCTTCAGCAAAAGTGAGATAATAATAACTTTCAGGAATTTTTCCAGACGCTGGAACAAGATTTGGAAATTGTTTTTTAAACACATCATCAGATATGTCTTGATCAATAATAGCTTCGTCTCTCTTATATCTTTTAGTACTACTATTTTTTATCACACTAGTTTTTTGACTGAAGGTTGATAGATTTGCAGGAAAATTAATTTGATCAGGTATAGTCTGACAAATAAATTATTGAATATTTTTTTTTAAATCAAAAAAATCTACCTACCTATTAATTTAAAAATATAATTAAGATGTGATTAAAAATCTTTTAAAATAAAATTTAGTACTTATCTAAGTATTTATGAAATAATTTTCAAAAAAAAAAATAAAATTAATTTTTAAAAATCAAAATATATTGAAAAATAAAACAAATTTTCAATAATCTATCCTGTTGATCATCAATGGTTACAGGTGAAGGTCCCATGCTTTGATTATTTCTTCTTGAATAATCAGATAAAAACTCTCTTAATTCTTTTATCACAGATGAATTTGTTTGACCTAACTGTTTGTTACTTTGTGTGTTTGTGTGAGCTTGAATTACAGACGGAGCGGAATTTGAATGCTGTGAATTACCCACATAATGCGATATTTGTTGACCCACTTCCTCCCTAGCTAAGTTCAATAATTGATTTAAAGAAGAGTTTGATTCTTGATCATTGATTAAACCATATCCTGGTGGTTGACTTGATGAGAATCCTATAAACATAAGACAATTATGGTTCAAAATAATATGAACTAAATTAAACATGTCTTATATATCGAAGAAAAATTTTAAAACAATGATTTAATAAATAATTATATTTTCTATAATCAAAATAAAGGAATCATTATGTAAAAAGAAAACTTTTTCTTCAAAATAGGTAATACATCAGTTATAAATATCCAAGAACAAAGGATTAAAACTTAAAATATTAAATTCATTCATAATTCAAGAACAAAGAATTATGATATAAACTGAAATTTTTTAAAAAATCTTTAATTCAAAATTTTATATAATCCAAGAGCAAAGGATTATAAAAATAAAAACCTATAAAATAAAATAGGTACAATATGTAAAATTAAAAATATATATATAATCCAAGAACAAAGGATTATAAAAATAAAAACCTATAATATAAAATAGGTATAATATGAAAAAATTAAAAAATAATATATCCAAAAGTAAAGAATCTATAATATAAAATGAATATGCAAAAGTTAAGAACAAAAACTATACTATATGGTTCAAGAACAAAGAACCAAATAGGCATATTCATTTAATAGAAATTTCATATATTCCAGTCAAATCAAATAAACAAAAAAACGCGCACCTGTAATACTTTATGAAATTTAGAAATAATTTGTTTCTGTGCAACACCATGCAATCTCTGATATCTTTTGACTGTATCCGATTTCCATCTACCCCCTAACATAGCATCTTGTAATGAGAAAATTTCAGGTTGTGTGGCCATATGGCTCGGTAATCCAGCTCTGAAACTGTGTGTAGAGAATAATACATCAGGAAAAAATGGTTTCAGAAAAGTTTTCAACAAAGAATTCATGTAAGTTGTGGTTAACATCTTTCCATCGCTCAACAAAAATACAGCATCACCTAATTGTAATTCTTTTCTGGATTTTATCATTTTTATCAAGTAATCCAAATTAACTACTGGACACATAGCAACATCACCAGGATATCTGAAAATATCAACAACTACTCCTTCTGGTGCTTCAGAAGTTTTGGGTATAACAAGATCCACCAACAACTGATCATTTGACAATCTCTTGATCTTTGACCACGTAATCACTCTAAAAGGATCAACACAACCTCCAGATTTTGCGAGCATTTCTCCTCCTCTAAATGCTCCAAAAAAGCAAAATAAACATAGAGTCCAAATTACTTGTTTGTTGAAATCATCCAAAAAATCACACTTCCAAATACATATACCAAGAATTCTCAAAACAGTCCATGTCATAACACATCTGTATTGTTTGTCGGACACCAGATTTCTCAGGATAGATTCATTTTTTATACCCTGCATAACATCAGCAAGTCTTGCACAGTCAAAAGATTTATCAGATACCATATTTAAATGGTGTAACTTCTTTAAAGCAGATAAGTAAGATTGAATTGTACTGTATTGCAAACCTTTACTTTCATCCAAATAACAAACATAATCTAGCAATACATTAGATTCGACTGGAATATATGATTTTCTTCTTTTCAAAATACAAAAATTGGTAAAAGTTTTCCAAGCCGTCAAATAACTATCCCAAGTACTTTTCGCTTTAGACAGACATATTTTTTTCATTTGACTACTAGGTACCTCTGCAATATAATTCCAAATTTTCTTTTCAGTACCAAATTTTGACAATGTGTATGTACCTGAAGCATGTTGTGTAGCTGCATAAGAATGATCAATAGTTTGTTTTCGTTTGCATTTGAATCTTTGGACATTTCCCGAGTGAGCACTAGGAGATCTAACATACTTCTTGGCATCTTGAAATGATAAATCTTGAAAACCTCTTATCCCAGCCAAGATTGAAGGAAAATATTCCAACACACAAACAGCATAATCCTCAGATCCCATTTCATGATCGACAAAAATAGTAGGAGCAAGTGGGAAATGACCCAATCTGTCTCTCATTGACTTGGGAAAAATGGAGGTAAAAATTTGAACACATCCTCCATTAATGGTAGCCACATCACCACTATTCAATCTTGAATGATTCTTTAAAAATGTAGCACTTGCTGGCAACCATCTTATGTTAAGATCAAGTTCATCACTGTTTGCCGGACATCCAACCTCTAGTCTAAAACAACAATCACGAGCTCTGTCTGATAGAACTAGAACTCTCTTAACTCGATTAACCAAGTTTACATAGGCCTCGTTATCAGCAACTAGCTTTTCAATCGAAATATGGCCAGCCTCCAGTTCCTCTTGGAGAGAATACCATTCAGTATGCCAGCGATTATTCATGAACTTCAAATCACTTGCGGCAGTAGGAAAAGAAAATTTTAAATCTGGAAATGGATTTTCTCCCATGGCACATTCCAAGTTCAGAGGAAGTTTTAAGTCTGTGTTAGATTTCATCGCAACTCTAAACTCTCCACTCAATGTATTGTTATCAGATACACAACATACAGCTAATATCGCATTGATACCATCATTTACATAAGCTTCAGTGACGGTTGGAAAGAAAGAGCCATATTTATCCGCTGAATGAATTAACCTAAACACATACTTTTTATTAGATATATGTGAAAAATAATAAGCATACACATTAACTACTAATCTGCTTAAGAAAATAAAAACAGTAAAACTAATAATAAGATATCAAAATCTGCTTATACTAAAAAAAAAAAAAAACAGAGTAATATAATCCTTGACATAATAAAAATCAAGTTCTTATATGAGAGTGAGACAATATAAAAATCTCGTAACATAAAATAATAATGTAATTTTGTATTTCCTGAGATAAAATGTACTTTATTTATGATAAAATTTTACTTACTTATTAGGATCCGTTTTCTTCTTATCTTTTGTCTGATTACCAGGTAGGCCTAAAGGAGGCTGTGGCAGCGGCGGTGTCATTTTTTGCTTTTTATCACCAAGCTAGATTTCAATTTTAATTCTGAAAAAGTATATAAAAATTATATAAAAGATAGAAGATAGAATAAAACACAAAAATAATAAAACATAAATAAATATAAAATAACTTATTTCATAAACAGCTAAGAGAAAATTTCCATTCGGTTTCAATTGATCTTGAAACGGTCAAAAATCTTTTTTTGTGTTTAGAAATGTAGACCACAAGCAATGCATCTCATGAACTTGAAATGGCGTACAGTAAACGATATAGCTGATGAAAGCAAGTACCTGCAAGAAGAAGTTAAAATTAAACAAGAAGATTTTAGCTCACAAGATGAAAATGTACTATTTAAGGTTGGTATTTTTGATGTTAGCGTAGTTGATAGGTATATAACTAGGGTATGTTCATTTGTACGTCCATCTAATTTACTTTTATTAATCTTTCTGGGGATTTTATTGTTCAACATTTTTCTGTTTTTATTTTATTAATTTATTTAGTCTTTTAATTTCTGCGCATGTCCTTTTCACAACAAAAATATATTTTTTTTAATTAATGGTTTTATCAAATTAAATAGAAGTTAGTCTTGTTTTATGGTCCAATTAGACTGTTATTTCAATAGATATGATGTTGAAAAAAATTACAATATTTTTTACAGGTTGTCCGTGGGGTGTTAAACAATAAAAAGACCTGTTACCTGATTATAGATGGAATAACAATATCTTGGAGGGGCAACTTTCTAGCCGATGCCGTAGGGAATTGCTTGAATGCAGGATCTCTGGAGGATCTACAAACGGCAGCTCTCACGGATACAGAGGGATATCTCCAAGTTTCTGAGACTGTCATCAGAGAAAGGAATGTTGAATATTTTAATGTAATTCTTAGTACAGTTTGGGATTAACCTTAAACATTCGAATGTTGATTTTTAAGTAATACAATACTTTATTTCTGTTGCAAAAATTTTTGCTCAACCCAAATGTTCGTTCAGTAAGGTAAAAAAATGTAGTTTACAAAATATTTTTTTTTCTGTAGGGCAAAAATTAAGACTATCCAAGGCGTTCGAAGTTTTACAAATTTCTAATATCATATCTTTCTATTGTTAAAATATTCAACTAACAGAGAGGAAAATCAGCGACTAAATCAAGTTCTGGACTGTCTTGAAAACAACATTAAGCATAGCAACATGCCAACAATTACCATGAGCCAACCCAGCTCTAGCAAAACTAGTAAAGATGATTCTAGCGCATCTGTTATTGAAAGCCTGGAAGATGCATTAAAAATAGAAGTCAAAACTAATGTCAAAATATTAGTAGAGGATGAAGACATTCTCCCAGTTAATGACAGGTTAGAAAAAGATAGATTACTTATTGATGAAAGTAATACTGAAGAGCACAAGAAAAGTAATAATGATGAACATGATAAAAGCGTTGAAGAAGTAGAAGTAATGAAACAAGAAATGGATCCTTGCGATGTTTTTATTAACGAAGATAAAGAGTCTCCAAATGTTTCTTTTAATGAAAATAAAGAAGGTTTTAATTCTCAAGGATTAACCAACATAATTTTTAATAAGATTTTAATAAACAGAGATAATAATACTATTGTTTTTCTACCTCCAAACAATGAAAATGCTGAAAAACCTGTTGAATACGATGATGTATCATCCGATACAGAAGATTCTATAGAAATATTGCCAAATAAACGCAAGACAAGTAGTAGAGCTGCCCCGCTGGTGGACTTAGCAGAAGATACTATTGATCTTAGTTCAGAAAATGACAGGGGTGTATATTCTGCACAAGATTTATTTTTTTTCCCCGGCTACAAATTTTTTTATTTTTTCCCCCCCCCTAGTTTTTTCTCTCCAAGTAGGGGGGAAAATAAAAAATATTTAAAGAACTCTATATTTTACTTATTTTATCCCTCATGCCACACATTTTTTTAGTTTTTTTCTCCAAGGAAGGGGGGAAATGGAAAAAATGTTTTCAGTTTTCTTAATTTTTACATTTTTTTTCCCTCCAACCACTAATTTTTTATTTTTTTTCCCCCCCCCTTAGCCGGGGATCCCATGCAGAATATACACCCCTGGAAAATGATGAAAATTCTATTGAAATTTTTGATGATGATATTCATGTCATTGATTGACTGTTAGCTTTACACAATATTGCATTAAAGCTAGTTTATCATTAACTATCTACATTTTTTCATACTCAAATGTGATTCTCTTGTTTAAAGTAACTTTTTAAGCCATACTTAAAAGCAATTGAAATTGTTTTAATATTAATCTTTGCATTATGCCTATTATTGTGATACTTATTTGTATATTGATGCAAGAACATGAGATTTAGAACTATTTATAATGGCAGATATTTATAAATTGATGGTATTTTTCATTATTCGATTAAATTTTTCACTGATCTCAGAAAAAAATCTCTTGTTCACAAAATTTTTGTAATTTATTCAGACACATTTATAATGTACATCTTTAAAATTTTCTATATTTTCAGACTAAATCCTAAAATTACACCAGACTGGTTCTTCCCATCATAAATAAAAAGTAAGTTAAATCACCTTTTACATTTTATAATATGTTTTATTCAGGACAGATTAAACAAATTTTTAAGGGTTCCAGACAACGTTGATTGAGACAAGACATCATACGAGGAATTTTATTTTGCTTTGCGCCTAAATCTAACAAAAACGGGAAATATAATGATGAAGAAAAATGTATAATAAGTGCTGATCGCTAAACATTTTGAATAACACAAAATTGAAATATAAATCTTTACTTCTAATATTACTTTTTTCAAGTTTTTAAGATAAATTGGCAAAGAGTTTCATTTTAATTTTGTTTTATTCAAAAATCGTAGAGATTAAATCATAAAATAGATATAAACAAATCGTAATGAATCTCGTACGAAAAAAAATCATCGAAAAATAATGAAAAAATCTACCGAACTCGACAATCGATCAAAAGCGTTCGCGCGTGCGTAAATCTTTACAGCTCAAGAGTTAAAACCGGTTTTCCTTTGGTTTCAGTAGAACAGAGTCCTTGACAGACTGTCTCTCATTCTCTCTCATGGTCGAGCCGTTGGGGCTACAACTCTGCCGCGGTACAAATTATTTATAAATTAAAATAATATTCAATTAGGACAAAAATAAGATTTGTAGTATGTTTTGTTGCTTAAAATTAATATTTTTCATTAAGTTTAACTTAATTATTTGCCCGATATGCCTTTGATATTTACGTAATTTAAAACATAAAAAATCAATTGCAAGATTATTTTTTAGCAACAAAATTAGCCAGGAAGGAGAAAAACTTCGGGGAAGATTCTAAGATTCAAATAATTTTGAAAACCTGAGATGGATTCTAAAAAAAAACTTTTTGGCTCACTGCCTCACTAAAATTAGGCTCGCTAAATTTTTTTAATCCTATTAAAAATCTACAAAAAAAATTAACAAAATCTTATGTTAATAACCCTATTATGATTTTATTTAAGTTTTGTAGATTTTTAACAAAAATAATTTTGCCTCTCCAGCGAGTAGCGAGCCTAATTTTTTTTCAAGAATCCACCATCCACCTCTTTTTTTTCTAAAATGTCTGGTTAATGTTAAATCTGGATCTTTTTATCTTCCCATGATTTCTAATTACTTTTTTCAGGTTCTAATATATTTTTTTCTTAAGGTGTACTAATCTTATTTTTAAGGTAACTCTTGATTATTCCAAAAGTGGTCACTAATACTAATAATACTTTTTTTCAGCATTATATTTTAAGCAATCTACTTTATAATTAACTTTTTCTGTTGTGTAATAAAATGATATGTTGATAACATATATGGATTAAGTTGTCTTTTGTCCTTAGACTAATTATAACATTTTTTTCAGGTTAATTTATCTATTTTACAAAGAAAGCAAGGATAAGTGAATGGAAGATAAATTAATCTACGTACATACTAAAATGTTTGAAAGATTGTCTTGAATGATTGGTTGTATGATAAATCATCTTCCATTTATTTATCTCTGTATTTTTACAATTATTATTAAATCTCTTTCCTGGCTTTTAACCATTTAATTATATTTATATATAATCAGAATTTTAAACTATAGATAGATAGATAACTTAAGATATACCTAAATGTTTTAAAATAGAACATAAATCTATAGAAAACGAGCGTTTATACATAGAAAATAGAAAAAAATTATTGAACCGTATCGCATTAAAAAACAACCCATTGCAATTTGCTATTTAACATTTAATATAACAAGTATAAAATTAACATTCTGGTTGTCTGTCGTATAACGGCCTTAAAAAGGGAATGTCATAGCCTGAAATGTGCGAACTGAAATCATAATTGAAACAATGCATATGAAAAATATCATTCTGGTTGTCACTGGTTAATTGACCTTTAAAAGGGGGATGTCTTAGGAATTGGTTGTCTTTTTGGATGTTAAACCTATGAAAGTCCTTGATAGTCATCCGATCGCACTTGAAATAAAAACTAAACTTTTATATTTACTAATATGACGAGGCCTAAAATTTAGCCATGTGCGGCGTCAACACGATCAGAGTTGGGTGGTTGGGGGGTGGCATAGGCCCCCCCGACACACGGCCAAGGACAAGGAACAACATTCTCACTCCAACCCAAAATACGCTATGGTAAATTTCAAAACAGAATTTAAAACTAAAAAAATATCGAAAGAAAAAATGAAAAATGCGCGAATTTGAAACTCACGAAAACAAAGAAAAAAATGAATTCACAATTTTTGTTTTATAAAAGAACGGGGAATAAAGTAAAATTCCCCTTCTTTAATTTTCATTTCGCTGTCATATAATATTTTGTTGAAATAAAATAACATGTCTACACTATAAAGAAGGGGACTTGCATTATTCCCCATTCTTTTGGGGTCTTTTAGGGAATAGGACTAAATAAAGACCATTTTTAGCTATGATACATTTTAAATATAAAAAAATAAAAAATATGCGCAATGAGCTTAATAATTTTGATTTCAGGTTTAATAATTTAATTTCAGGAATTAATAATGTATTTTTCAGATAACATAGAACGGGATTTAATTTAAGATTTTTTAATTATTCACTAAATGATGCTATTGCACTTTGAAATTGATATCATCTCTTTATTTTAAGTAGTAAGGTTTTTTGTTTAAATTTAAAGATCTCTTTAATAGTTAGACTTAGAATGAACAAGTTTACAAGCAAGGCTTTCAGGAAATCTATGGGTGGTTTTTAGATGTAAAGGGCGAAGCCACTAGTAGATTAATATTGATGAAAATAAAGAAATAATATATTTAATATTAATTGATTTTCAGGATTTCATACATATTTACTTTTAGGTTTTTCATAAAGGTTAAAGCGAAAATAACAATTTTTTTAACTAAACCTAAAGAACAAAGTAATTTTTAAAAATGTAATTGCCATATTATTATACTATCAAATTTTTGAAAATTTTGTTGTTAGATTTCCAATTTTATTTTATACAGTTTCTTTGTGCTTTAGGTTTAGTTTCAAAAATTGACCTTTTTAAATTTGAACCTTTTCAAATGACAAAAAGACTTTAAACTAAAACAAAATAAATGACATAAAAGAAAAGAAAAAAACTATTTGTTGTTACTGTACCTAATTGTTAATTGTTACTAGGTATATAAAGAAGAATGGGGGACGAAGAAAGCATGGATAATCCTTCACATATGGGTAAGAGTTTTCTCGTATTCATTCTAATCCGGTGGATAGGAACCGGTTCTCATCCATATGAAAAAAACTATGTCTAGCATCGTATTATGTCCAGCTTTCTACGAATATAAAAATGTACAATCATAAGATTAAAACCAGTTTTTTTAGCCGGTGCCTTCGTCACCTCGGGGCTAAAAAAGGGTTTTAATCTTATAATTGTACAATGTACATTCTATATCCGTGGAAAGCTGTTAATAATACGATGCGAGAAATAACTATTATTTGTCCGCACTTACATAAACAAATAAGTAGCTTTCCTGGTAAAATTTCCAAGCATTACCCAAACACTTAGTATTTATAAAACTTTCTTTCTTCAACATATTGATTTTATGTTATCTATTAATTTAAAGAATTGTAAGATAAGTTCGTTATTAGTGCTATAGTATAGAGCTGGATCTTTAAATCATTTTAGTGGTGAGCCAGATTGGGGTGAGCCGAATTTCAGCCAATCACAGCGCGGCATTTCATAAAATGCTGTGCTCTCATTTGTGGAAAGTTGGCTCACCACTAAAATGATTTAAAGATCCAGCTCAGTATAGTATTGTTAACCTTAATTTACATTCACTAAAACACAGCTTAATTATACTATAATCCAAGTTTTCTTAAGACTTTCATTTACAAACAAAAACATTTAGTTAATTGTATTCTCCTAAACTTAGGGGGGATAAAAAATATGTGGTTGGGGGGAAAAAAATGTAAAAATTAAGAGAACTGACAGCATTTTTTTCCCGTTTTTCTCACCTTTTTGGTGAATAAAACTAAAAGAATATGTGGGAGGGGGGTTAATATGAATAAAATAAAGAGTTTTGAAAATATTTTTCCATTTTATTTCCTTCCTTGCTGGAAAAAACTAGGAGGGGAAAAAAAATTTGCAGCAGGGGGAAAAAATGAATCTTTTGCAGAATATACACCCCTGCTTAGTTCTAATGACAATAATTCTTATTATCTATGATTTTAAGTCTGCCTCTTCTATGCTATTAATGGGCTAGGCAAAAATAAAATAAACTTATTGCTTAGACTTCGCTCCAATTTAACTAAAGAGTAATTTGTATTTTATTTCAGATGACTACCCTCCAGGGGGTGGCGACAACGATTACGGTCCTCCGGGTGGTGGAGGCGACGATGATTTTCCAGGTGGTGACGGTGGAGAGGACTTTCCTCCCCAAGGTGGTAATGATGACGATAATTTTGGAGGGGACGGAGGCTCTCCTCCCCACAGAGGAAGTCGGGGCGGATTTAGAGGCGGCCGTGGCGGCGGTAACTTCCGCCCCGACTTTCCTGGCGATGGAGATGATGGCCCAGATTTTGACAGACCACCAAGCGGAGGAGGGTTCAGGGGAGGTGATGACTTCCCGCCCCAGAGGGGTAGGGGAGGGTTCAGAGGGGGCAGGGGAGGATTCAACAGAAATGATGATTTTAATCCAGGAAAGAAAAATGTTACTATTATTCTCATGATCATTTAAGAGCGTTTAACATGTTAAATATTTTTAATAATAATGATCATATGATGCCTACCTAAAGATAATTTACACTTTACAGAATGGGATCCCCTGCTGAAAGGGGGGGGGGATAAAAAAATATGTGTTAAGGGGAATAAATGTTAAATAAAGAGTAGTGAAACATTTTTCCTCCTTGGGGGAAAAAACTAGAAAAACAAAACATTATTCTGTTCTTGAGGATAAAACCTAAGTTTGGGGGGGGGGGGGAATGAAATATTTTGCAGCAGAGGAAAAAAATGAGTCTTGTGCAGAATATACACCCCTGATTAAATTCGTTTATATTGACATTTTTCTGGTATTAGATGATGATGATGATGGTTTCAGAGATGCTCCCCGTGGTTTTAGAGATAGAGACTCGGATAGAGGTGGGTAGTTTTAAAAATATTGTCACTTTGACACTTTTGCCTTGAGTTGGGTTTAATCTTGTTGATATCAATTTAATATTGAATCCAAAATTATATTTCTACATGAATGATTACACTACATAACAACTACGTTATTTGTTTAGGTGATGATGATATGGATGGAGATGGTGAGGAGCGGGGCTTCGACAGACACAGAGGTGGCCGTGGCGGCCCCAGAGGAGGCTTCAGGGGTCGTGGAGGGTTTGGCGGCCCTGGCAGGGATGATGGACCACCATTTGGAAGTAAGGCCAACTTTATAACAAGGGTGCAAACATGTATAAAGTGCGAAGCTCAATAATTATAATCAATCAGATACTTTAAAGAAATAATGAATAAGCTTAAGATCTAACTAACGAAATGATTATAATAATCCTTTAAAACTTAAAATGAATATCACTAGAACCTATGATTTTGGTATCTATACAGTATGAAAAAAAAAAATTGTAATTGGTGTACCTTAGGGTGGGTTGATTTTGGACATTTTTTTTCTGAGGCCAAAGCGGGGATCTGCACTCAATTTATATAGATATAATACACCTCTGGATGATTTAAAATTTGTCCTAAGTCTTAAAACCGCTGACGACCAGACATTCAATTGTATAGCTATTTGTAAATGGGAGTCAAAAATTTATTTAATCAGAACTATGGCTTCATGGTGCTCCCTGGAAATGCCTTGAGGAGCTGAGTCAGGAACTTTTGTCCGTTTCAAAAAATCTCGTTCCTAGCCTGAGAAAATCTAAAAAACCTCTACAAATTGGACAATTCTCAATAAACCTTAAATTTTTTTGGTTTTTTAGTGATTTCTAAGGCTGGGAACGAGATATTTTGAAACGGACAAAAGTTCCTGATTCAGCTCCTCAAGGCCTTTCCAGGGAGCACCATGAAGCCATAGTTCTGATTCAAAAATATTTTTGAATGTCGTCTTTGCATACTAATAAGTAATGAATTATATTTTTAAGTGGTCGTGTTCTAAAACTCAATTTTTTAAAATTCTTTTTCGGTCAGAAATGTTTTTAAGGTTAATTTTATCTGTTGCATATCCCCGCTTTGTCTAATTCCGATATGAACCCACCCTAGTGTACCTACCTAATGATAATGGAATTTTTATTTGAATTATTTAGGTAGGACGATTTTAACAAAATATAATGGAATATCTTGCATAAATTGTTTTGTTTTAGATTTTGACGACGGGCCCGGTTGGGGTAGAGGTGGCAGAGGAGGACCAAGGGGGGGATTTTTCCCCCGGGGAAGAGGAGGAATGCTTGATTCATTTTCTTTATCATTTCTAAGTAGAGGGGGTGGAGATCTTTGCAGGCTTGGCGTAAACATGAGCTTTTTTTATAGTTACCACAATATAAAGGACTATAAGGGGTAGTTGCAAGAAGTGCATTTAAACTTGAATTTAGTGAATGCATAATTTTTTCTGTTCAATAGTTTAATCTACATCTATAGGACATACATTGAAAAGAATTTCAATCTTCTACCAGGTAGTTTTAAAAATATAAAGACTTGAAAATCATATTTTTGGATAAATGCTACATAATTGGCTGCCCTGTTTTCACAAAAACAGCATTTTGACTATTTTTGTGGTGCTTAATTTATTGCTATTTATTGTAATACAAAATTATATATGTTAGAAGATGGTAATCTTGAAACTTATGCTTGCAAACAAGCTTTTCAAATGCACTTAATGCAACTATCCCTTTTGAATTAGAGAGCTCAGCTTTTACGTTACGTGTGTTAATACATCCCAACCCCAATCTTTTTTTTTTCTTGATCAAAATAAAACTTAAGGCCTAAATTTGCGAATAAAGACTACATATCAACCACAGCTAACGAACCACAGGATTCCGACCAGATTTCAGACCTGACTTTCGCGGTGGACGCGGCGGATTCCGCGGTGACTTCCGTGGCGGGCCAGGACCAGACTTCCGCGGTGGGCCTGGACCAGATTTTCGCGGTGGACCACCAAGAGGTGGCTTCCGCGGCGGACCGCCCGACAATTTCCGCGGAAACTTCCGGCCCGACTTTAGAGGTGGCTTCCGCGGACGTGGTGGTTTCGGACCGCGTGGCGGGCCCCCTGGACCCCCAGGATGGGGCGGTCCAGGACCTGATGGGCCTGGAGGCTGGGATGGACCTATGGATGGACCTCCACCCCCATGGATGCAAGGACCAGGTTAGTTTTCTTATTTATTGATTATGCACACTTGAGGATTACAAACGTAGAAAAAAAATTTTACATACAAGTTACTTATAAGCTACAAACTTAAAGAAAGACTTTTCCTTTCAAATTTTTACAAAATTATTTGTTAAAAAATATCAATACAAATTATATATAGGTGGTCCTGGTCCCAGATTTGGTGGTCCTGGAGGACCAGGTGGTCCATTTGGCCACGGAGGACCTCACGGCGGAGGTCCTGGTGGCCCCCATGATCTTGGTATTGATCTGAGTGGAGAGGTCTGGGTAGAAACTCCCACAGAAGATGGTAAGTGTTTCTAAGTTACGTTACATAAAATAGTAGAATAAATCTTTGTCTTATAAAAAGTAGATTTTTTGTTTCTTAAGATCTCGCTACCCATTGAACCGGTCAAGTTCCTTTTTTTCATTGATTCTAAAAGGATCCTGGGTGTTAGATTCACAGTGTTGTCGGTCCAGCGGTTACTGAGATCTTAGATAATTTAAAATTTTGCACTTCAAGAGCAACACAATGGGACAAATTTTAATTGATTAATAAATTCTTATTGTTTAGGAAAATTTTATTATTACAACGCACAAACAAGAGCCACACAGTGGGACAAACCAGAAGGACCTGATGTCAAAATCCTAACACAGGTAAAAAAAAATTATTATTTTCCTTAAATTGCACTGCTTCTCTATAACTTAGTGGTATATATGTCCGTTACTCAACGATTGATAAGTATTAGTCTATATATACAACAAAATATTATAAACAGAATTAATAAATATTATAAAATCAGATCTAAAACTGTTTAATCATATCCTACTTTACCTTACAAAATATTATTCAGGATGAGGTGGAAAATTTGCAAAAGAAGATGAATGAAGGACCTGGTCCAGGTCACATGGGTCCTGGTGGTCCTATGGGAGGACCTGGCGGTCCCGGTCACATGGGTGGTGGCGGTGGTCTCCTAGGACCTGGTGGCCCTCCAATGGGTGGACCAATGCCTCCTTGGGGTGGACCTGGAGGACCGGGTGGTCCCCCATTCCACGGAGGACCTAACGGTCCAGGTCCCGGTGGACCATGGGGTGGCCCTGGAGGACCTCCATTCGGTGGTCCAGGACAGCATGGAGAGGGCGGTCCAATGCCATCTTGGGGAGGTCCAGGTGGGCCTGGTGGTGCTCCACCTCCTTGGGCTCAACAACCAGGTATATTTTTATCCTCTAATTCTTATTCCAGAGCAGCAATTATGAAATTATTGTTATAAGCCTTGATAAAGTTCTATGATATAATTCGTTCCGCAGATACTGCTACCATCGTCGAGGAGCCCAAGTGTGCCTGGTCAGAACATGATGCACCAGATGGAAAGAAATATTATTATAATGCTGAGACTCAAGAAAGTGTCTGGGAGAAACCACAAGCTCTTATTGATCATCAGGTAAATGGATGGATAAATTAGCATTACAGATAGACATGAGTGAGGATAGACATGCTGAAATATTATTATGATTATTACTAGGAATCTAAATGAATAAGGCAATGGCCGATAAATTGATTCCATCCCTTTTGATGATACATAAAATTACCCCTTATCTAAATACAACAATTGGTTGGAACGTTTGGACACTTAACTTAATGAAGCAACTAATAAAAATTTAACTAGTCCCCAAAGTTGTTAAGCCAACGAATGAGAATAGTTATTTCTCACATCGTATTATAAGCAGCTTTCCGCGGATATAGAATGTACAATTAAAAGGTTTAAATTTTCGTAGAAAGCTGGATATAATACGATGCTAGACATAGTTTTTTTGTATTGATGAGAACCGGTTCCTATCCACCGGATTCGAATAATACGAGAAAAGTTATTATGAAATTGTGGGGAATAGTGTAATGAACAGCTCAATGTCCCCTCCCTCCCTGTATTATTACATTGGTTGTGGAAAATGCCTCGTGCTTTTATTGATCATCAAGTACATGATTTTAAAAGTTGTACAACTTGACAGCAAAAAAAACAGACACAAACCCACAAAGATAAATATAATTTAGAGAGAAAATTCATATCAAATTAATGATTTGTTGTGTCTTTAGAAACGTATGGAAATTGTTGATCAGGCCAAGCAAGATATGCCTTTTACTCCCGCCTTCCTTAAACTCGGATCAGCCGCCGAGATCGCCCAGCGTGAGAACTCCCAGAAGGCTCAGTCAACCCCCGAAAGTTTGGCCGCCCAGAGAGCTAAGGCGGCCGCAGCTGCGGTTCTGCAAAAGCGCGGCATGAATATGCAAGGCAATGAAATATCTCCAACTAAAGAGGTAATATTATTGTTCCCCTAACATTTTCGTCAGTAAATAAATGGAAGTTGAAATAAAAATAACATGTGGTTAGTTTAACTTAAGGAAGATTTCATATGGCGAAAGTGAAATTATATAACCTATATATAATGCCTATAACCTTTCCGCTAGTCATAATGCGTTAGGGAATATTTTTTGTTTTATGAATGATAATGTACAATATGTTTTGATATTATAAAAAACTGGTACTTTCCTATTGACCACTGTCGTACCATCCCCCCCCCCTTTATTTTTGAAATAATATTTGTTTCTTTCTTATGTCTGTTTCCTTGGGGTGGTCTAACACTGCGTGGTCTATAACTGCGGTGGCATAACACTATGTTCGACTGAGCACTTTAAGGGAAACAGCTAAAAAACTTTTCCTGGTATGGTTCATGTTATGACACAAACCTATTTCATTCCTGAGATTAATTTACAGTATATATTTTTATAGGAAGAACCTCCCAAGAAAGAGGAGCCGAAGGACAAGTCTCGTCCAGTGTCCAGCACCCCTGTTCCTGGTACACCATGGTGTGTTGTCTGGACTGGCGATGGAAGGTAAGGACAAACCGACAGACATATTTATAGATAGAAGAAATTGGAGAGTTTATATTATTTTGTTTTACCCCATAGTCAGATAGATAAATCAAAACTCTTTAAAAAAGATAGAGATTATGGGTAACACAGTCAAATGTTTATGAATTTACTGACACGTACACAATTAAACAGCCCAACGTACATAAATTAAAAGACAAAAGTAGAAACAAATCACAGTCCGACAGACTAAACGTAAATTAAATCTGTTGATTTTTAGGTCATTCTTCTACAACCCCACCACAAAGACAAGTGTTTGGGAAAAGCCAGCTGAAATGGTGGGCAGAAGTGACGTTGCTAAGATGCTAGAATCACCTGAGGTTCGATTTTAGTTTTTTTTTATAAATTTTTTTCTGTTAAGATAGCTTTTGTGATTTTTACCTTTCTATAGAACATGTTTAGGACATAACTTGTACAGTTTTATCGTACTTCAAAATTCCTTTGGCACAAAGCATCAGGAATAAATTTCCTATTAATTGCAGTTTTGGATGGCCATCTGCAAAATTAGTAGGATGTTAGTTTGTCTTGTCCCTACACAAAGAACAGTAGGTAATCTTTATTCAATTCATAAAAGCAGTTTTTGTTCAAGCTAATAATCTTGTTTGACCATTTGATTAATTCCACCGCTCAACTTACCTGGTAATATACTATTTATCCATCTAGGCTGCAGAAGAATACAAGAGAAAGCTGGCAGAGAAGTCTCTACCTGTCCAGCCAGCTGCGGAATCTGGAGAACCTGCAGAAAAGAAAATGAAGGTAATTGTTAGGTTTAATAAACAATGTTATGATTTATGGAGGGATTTGGGTTAAATATCCCTTTCAGAATCTGATGCGAATCATTGTTAGTCTGCTATTTGAAGAAAAAAAAAATTCAAGGCAATATCTCGCATTTTGCTAAAAGTATCAAGAAAATAAAAAAAAACTATTTGTACCTACTAACTTACACTTTCAAAAATATTTTCAATCAACTCTAACCATAATGTTATAAAAATGAATATAGGTAGCTGGGGGTATCGTTATGTTAGCCAGCCGGGAGAAACATTCTACAAGAATATACATACAATAATCTCACAATATCCACGTATTATATATCCATCGTTATAAATTTTAGATGGATGAAACGCCCGTGGATAACAGCCGACAAGAGCCTGACCCCGACATCACCTTCATCAAGGAGGAGAAGAAGAGGGTGGGCACTGGTAAGGAAGCCGCTATTGAGGCAGAGGTCAAGGCCGCCAGGGAGAGGGCCAATGTGCCGCTGGAGAAAAGGATGACACAGTTCAAAGCTCTGCTCGAGGAAAAGAAGATCAGTGCCTTTAGGTTTGTATTCTAAAAGTGCAGTTACATAATATTTTAATTTTTGGTTAGTGTTGAGCTTAAATTGGGTCGGGTGGTTATTGACCTCCTTTTACTTTATATCTTTTTCCCATAATAAAATAAAACATCAATAAACATTTTAAATTGAAAAATTATTGTGTTACTTGAGTAAAATACAGGGGGAAGAGGGGACATTGGTCAGTAGCAAAAAAAGTGTTCTGGTAGCTTATTTTAGCAATATGTCAATTTCGATTTTCATAAAAAAAAGGGGAAGGGTCCCCCCTGGGGGGAATTTAAAAAAACATTAACTCTAGCAATAGTTATCCTCAAATAACTGTCAAAATCCGCTGATTTTGCTAAAATGGCCAAAATTGTCAGTATTTTGAGGATAACTTTTGCTAGGGTCAGTGTTTGTAAAAATCATTTTAAGACTTTAATTGAATTTGGATTGATTGTATCATTAAGTAGAGTATCAACACGTTTTAACCATCAATTTCAATTTACAGAAGAGGTAATTTTGTGTAGTATCATATACCCCATACATACATTTATCGGCCATTGTCTTATCCCTTTGGTTTTTAAGTAAGTAAATAATTTTTTCTTTAGACGATTGAAAACATAATAATTTCAATTTTAGCACATGGGAGAAAGAACTACACAAGATAGTGTTTGACCCAAGATATTTACTTCTTACCAGCAAGGAAAGAAAGCAGGTAGGATTCATTTTTATAGTTTGGATATTAGCGTAGCTACTCTATAGTTTACTGGTTGGTCCAGTATAAATGATTTAAGTGAAGAAAAGATTTAGAAGTAAATGTAATGTTATTTTGAATAGGCGGTGAAGTTAGAACAAAACAGACCCGTAAAACTAATAATCCTGCGTTATAAATCTCAGCATATGATTTATACATTAAGAGATATAAGTTTTCCGGAATTGTAATGTAGGGAGTAGATTTGAAATCTGCATCAAATTTTAAGGATTTTTTATAAAATTCGTTTTTTGTATAATTCTTTATCTAAAAGCGGAAATACAAATTAAGTTAATTAATTTTGGCATCTGTGATTGGTGGATTTAAAAAATCTGCGCTCTGATTGGATGTCGTACATCATTCAACCAATTAGAGCGCAGGTAGTTTGAAATCCACCTATCCTATTGGTCAAAATTAATTAACTTAAAATGTATTTTCGCTTTTAGATAAAGAATTTTACAAAAAACGAATTTTATAAAAAATCCTTAAAATTTGATGCAGATTTCAAATCTACTCCCTACATTAAAATTCCGGAAAACTTATATCTCTTATTATACATATTGAAACCAATAGTAATAATAATATAGCTACTTTATAAATAGCACTGCAGTGTTCGTCTGCAATAAAATTTCTTTTAACTGATCCATAGACACTTTATTCGACTATTTTCTAGAGGGGTAGTGGTCGCTGTTAATTATTCTGGCACCCAAAGTAACGTTTTATAAAAAACGTTCTTCTATTTGTTGGCTTGTACAAACCAGTAGTGACCAAACTTTTCCACCAATATATTTAATCTTCTGAAGTGAGAATTGGAAGTGTGCATCAAGTGCATCTTCCATTGTCTTATCCCTTAAGATCCCTGACATTAAAAACCAGCGTGTCGGAGCCGTTTAATTTTGATGCGGCTCCGACACGCTACATAAAAGTAGAAGGATGTGTGTCTATTTGTTAAGTAACAATAGTTTTTCAGTTTATTATATGGAAATAGACCGTTGCCAAATTATAATATTACTTTAAAAAATCATTTTAGCTAATCTGGAGCCGGAGCCGTTTTTAACGAAAAATACGACTCCGGCTCCACCAAAAATGTTGCTGCTCCGGCTCCGAAACGCCGTTAAAAACAATGTCTGCTACTTATGGATTAAATGTACATATTTTTTTATGCCAATATTTGTTGTTATTAAGGTATTTGAGAAGTATGTGAAGGAACGGGCGGACGAGGAGCGTAAAGAACGGAAACAGAAGGCGAAGGAGATTAAGGATAAGTTCAGAGAGCTACTCGAAGAGTCAGAGCTAGACTCTAAATCAAGCTACAGCGATTTCTCAAAGTAAGCTCTTGGATGATTTAGTATGAGTTGTGAAACTACTCTACACGGACAAAGACGTCTAAGTTTATTATGTTGCATAGCGTTTGATGTATAATGTATAAAGGTGTAACAACGAAGTCTAAGATTAAATTGTTAATTTTTATATATGGTTAAAAACGATTTTCTAGTATTAGTTTTTGCCTGTTTATATGATGCAAAAAATCCACTTTTAAATCTGAAAGATGTTTCTTAATGTTTGTTTTCCGGGCTTTGTTAACCAACTGAATAGTTTTTCCACCCCGCCCCCACCCTCTTTATCTTATCCAATCATGGGATGACACCTAAAAATTACCCCCCCTCATAAAACGAATGATATACAGGCTGCGCTTTAACATGCCATAATATTAAAGTAAACTTGAAAAATAACACAAATATTTTACTTCAGGGAGAATGGTAAAGATCCTAGATACAAGGCTCTGGAGAAATCAAGAGATAGAGAAGATATTTTCAAAGATTTCTTGGTAAGATTTATCTATCATACAAAGTAGAACGATGTCTGTCTGAAGCTTAAGATCTCGGTAACCGCTAAACCGGGTTCTACTCTTCAGGGAATATGCCTACTGGTCCTGTGGTGTCCACCCCCTCCAAAAAAGCAAAAATCCCCCCCCCCCAAAAAAAAAAAGTTATGATTATAGAACAAAATTTGTTTTAATGATATAGGTACTTAACACCATCTTATAAATATCTCATCCTTGTTGTTTTATTTTTAGATTGAGTTAAGAAAGAGAGAGAAAGATGAGAAAGAAGAGAAGCGTAAGAGCATCAAGAAGGATTTCAAGAACATGCTTAAGGTAAAAATACTTCATTTTGTTTTGCAAGTCATTGTATTCTGTAATGTTTTTTTTACATTATTTTAAGAGAAAATCCGCAATATATGTTTTTTTGAGGGATAAAATTAGTGGTTAAAAGTCGTACATTAGGAAGACAATATCTCCCAAAACCATACGTGATACGTACAAAGCATCACTGAAAAGCTTATTTTTTCCCTCTGGTTTGTGGATAAATCTCATTATATAAAATAGATTTGTTGTCACTTTACGCATTTAGCAACTTTGTTTTTTTTATTTTTTGTTACCAATATTGATTTCACAGGAATGTGACGAAATTGATCACCATAGCAGATGGTCAGATATCAAGAAGATGCTCGCTGATGATCCTAGATACCAGGTACTCATCTTCTATATATCCAGTATATATTTATTCATATATTCATATGCACTTTAAGATAAGCTATTATAAGGACAAAATTAATTTCTAATGCAACTACTCGATAACTGGACTGGCCTTTAAAATCGATAAAAAGGTATACTCTGTGCTTTTTTTTCATTTTCTTGCTTTGAACCCAAAGTAACTACTTAAAAATTTGCCTTTTCTTATGAAATTGTTAAATTGCTGCTATGGCTCTTCTTATGTGGTTGATTTCACCTAAAAATACAACCTTGGATCTTGTCTGTGCCCTACTTAATTATTTTCATATTTCTAGGCTGTGGACTCGAGCTCCCAGAGAGAGGACTGGTTTTCAGACTATGTCCATGACCTGCGGGACTCCAGGAGCAAGCGCAGAGACAGGTCCCGGTCACGCAAACGCTCCAAATCCTCCGGATCATCCAAGTCCAGGTCTCGCTCCGATTCCAGAGATAAAAAGAAGAAGAAAAAGAAGGTAAAATTATTTTTTAGATTTTATTTTCATAAAAAGGACAAAACCTGCACTATTTATGCAAAATGTGTAAGAGTAGTGTTCCCTTCTTGTAAAGCAGATGATATATTCTTAGTCACATAAATTCCTTTATAGCTTCTATTCCTTCAATGTCAGGCGCGCATATTACATTTATAATGTGTAATTGTGATTGATTATTATGCAAAAAAAACTTGCACTACATTAAGATATTTAGCATCAAAATGGCTGGCTGTCTGTAATTATCAAGATGAACAGACCCACCAACCTACTTTCCATGCCTGTTAGACATAATGTTGTCAACCCTTATTCATCAACATTTTTTTCTTGTTTAGGATCGTAGTAAGAGCAAGTCCAGGAGTCGCTCTGGCAGCAGGGGTAGGAGGAAAGACAGAGAAGACGGAGAAACATCGGAGACTGAAAAGAACGGAAAACACGACTCGGTAAGCATATCTTTTTCTTGATTGTGCTTTGTCCTTGAAGCTATTTCTGGGGATTGACTAGGAATCTAAACGGATAGGACAAATTGACAATGGATGATCAAGGGGGGGGGGTTTAATGCAACCATCTCGTAATCAGTGAGCAAATGGCACTTAGAATTCGAATTTCCATCTAAAAGGGGTAGTTTCACGAATTGCATTTGAACTTAATTTAGTGAACCGCATATTTTTGGCTAGTTAATGGGTTAAACTATATGTATATGGCATATATTTGAAAGAATTTCAATTTTCTACCATGTAGTTTTGAAAATATCAAGACTTGAAAATTGTCTTTTTGTGATATATGCAATTTAAAAAGACGATTTTCAAGTCTTGATATTTTAAAAAATACGTGGTAGAAAATTGAAATTCTTTCAATTATATGCCATATAAATGCAGTTTAACCAATTAACCAGGTTAAAAATATGCGGTTCACTAAATCAAGTTCAAATGCATTTCGTGAAACTACCCCTTTAGCATTAGTAATCCT
The DNA here is from genome assembly GCF_053477335.1 of Acartia tonsa. Lineage (NCBI taxonomy): Eukaryota > Metazoa > Arthropoda > Copepoda > Calanoida > Acartiidae > Acartia > Acartia tonsa. The sequence goes on along the minus strand of NC_137262.1, from coordinate 6,679,619 downwards.
TGGTAGGTCTATTTTCCCTAAATCGAACAAAAAGTGGGAAAAGTAACGGCTGGCGGCTCAGCAGTTTTGCCATTTTTTGGATATCTATTGTACAAATTATTCACGAAACCTATCTCCACCTTATTCTCGTTGCCACTCCAAAACGCTATCAAACGGTTCTAAACGGTAGCTGTTGGTAGTAGAAGTTTCAAAAATGGTTATTGCTATTATTTAACATGAATTAAACCAAAAATATGTTTTAAAAAGTTGATTCCTACGTAATTGATGATGAATTTACCCTGAATATAGGCAAAAAACGGCTAAACGGCTGAGCCGCCAGCCGTTACTTTTCCAACTTTTTGTTCGATTTAGGGAAAATAGACCTACCAAGGATTACTCATGCAAAAGTTTAGATCGAAATTCGAATTCTAAGTGCCATTTGCTCACTGATTACGAGATGGTTGCATTAAACCCCCCCCCCCCCCCCTTTGTGTAAATCCCCAATGACAATAGATTAAATATCCCATTTCATAGATCAAAACAATCAGGATTTAATAAAAGTACCTAAATGTTTGGCAAACAAACAAGAGAGTCTGTTTTAAAACTTAAAGTACAATTTCTTCTCACTGGATTGAATCCTCTTGTTTTAATCTTACAAAATAAATCTTAGATATTATGGCTTCATAATGGTAACAGTATCAGAAATACTAATTTTCTGACGTTTCATTAGGTTTGTATGTCTAATACGTTTAGACAGGAGTCTTTTTCATTTTATAAAAGCATAAATTTTTCTGAAAATTAATCCCGTTTATCCAGGGTATGAACGGCGGGGAGTATGGTGGTGAGGACAGCGACAGCGAGGCTGCACAGAAGAAGGCGAGAGAGGAGAGAATGATTGCCAGCCTCAAGAAGAGAGAGGAGGAGGTTAAGGAACAAATGGCCGGTCATCTCAAAGAAAGGTATGTTATTGAAATATCTACTTGCAAAAATAATCTATACGTGGGACAAAATATAATGTGATTTTCTGGCTGTTGCAATATTATACCTACTGCATTTTTCACCAACAAATAGATTTAATGAGTTTCTGTAAGATTTGAGACTTTATCCTTTAGAAACTTTGTATTTGAAATGAAGGAAGTAGGCAGAAAAAAGCCCAAAACTATTCCGGGTTCTACGTGAAACTTCCCTAAAAAGGACTATCCACGAACATGAGCAAGTGATTTTAAGCACCTTCCAACATTGATCCATAGTATTTTTTTAGTGAATATACTAGGTTTGTGTTAAATATTTGGTTTATCGACTAAAAAGTTATGCTTCACCATGGTTTTATATGAAAAAACTTTAGAATGTAAAGCATTTTTAGATACAATATCATCAACTGCTTTGTTGAGTTCAAAGGACAAAATAAAATAAAAGCATCAAATGCTGTAAATTGCAAAAGCACATTAATTGAACTGTTTAAAATATTACAAGCTACCAACCCTTTTCTAAACATACATGTTTGATGAAAATTATATACTTTTGTGTCAAAGCTTTTAAACAACAGTTTGAACTCATAAAAACATTTGATGAGTTTGCACCAAACTATGCTTAACATTTCAAAGTTTTTTTCATATAAAACCATGGTGAAACCTAACTTTTTAGTCGATAAACCATATAATAAACATGAACGTAGTATATTCACACAAAAAAATGCCAAGGATCAATGCTGGAAGGTGCTTAGAATCACTTGCTCTTGTTCGTGGATAGTCCTCTTTAGGAAAAGTTGGTTTAGCGGTTAGCTAGATCACAGCGGACAAAAAAATCTTGCTTCTTTTAGGACTATTGAACATGTTCTGTATAATTTGGCAAATCACAACCTATTTATTATTTTGTTTACAGAGACAAGGAGCGTAAAGAACACATGCACTCAGCCGAGGTGAACGGGTTCGCAGCCCTGCTCACTGACCTCATCAGGACGCCAGATTACAGCTGGAAAGAGGCAAAGAAGGTAATAATTTTATAAGGGTTGGGAATCCGATCCGGGATCCGGAATCCGTCCAATTTTTGGGCCAATTTTGGAATCCGAATCCGGAATTCGTTTTTTAATAGCGGACTCCGAATTCTTAATTAGTACCTAGGCTAAAATTATCGTCTTGAGTTTTTCTTTCAACTCCCTCTTTTTGATGGCAAAGATCACCTCCCCCCCCCCACACACACCACCAACCCCTCCCACCCCCCAACTCTTCCCACATAAACCACGAAGTTGAGAGATCAGCTGGTAACGCAGAGCTCTCATTGTCCAGCCAACGATCACGTGATGAGCTGTTGAATCCAAGAGCTTAGATTGGACAGCCAACGATCACGTGTAATCCACTCACCGTCAACTAAGCCCTCTAATTGGCTGTACAGTGGTCACATGACATCAAAATACTGCTAGAATCCGGAATCCGCAAGGAATCCGCCACTTTTTTTGACGGATTCTTTTAAGAATCTGGATCCGGCCCAAAAATTCGACGGATTGCCATCACTAAATTTTATACAAGCAACCAAAAATGAAACACGGATAGCCAAAAATTTCCCTACATATCATATTTTTGCACGCAAAGTGTTAGATCTCTCATTAACATTGGTCAGTTATTAAATATCCCCGCAACTTACTTATCTATTGGCTGACGTTGGAAATATTAAAACCAAAGTTGAGGATTATACGGGTTTTGTAAAATGTTGCTATTGATTTATTTATTTCATAAAAAAATGGATGGGGTTAAATTGTTATTACTGCGGTATTTATTTTATTGTATTAATGTGTTTTGTAATTTCTAGATATTGAAGAAAGATTCTAGATGGGAGTCATTGTCTCTTGAGAAGCCAGAAAAGGAGAGACTTTTCGATGAACACATGGATAAGTAAGTTTTTTTTGTTCATTTTCATCATATCTCGGCAGCTGCAACTATGTCTCAAATTGAAATCCGTTTGGATGATTAGAAGAAGTGTTTAAAAAGAGGTATTGCCATATTTGGTTCAGCTGATTTTAAAATTGTAAAAGGTAGATTTCCCTCAGAGGTGGCTTACTGATATGCTGACAAGTCATGATTTTAATGTAATTTTATGCAAACAAAGAATAAAATATATCATCCCTTGTGTAAGCCGAAAACAGACTAAAATAAGTATTGTAACTTTACAGTTTTCACGCGTTTATTCAATGTTTTGATTTATAGGTTGGTACAGAAAAAGAAGGATTCCTATCATAGTCTTCTAGATGAACTTAAAGATGTTGCCTTGGATGCTTCATTTAAGGTAATAGATTTGAAGAACTCCTAAACAGGAACGGCCAGAGATGGGTTTTTGAAAGATGAATGCCGCGTTTTTTTGACATTGTTTAGACATTGATTGATTGAACGAAGACGATAGAATTTCAACAGAGTATACAACTTAAGAATTCAAAATTTTAAAATTATAATTTTAGCCATTTGTATAATGTCTAATACAGCTCTAAAAAGATGCATTAATTAATATGCAGCAAAAATGGATTAAAGATGATGTGTTTTTCTTCTACGAAGGCCGTACCAACAAAAGCGAAATAATTAAATAAATAGTTGTATACTCTGTTTAAATTTCGCGAATTGAAAAAACGCGGCATTCATCTTTCAAAAACCCATCTCAGATATACATTTATTTAAGTCTTATGGGTTTGCATCGTTCCTAACTTTTTGTCTAAGAGAGATCCTTTTAAATAGAATAATATTTCATGCCAAATGATGTAAATTAAAATATTATCTTTACTTTAAAAAAAAACTCTACCAACTTCATTAGCTATTATTGTAAATTTGTATAATCTTTGTGTTTGAATGCATTTCTAAAATTAAAATGTTTTATAGAGAACAATTTAAATTGAAAAATATTTTTAGGATGTTAAAAAACAAATCCGCGAAGATCCAAGGTACACCAAATTCAGCTCCAGCGAGAAGAAATGTGAGAAAGAGTTCTATAACTGGATCTCTGACAAAACTAAGAAGGCCAGAGAAGATTATAAGAACCTTCTCAGGGTAAGGTTTTACCTGCTTTGATTAAGTAGCTACTATATTTTTCCAGTTGCTACAACTCTTAAGATAATATAAAGTAAAAGAATAAAGAAGGCTTTGTACTACTGAAAGAATGAACGGGCGCTTATTGAAATATTATTAGATTCTAATACAGAAGACCAGCGCCTATTTTTTATATATATACTTGTACGTTAGTGTGTTAAAACTAGCCCCCCTACATGCCCAAAGATTCATTAAGTCTCTATTGTAAGAAATACTTTCCGACAGGGTGCCGGAGCCGTATAATTTTGATGCGGCTCCGGCTCCTACCTTAAAATCAATATATCATTTTTTTTTTCATTATTGAATTTGATAAAATAAAAAAAATAATATAAAATTTTGCTTTTATTTGATTAAAGCTATATAAAAGTAGAAGGATGTGTGTCTATTTGTTAAGTAACAATAGTTTTTCAGTTTATTATATGGAAATAGACCTTGCTAAATTATTTTTAGCTAGTCCGGAGCCGGAGCCGTTTTTAACGAAAAATACGGCTCCGGATCCGGCTCCGGCTCCACCAAAAATGTTGCTGCTCCCGGCTCCGGCTCCAGAACACTGCTTTCCGATTTCATATGATATAAGAAACAACCACTTTCACAGCGCAGCCTTGTATGTCTCAAATCTCATTGAGGGAGGGGACATTTGGCTATTTATTACACTAGTCACCAAAGCCAAATATTTTCTTATTTGTTGGCTAAACAACCTTGGGGACTTAAATTGAATTTTGATTGGTTGGTTCATTCAGTTGAGTGTCTTAACGTTTCAACCACTAATTGTAATCTACAGATGGGGTAATTTTGTGTATTATCATTTCATTTGGGAGGTACATTATTTTATTGGCCATCGTCTCATCCCTTTAGACTCCTGATCAAATCTAGATATGTATTTGAAATCTTAATACTATTTTAGGAGACCAAAGTGATCACATACAAGTCACTGGAGCAGATCAAAGAGAAGGATGGAAATCACATGGAGGAGATTGAAGAGATCTTGAGCAAGGACAGCAGGTATACCTTCCAATATAAAGCTTCACCAATAAGAATTGATAAGATAGCCCAACCGTCATTCATCTAATGATCAAAATAATAACAAATGAAATAACTTTAGTAAAAAATTTGGATCTACTGCAGTGCACGGTAAAATATTGCTGGTAAGCAATATTTCCAAAAATCTATGAATTTTAAAGACTGCTAGCTGCCAAACGGCTGAACATACAGATCATGCCCGCACACTGTATTAAGCGGCATAAGAAGGCCTACAAATAATCTGGAATAGCCATAAATCAATAATTCATAATTATCTCGCAGTGCAGAGAAATGCGCGAAAAAGACCTATTTTACGCGTTTTTCTTCAGTGAAGCTTTCCCTGTGCATAATTGGATCTTGGTTATTCCAGTTTATTTGTAGGCCTTCTTATGCCGCCTTAAATGGTGTGTGGGTATGATCTGTACGTTTAGCCGTTTGGCAGCTAGCAGCCTTTAAAATTCATAGATTTTTGGCAATATTCGTTACCAGCAATATTTTACCGTGAACTGCAGTAGATCCAAAAATTATATGTAAAGAGTATCTTAAAATTAACAGTATGTAGCAATTGAGTAAACACATAGAAAACCAGTAAGCATTCAAAAAAGTATAAGTCATTTCATTAGTTATTTGAAAAGTATCTCTATCGCAAGAGTGTCTTATACTGTGATCTTGTATTGTATTTAGAGACTTAATTTTCTTATCTCACGGGTGGATGTACGGATATATTCTAGAATAGATGCGCTACTTTTATTTGACTCTTACTTGATATTTTCTTACAGGTATCATGTATTGGAGCCCCTAAACGACGACAGAGCAGATATTCTGATGGCGTATTTGGAGGAGCTAGAAAGGAGGGGGCCACCTCCCCCACCCACTCTACAGGAAAAAATATATATTCTAGAATAATTAAGCTAGGTAACACGCCTGCAAATATTTTATAACATGAATTACCTTCTATACCCAACTGATAGGTTCTATCCTTTATTATTATGTAAAGAAGTAATTTTATTTTGTCTGAAGCTTAGATTTCAATTACTAAAGAATTGATAAAGTTCTCCTTTTAATGGAAGCTTCACATAGATTTCAGGATTATTTTAGGCTATTCTATTTTTAGATTTAAGCCATAGCACAATTTTTGCTCCTTTCTTACCCTTTTGAAGTTAAGATTACATAGATGTGATAAGTAGGACGTCGGCCACACTGAACTTAGGCCAGTGATGGTTAGGTTAAACTTAGTAGTATAACAATAATCGTATCTTATCCCTTTAAATAAAAAGCGGTCCGACCGCCATTGATGTTTTATAGCTAATTGTGCTCCTTAATAATGGGAATGTTGTCAAAATCATTTCAGCCTTTTATCTTTTATAGGAGCCGATAAAATCACGTTTCCCCCAAACTAAGACGGACAGACAGACGGACATTTCAAATTATAGAGTAGCTTCGCTACTAATAATCTATCTTATCCCTTTAAATAAGAACACTATAGTCAACATCAAAAAATAAAGGAATTGGAGTAATTTTGATTTATAAAATATTAACTTAATACAAGATATTTGCCTCATGAATTCGCCGTCTTAATAAATTCTAGAATATATTTTGTGTTACAGGAGCCGAGCAAAGCAAGAATGAGAATGTAATTAGTTTTCCAGCATTTCTAACAATCAATCAATGGCGTGCACATGATTATTTATTTGTTCGCGCCTTTTCTTACCAATCCTATGTTTAAACCCGTGTGTTTTTTTGTCAAAAAAGGGAAAACTATTAATATGACCTCATTTTTCCCCTCGAGAGCTTTTCTATTTTTTTCTAAATATTTTTTGTTGCTTTAAACCCTTTATGTTTCAAAAATGTATTTCATAGTAAGTAAATCATATATGACTTAATTTTGTAAAATTAATGTAAATTTGGTATTAAATTCACTGTAAAAAAAAATGTTAAGCACTACAAGATAAAAGAAGTGTAATCAAAGATATTTTGTTAACCATTTTGTACAAATAAAATCCACAAGTTTTATTTTAAATCCTAAACGCAATATTTTTTTTTAAAAACTTGTGGATTTTTTTCTTATGATTTATCTATTCAGGGTTTTTGTGATTTTCTATATATCAACAATAATTTTGACACTGTAAAAAAATACTTCCTGTACATTTTCAAGCACTTTTTGCCATAATTTGTACAATTAAAGTACATACAGTACATTCATAGATGATACTTTTATTCATTATACTAATTATGGTTAACAGATGCGACAACCCGTGTTCTAATAATTCTGGCATTAAATTGTTGGGTGTTTTGTTCTTTCTTTTTTGTAATAAAAATCAGCTGAAATTCAGACATACAAGATACCTAGAAAATAAAGCATTTCTTTAATTTGTGTCTTACTTTATTCGTAACTAGTGGCTATGCCCCTAGAGGCCTATAGTGGCACTTTAAATGTGTTTTTTTTTGTGTTCAAGTCTCCACGATACCTATCATATTGCGTTCAAGTCTTTTTTCGTAAAAAAAATTTCGAATTTTTGTGATTTCTCTTGGGAGGGTGGTGGTACCCTCCCCAAAAATAATGTTTTTTTTTGCGTTCAAGTCTCCACGATACCTATCGACATATTGGCTTCAAGTCTTTTTTCGTAAAAATTTTTTTTTGTGATTTCTCTTGAGAGGGTGGTGGTACCCTCCCCCAAAATAGTTATAAACCTTTCCGAGACCTAGAAGAAGCTACCCTGCTAAGTAGAACCCAATCGGTTTACCAGTTAGCGAGATCCTTAGGTACAAGCACACAGATATCCTGTTACTTTAGTGTAAGGAAAGCTAATTTTCTCGTCTTACGGCGTGTCAAATAACGTAAAAAAACATTAACATTTGTAATATTTATTTATCAAAAAACACTTAGGTATTTAACATCAAGATACCATAACATATTGTGTTTAAATTGGTATAAAATCAACCAGAAATTTTTTTGTTGTCACGAAGGCACAAGAACATAGTTAAGAATTCAAAGAGGGAGGTAGGTTGTGCTAAAATTCCGTTAAAGTGTGAGTTTTAAGGAATAAAAACAGTAGTAGAACGATAATATTCACTAAATATATGTATTTCTTATTGAAAAGAACTAAAGAAAGAAAATGTCTATGCACTAAGCACTTATTTAGTGAATATTATCGTTCTAATACTGTTTTTTTTTAGCCTATCTCCACTTCTTTATATTTCTAATTTCTTTTTTATTAGGTCCAAAATTATTAAAGTAGCGCTTGTTTTCGAGCAATACATTTCATAAATCGGCGCAGTAGGTAAAGTTTTGACGTCTTAAGATACTTCAACCCATAACCTACGCGACGACAAGCAGATGTATGTGTCACTACTTAAAAATAGAATACAATTTTAGCCAAGTTTCCAAAGGCAAAATATTACAAGATTTACATTTACGGACAGATTGTTGTTACATAAGGTACTCGGGTACATAAAAAACAAGTATCGAAATTGGCTCTTTTAGTTAATTTAGGCATGTTAGAATTGTTCTATCGATTTTATACTTTGCATGATGATTCCTAGGTACGAGTTAGAAAGCGAAGCAACTCTATAATCGTTAACAGAAAGTCCGTACGTCTATTTTAAACATGTTGCTTTTTAACTTTTTTAACCCCAAATTTTTATGTGATAAAATTATTTGATTGGTCAGTTATGACACTATACAAGTGTTAATGTTTGTTTGTCCTACCGTTTCAGAGCTTCGCTTTTAAGAATGTTGTCATTCTTGATTTTCAAAAATCGGATCAGATTAAATCCAACATTTCAAAAAAGTTTAAACTACAGTAAAAAGCGCAGCAATAAATAATAATGGAATATTAAAAAGACGTTTTTATTTTAATTTTCTCCATTATTCTCTTTTTCTCCTTGCCTTTTAAGATATTCTTGTTTGTTTCTTTCAGTTCCGCGCGCAAATTTCACCATTATATTTCCCTCGTTTGTTTCGTCCTAAAGTTTTAAAATCATTATTTTGAATAATTCATTCTTTTCTTTGTCATGTATTAAGGGAAAAATAAGAAAACAAATACTAAGAATCTGAGTAAGAAGTTTTTTATTACATAATTTTTTTACTACATTATTGTAGCATTAACGGGCGTTATTAATGTGATCAATAAATAGGTGATTTGAAATTGCTAAAAAATTTGGATCTTTTTGTATGTTATTTAGTGAAGTTGGTATGAAAATGGGAAAAGAAGGAAGAGGGCTGTGGGGAAATTTTCTCTTGAAATTGTTTGTCAGAATCCTGGTCCATGTAGTACTTATCAGCTCCTCTGTTGCGATAGGTGGCCCCTATCTTTTTTAGGGGGTGGCCCCTCCTTTTTATAGGGCTGCCCTTTATCAGGAGGACAAAAGTTGGGTTTCACTTGGGTTGCTAGAACCCAACTAATGCATGTCATTTTCCCTAGCTGCTAATGTTAAACTTACCCCTTTGCATTTGAGGACAACCCAAATAGTTCCACACATACACAGAAACATGGCTATCAAACCACAAACGGCCACTGGAAAACAAATAATTTATATTTTACAAAAATAAATGTTTAAGTTAACTAAATGGCACAAGTGTTGGTGACCTATTTCGTCTGCTAGTAAATTGCTTTCTTTGGACTCGGCTGTGTTTTTATTAACAACGCTGCTGGCTGATACTCAAAGACCTAATTGATAGTGGCTAGGGTTACATATAGTTAGTGCCTCCTATATTCTTTTACAATAATAGTATTTTTGAACAAGAAACTTCAGAGAACAACCATAACAAAACCACAAAAACGCTTATGTCTACTAAAAAAGTTCATTTTAATATAGAGAACAAAATTTTGGAACTTGAAACCATATTTTTCTGCCTTAGATCCATTGTGTATTGCATACTTATAACGGAACCAATAATAATTTAGTTATAGAGTAGCTTCTCTATGAATAACTCACAAATAAATGTAAGCACAGGTACAGGTGGCTCTTCACTTGTGTTCGAAGAGTTTTGCAGTAAAGTGGAATTTTGTGATAAAGTTGTGTTTTCCATTTTAAGGGTTTTTCTGAAAAAAAATAAGTTTTCAAGATAAAGTACTAAATTTTTTATGCGGGTTAGCTCTAAAATCTATTGATCTAGGATTTTTGATGCACATTTGAATCAATGTTAATATTTAGATTTTAATTTGTTTGTATACGTGTTTTACTCTAGTTTCACCTCTTCAAGAAAGCTTCGTTTTGTTCACGAAGAAGAATTAAACTTAAGCCTTGTAGTTCGGTCTTTGCTTTTTCCTACTAGTATTTTGGCAAACGTATTTAGCTAACAGCCCGCTAAAAGTTTTCTATAAACTAAAGCTGCAGCCGCAAAACATTAGCCGTAAGAACTTCAATGATCTTTTTTTTAAAACAAATTATCAACAAGCTGCGATTAAGTCGATCTAAAAATGGCGGCTGTCGGGCCGCGCTATTGTATGCTTTATGACATTAACAAGAAGTAAACAAAAGAGGCGTATGGAAATTATTTCCAACAATTTTTAGTAGCAAAGCTACTCTGTAGTTTACTTTGTCAGTCCGTTCACATCGCTATAGGTTTTTTTAGGCTACTGTTAAAGATTCCTCTTACTGAAGAGCATCCAGTAAACAATTGACTTGGTCCAACAGTCTGTCAGTCATACCAAAAAATCCCAAATATATATTTTTAAATCGAAGCTTTTCTATTATTAGGGTCGGTCCGTACGTCCGTCACAAACAGATAGCTTTTTTCATTAATTTAGGCATGTTAGAATTGTCCTATCAATTTCAAACTTTGCATGAAGATTCCTTTAGTAGTTAGGTACGAGTTAGAAAGCGTAGCAACTCTATAATTATTACAAGAATGTCTGTACGTCCAATTTTGCTTCGACTCTTATACATTTATATTCTGATTATTCAGTTCTCACACTATATAGGTGTGAATGTCCGTTTGTCTTACCGTTTCAGTGCTTCACTTTTAGGGATGTTGTCATCCTTGTTTTTAAAGGTTTCGTCATTTCTCATACTAATATCATATCATTTGAATTTGAATTTCCCCTGATCATATGCAATATACCTCACTATGTCCAGTTTGTCCATCCATGATTTGTTTGTACAACGCTGCGTATGAATGTTGTTATCCTTGTTTTATAATCAAATTGTACTACAAACTATATTCCCCACTATGTAAATAAACCAGACTTAAATTATTACAAAAATCATTTTCTAATAATTTTGGAAAACTCTACATAGCAGAAACAAATGGATCTGTATAAACAATAAACAATACATGGTAAGACGTGCATTGTGTTGAAAAAGCCTCGTGGCTAACAAAACTGGTGTTGATCTTATGATTTTTCCTTTAATATCCACGGAAAGCTGTCTATAATACTTTTCTTGTTTAGTAGCATGATGTAATTCTGTGTTTTATAACTTTTATTTAGGAATTCAAATTCGTGCAAAGACTAAGCAAAGTTGACAATATCGATGAAAGCGACGCTCTGAAATTAAATGGTAGGACAAACGAACATAAACAATTGCAGAGTAACAAGACTTAATAAGCTGAATATCAAATTAATATTTTGACATTTCTATGAAATTTTTTTTCTTTTAAAGTAAAATATCTTTTGAAATTAATAGTCTACTTTTAAGGATAAAATTGTTAGAATTTAGTTCATCACATTATAAATAAACGAAATAAAACTTTGTACTTTTTTATTAAAGGGAAAATTTTTTGATTGCCATTTACATATCTGAAAATACTTTTTAATTTTTTCCTTTATTTCTGATGTCAATGCATTAACTATGACGACACAAAATGTCTCTAATAATTTACTAAACTTTTCCCCATGAGGTAATTTAAAAAAAAAATATAAAAAAATTTCGGGTGCTCCGACCCATAGTTTCCCCCATTTTTTTGAGGGGGGGGGGAAATTTCATTTTTGGGTGGGGTTGGGGGTGTCCCACCCCCCAAGAAATTAGCTTAAAACAACTACAGGACCAATAGGTATATACCCTGAAGAGTAGAATCCGATCGGTTCAGTGGTTACCGAGATCTTAAGGGACAGACGGACAGACATCGTTCTACTTTGAATTATAGATACCAGAAGCGTCGCCCTCAGCCTCTGTGAGCTTTGTTCCAAATAATATTTTTAAACAAACGAGAAAATTTTAAAGAGGGATAATTTTTTCCCTAATTCAAACCGCTATAAAAAATTGACCCCGCCATTACAGAGATTTTATACTTCAGACAATAATTTGCAATGCATTGAGAAATTATAAAAATTGTGTAACTATTTTTGAAGCAATTACAAGGAATAAAAACATTATCCTATTTTTTTTTTTTTTTTGGGGGGGGGGGGAGTTATTATCACCCTACTTGAAGACTACTACATTACCAATCAAAAGCTTTCCTGAAAAATTCCCTCAAAAAAATTAGAACAAGCTAAAAATAGCCACTATTAAATTAAATGTCACTTTGACTTGTAGATAGCATTTGATATATCAAATATTAAGAACTTTAGAAAACTTTAGTCATACTTTTCATTGTTTATTAATGAAATATTAGAAAAGTTATTTATAGCATCGTATTATAGACAGCTTTCTGCGGATTCTGACGTCCCAAGATAACAAGACTGGCATTAATATTATGATTTTTATTTAAATATTCGTGGAAAATTGAACTGGTTCTAATCCAGCGGATATAGATCAGTTTCGAAAACATACTGGAAAATATATTATTTCATTAATAGCATTAACTTCTATATAATTTAGTTTCAGTTAAATTGAATAGTGAAATGGGTTAAAATATTATTAGAATGTTAAGTGATGTCTGCTATAAGCCACCCACTGAAAGTATACTGTGTCTACTGTCTAACCAACATGTCTCAGAATATCAAGAGTGGGAGGGAAAGCGAAAATATTTCCCCACCAATTGCTCTATGTATTATAGGGATAAAATGATAAGTAAATGATAAAAAAAATTGATCTCCACTGATATTTACTACAATATTTTCAGGGCTAAAGGAAGGTAAAAAAAAAGATAAATTGAATACTTCCCCAAAGTCTAATATATTGAAAAAATCTATAGTTTTAGGTAGGGTTGGGCCTGATACTTTTTGGCTGGATACCGAATATCCGGCTGATTTCTAATGCCGGATAACAGTATATTGGAGTAGCAAAAAAATTCTTTCTGAAAATCGGCTGCCGTTTAGCCGTCGACTGTCGGCTTTGGCGGCACAGCTGCCGCCGCCAAAAATCATTTATATAAAATATTAAATAAAAAAATAAACAGTTTTAGAGAGAAAAAAATTTCTTCTACCTTGAAAAATACGAAAATTACAGCTATTTAAAATATCAAAATTAGTAATATTTGTAGTATAATATAAAAGATTATATAGCCGGATATTCGGCCGGATAGTTTCAATATCCGGTATCAGGCCGGATATTAAAAGTAGCCGGGTATCCGGCCAAACTGGATATCTGGCACAATCCTAGTTTTAGGGAGGGTTTAAGGGTTGTAGATTTTATTTGTTGTGATTATCCCATTCCTCATTAAATTTTTCAGAAAATGAATACATTTATTGTACATTAAAATTATTAATAAAATTTATGGTTAAATAGCCGATCCCTATTGCACTGAAAAAAGCCTCGATTTTCGGTATTTTTGTATGCTTTTACGTATATTTGGAAGATTTTTATAGATATTTTATGATCTTAGTACAATTTTAACAAAATATTCTTGATTAAAGTGGTACTTAATAAATATTTTATTTTTAAACTTGAGATAATATTCCTTGAATTGTTTAAAATATTTTTTTCTCTTAATCTTTCTCTTACGTAGTAAGTTGGTAGCGTTTTTTCTACCTCAATTGACTTTTCTACCCACTACACTCCATATTCTGTTTTTAACACACATAAGCGGCTATGCCCCTAGAGTCCTCTAAGAGAGAATAGGTGGGGGGAGGGTCGACGCAACACTTTACATTTTTTTTTGTAATTTAAAAAGTTTTGTTTGGGTGTATTTTTTCATGGGAGATTTCTTGGAGGGGTGGGGATAGGTACCCTCCCTAAAAATTATTATAAAAAAAAAACAAGACAAACAGACGTTTGATAGTCTCAATAGCTATATATAATAAGTACATTTTGATATTTGACTATTCTTGAAAAAAAATAAACCCACTAAATACGACATTTATGGACATTTGTAATTTGTTTTAATATTATTTTTATAAATAGGTGAAATACTCAACAATTCTGAAGTTTTATTTTAATGGAATAAAAAATAAATCCGATGGAATGTGGTTAAGGCTGAGGTTTACTACAGCCTAGGATCATAAATCTTTTAATTGTACATGCGACTGAGACGACTGCCGAGCCCCGACAGTTAATACTTATGGCAAGAAAAAAAGTTCATAAAGTTTTCTACCTGTATGTCTATCATGTCCATCTATTCTTATCAATTTATTACAACCCTATATCTATCATATCTATCTATTGCAACCCTATATTCTAAATACCATGTCAATCTATTACAACCCTATATCTATCATGTCTATCTAAT
>NC_137262.1:6430000-6662500 GCF_053477335.1 Acartia tonsa | reverse complement strand
TTGTTTCAACTTTATCTATCTATTCTATATTATTTTGAACTCTATCAAATTCAATTTTATAATTATCTATCTATAACTTTTATAAATGGAAACATACATATTTACGTTTTTAAGCAGCTTAATAAATCTATTATGCCTTCAACTTTTCAATTAGTCAAAAAAATATTGATCATGATGTTGTGCTAGTTTCTTAATAAATAACATTCAGCTATTTTTATTACCAATTCTCTATCTCATAATCTATCTATCAATCCAAACACATATCCATCTATTAATCTATCCATCAATCTAATAACATATCCCCTCTATTTATTTTATTTATCTATAAATCTATCTATCAATCTAATAACATATCATTATCCATCTATAAATCTATCTATCAATCTAACAACATAACCATTTATAAATCTTTTATTAATCCAATAACATATCCATCTTTAAATCTATCTATCAATCTAATAACATATCCATCTTTATATCTATCTATCAATCCAAACACATATCCATCTATAAATCTACTATCAATCCAACAACATATTCATCTATAAATCTATTTATTAATCCAATAACATATCCATCTTTATATCTATCTATCAATCCAATAACATATCCATCTTTATATCTATCTATCAATCTAATAACATATCATTATCCATCTATAAATCTATCTATCAATCTAATAACATATCCATCTTTATATCTATCTATCAATCTATTAACATATCATTATCCATCTATAAATCTATCTATCAATCTAATAACATATCCATCTATAAATCTATTTATTAATCCAATAACATATCCATCTTTATATTTATCTATCAATCCAATAACATATCCATCTTTATATCTATCTATCAATCCATTAACATATCCATCTATAAATCTATCTATAAATCTAAAAACATATCCATCTATAAATCTATCTATAAATTCTATTTGTTAAGTAAACATTAAGTTTTGAAGTGCAAATATTTCACCAGAACAGTTGGGACCATAGAACCAAGCTTAACATAATCCTTATACTAAAGTAACATGATGTTTGTCTGTCTGTGTGTCTGTCTGTAACGAAGTATCTCGCTAACCGCTGAACCGATCGGGTTCTCCTTAACAGGGTAGCTTCTCATAAGTCCCGGGAAGGTTTATAACTATTTTGGGGGAGGGTACCACCACCCTCCCAAGAAAAATGACAAAAAAATCAAAAAAAATTTTAATTTAGGGGAGACTTCAACGTCAAATAAGGTGGTATCGTACATAAAAAATTAACTTTAACAAACAACAACATTTAAAGTGCCACTAGAGGCCTCTAGGGGCGTAGCCGCTAGTAGAGTATATAAGAGAAAATAAAACTTACTATGAGGGCATGAAACCAACTTTAACATGTAGAATCAAAATAAATAGAAAATAAAAGTTATCACCAGTTGGGAATAAGAAACAATGTTTTACTATGTAGAAAACATAAAAGTTTAAATACTGGTGACATGGAACCAAGCCTTTACTATGTATGAACTTAATATAGAATAGGAGAATACTTTGTAGAATCATGACTAAGTTTTAGGCAAACGGTTTGGAGCATGAAACCAATATTACTATCTAAAGAAGTACAAATATTTGACCATAAAAGTTGGGAGCAAAATAACATAATTTACATAATCTAGAGAAGTGCAAATATTCTACCAGAACAGTTGGGAAAAGTTTTACTTTCACACAAACATATACAAATAGTTAACATTCAGAAAAGTCTGTGTCGAAAAATTAGATTTTTGCGTTGAATAGGTCTGTGTTGTGTGCCTAAACACTCCCATTTCAGGACTCTAGGTGCGTAGCCGCAATCAATTTGTGGGATTTGGTTTCATGCTCCCAACTGCAGAAGAGACTGCATCCCTTAAATGGACATGGACAAGTTTTCTCACGGCAGGGAAGGGAGATTGTAAATTATATTGGCACCCAAAGCTACAGAGATTTGTTCACTCATTCGGCGGCCTAAAACCTTTATATACAGGGTGGGCCACATAAATCCGGACTTTTTTCACACGGCCATAGCACCAAAACTACTTGACCAATCAGGACGTTTGACCACACTATAAAAAGCTTAGGTCATTACCTTTTTGCCCATCAAAATTTTTGGAGGATGGAGGACGTGTACTCCGAGCTGGCAGCGCTTATGTTCAACATGGCAGATTCGAAATGAGCGCTAGTTTACCCTAGATTCTCAATATGGGCCCACTAAATCTGATCTCAGCCCATCTGTAGCTGAGATAGACTTATGTAACTAGCTGGATATACTGTTAGATACTTAAAGAAGACACTAGAAAAGACTAGAGCGCTCTATCCCATCTGGTTTGGCCGTAGTACTCCGGCAAAGTAAAACGTGGCAGATTTTAGGGTGTCAAAAATGTAAAAAATCTTGAAAATTTCTCGGTTCTCGACTACATGGGCCCATTTGGAACCTTAAAAATCGTATTAGACTATGTGTTACGATGATAACCATAGCGTAATCTTCATGCCATTTCCAAAAAGGTATAAAACGTTGTTCTAGCCTAATTGTGGCCAAAATGAGAGCCGCCGTGTCGAATGGTAGCTTGAAAGATGGGTATATCTGGATCCTGCGGTTACTCACGTCCCTAAGGAGATGTGGCCTCCCAGCAGCCCCGATCTTTATACAATTGACTTATGGGCCTGGAGCGCCATTAAAGCACGAACCAATAGACGCGCCTATACCACAAAGACCTCCCTCATTGCCAATATCAAGGAGAACTTCGCCATCTTGGACAGGGACATGGTGACCAGAGTCGGGGGGCGGTTTAGGGGGCGGGTAAAGGCGGTGATGGAGACTGGCGGCGATTTTATTGAATAATTTAATAGTCATATACCTAGTTTACTTCCCAGTTTTTAAAATTCAATAAAATCTTTAAAATTGACGATTTTATGTTCATTTGTTTAAAAATAAGAAAAAGTCCGGATTTATCTGGCCCACCCTGTATTTTAATAAATCCTGGTTGGTTGGCTCCAGCTAGCATTGTCCAAACTTTTCAACGAATAATTTCAACATGTAGAAGAATTAAAGTTGTACGGACATATTACAATATTTTGTAGAGAAGCCGTGATCTGAAATTGAAAAATTCTTATACATGGACCAAAGTTACACATTGGTTTTAATTATAAGGTAGTAATTGGCTTATATGTTCTTAGTTAAATAAACAATTGTGCCTTATATATGCCTTTATATCATACAGGAACGTACTGACCCCAATATAAATCTTTGCTTTAAAAAATGAATAGCCTTTAATAACTTATTCATTGTTAAAAAAATGCAATTGCTCAAAAAAATGAATAGTTTTATCATTTAAAAATGTGTAACTTAATGAATATGTTTACTTAAACATTAATTTCAAAGAAATCTAAAAGGAAACTACTGAACACTGCTATATCAGGACAAATGCAGGAGTCCCAAACGCAGGAGTGTTAAAATATTAATTTAATTAAGTATTTCTATACAGATTAGGTTAGGTTAAGATATGAATACACAAATGAATGCCCCCGCAAGGGTTAGACATACAAAAACCTAAAAGATAGTCTAAAATAGGTTAGGTTAGGTTAAGTGTCCACTCCTGCGTTTGGGACTCCTGCTTTTGTCCTGGGACCCTAAATCAAAGAGCTAGTGGATTTGCTTTTAACAAATCAAACATTGGTATGGAATCTCAAAGGAAAAAAACGGGTAGACTAAAAACAACGTGGAGTAGAAAATCTCATCTCTCACCGATGCCTCAAGGCGTGCCAAATCCAAAGAAGATTGGAGAACCATTGTACGTGGTCTACGATAATCGGCAATGGTGATGAGTGGCTTCGCCTCTACTTATTAGCATGTCATGTCACCTGACATACTTTTATAAAAAGTTATTAATGCTAGCTATTGCCACTTTTTTTTATTACTAGCGGCTACGCCCCTAGAGGCCTCTAGGGGCACTTGAGGAGGGGGTGAGTTGAATTTGATAACCCAATTTCTTATTTTAGATTTTTGGGGGGTGGAAATTTTTTTTTGTGGGGGGGGGTGCCCCCCCCCCATTATTTTTATGAGAAGCTACCCTGTTAAGGAGAACCCGATTGGTTCAGCGGTTAGCGAGATCCTTCGTTACACACAGATACACAAACAGACAAACATCCTGTTACTTTATTATTTATTCTTTATAGTCGACATTGAAAGAACAATGCTACAATCCATGCTAGGCTCCATAGATAGAGTTTTTTTTCAATATAATTTTTTGAGAATTTACTTTAAGCAAATATAAAACATTATTTGTTTTCTTATCATTTTATGAATGTTTTTTTCTCATAAAAATTGTGAATTATGCTACTTGTAATTTCACAACGGTATATGATTAATACTTTTAAACAAGGATGTAGTCATCTGAAAAAGCAAAGTTTAAGCTTTTTTAGTAAAAATAGTAGATGGACAAATTGGCTCAAAAATTAGCCACGTGACGTCATAAAAATGAGGGAGATGAGAGGAGAAGTGGTAAAGAAAATCCCTAAACAAGAAATGGATAATCCCTTTTTGTTATGACGTCACATGGCTGTTTTTTACCTCTGCGTAAAAATAAATATCAGATGAATGAATTAACAAAAACCCATATGAATTAATCAACAACCAGTTTTGGACTTTCAAATTAATCATGACTACTTCGCCCGTAGATCACAATTGAACTTATTGATTAGGACTAGTAAACTAAAGGTTAGAAGAATCCCGCATGGATTATCCTTAACAGGGTACAGAAGGGTTAAAGCACCCTCTGGAGCTAGCAAGGTGTTTTTCCCCTAAAAACTTTATAAATGAAGGCTGGCAAGGACGTTCAACTATTTTAGAGGGTAAAATTAGTGGTTTTAGAGCTTTAAGCTGATAAGTTTTTTTTTAAATAAGAGGGTAAAAAGAGAGGTTTCATAGTTGGAGGGGGATTGACACCCTCTTACCCACTTGGACGTCTATGACTGAAAAAGTGTTTTTTTTCATCAAAACTTTAAAAACGGAGGTGGGAGGTTTTTTTTGGTCTAAAGATAGATTGAATGAAAGCACCAGAAATACACTGATTTATTTTCGTTAAACACTGCGTTAAGGGCCGAAGCCACGTGTATATAAAAATGTAATAATAATATAAAAATAAATAAATAATATTAGTTTTGTTCTTGGCCATGTATATATCAAAAATAATTGAGTTATACATGTCTACAGAGTAACAGGTATGATAGATATTCAATCACTGATATTATAAGCATAGCAACTCTATATTCTAGTTTTTATAGCTGGTTAGTATGTCCATACAGAGTAACAGGTATGATAGACATTCAATCACTGATATTATAAGCATAGCAACTCTATAATCTAGTTTTTATAGCTGGTTAGTATGTCCATACAAAGAAATATATATTTTAGACATTCAATCACTGATATTATAAGCATAGCAACTCTATAATCTAGTTTTTATAGCTGGTTAGTATGTCCATACAGAGTAACAGGTATGATAGATATTTAATCACTGATATTATAAGCATAGCAACTCTATATTCTAGTTTTTATAGCTGGTTAGTATGTCCATACAGAGTAGCAGGTATGATAGATATTTAATCACTGATATTATAAGCGTAGCAACTCTATAATCTAGTTTTTATAGCTGTTTAGTATGTCCTTACAGAGTAACAGGTATGATAGATATTCAATCACTGATATTATAAGCATAGCAACTCTATAATCAAGATTTTTATAGCTGGTTAGTATGTCCATACAGAATAACAGATATGTTATCTACACTTTTTCACCAATAATTTTAATCTAGGGGTAATTTTGTTTTAGTTAATTGGGTTGTACATCAATTTAGAGTCTATTGTCTTATCCCTGCTGATACCTCGTATATAATTAAGTTTGATATTTACTTTTTGATACAATTTTGAATTATTTTTGAAACAAATGGATGTTACCATCCTTGTTTTTATGTATGAACAATCTCATATAACTTGTTAATAAGAGATAATTTTTTATGTATTACTTTTTTTATTTGGTCAATAATCTTCTTATTTCATTATAAACCCAACTATATTATAAAGTTATAATAATCTACAATTCTTTTTTCCCCAATATTTTTACCAGCAAATAAATACCGTAATTTACAGTCTAGGGTTGGGCTGGATACTTTTTTGACCGGATACTGGATACCGGATATCCGGCTGATTTATAATGCCGGATATCTGGCCAACGTTCGATATTCGGCAATTTACCGGATATTCGGCCGGATAACCGGATATCCAGAGTCAAAAATCAGCCGGATATCATGTAACCGGATAGTTTAAATATCCGGTATCCGGCCGGATAACCTGCCAGACCGGATATCCGGCCCAACCCTAATTTACACATAATAATATGATTTGATCATCCATGTTCCTATCCCCTGATCATTGTATTCAAAAGCTCATTTTTATATAAAAGTAACAGGAAGTCTTTCTGTCTGTGCTGCTAACCGATATGGCCCTTCTTTACATTGAAATTTCTTACATATCCAGGGAAGAATAATAACTATTTTGGGGGATGTAACCACCACCCATTAAAGAGAAATTGTAAAAATATAACCCTCAAAAAAGGGGTATAGTATCTAGTACCATAGTAAAGTTATTGGAAAATGTTAAACAAAAAAAGAAGAAAAATATTTATCTTAATTTTAGCACTTATCATATTAACATTTCTCCAAACTTTCATTACCCTGTTAAGCATAGAAGTATCATATTGACATACAATTTGAGTAGTTTACATTATGGGAAATAATTAAAGGGGGTTTAACTGACATATTATCTATATTTAGCTAAATGTTTTGTTTAAGTCGGCACTATATTATAGAACTTATGAAGATATCGACTTTTGTATTCTATTTTCAGAATGAAATTTAAGAGAAGTAATGTTGACACAATATTAAAGTAAAAGAATAGAGGGGACAGGATCTATATGTAACTCTACCCACGGGTTAGGGACCCTGCTCCAACAATATTAGCCAATAGCGTCGTAGATATAAACACAGTCAAGTCGTAACAAAAGATCAGAAAGCAATTTGATAACAGACGAAAATGTCCCCACTTGGGTCAGGTAGTTGTCAGGGTTAAACATCTATACTTATACATTTATTGACATAATAGTAGAATAAAGGTTTAACAGGTTTATTATTGAGAATAACTCATTCATCTGAAAGTTGTATACAAATTATTATAAATTATTATTATTACTGCTGATAAATGCATTTTTATTTATGTTGATGTTTTCATATTATTATAGTTTTTTTTCTATGGTTACAGGGTGCTTAAGAAAGTTTTGCGATATATCTCCTTCTTAAGGTAAAAAAATAATTATATTTTATTTAGATTGTCCTTAAACTGTATCCTGAGTTCAAGCAATTTTGAAACAAACTTATATACAATTTGGTGTAGACTTATAAATATTCTGCTTATGAGTTCTGACAAAGTGTTAATGTTCGTTTGTCACACCGTCTGAATTTAGATCCTCACCTCTTAAGTTTGCACCAATCCAAATTTTAACATTAAGATAGTATAATATCTGAGACACCCTGTATGGTAATATTTGTTTTGACACATTCTGCTAATTTTGGGCGGTAAGATATTATCTGAGACACCCTGTATAGTAATCCTTGTTTTGACACATTATGCTAATTTTAGGGGATAAGATATTATCTCAGACACCCTGTATAGTAATACTTGTTTTGGCACATTATAATAATTTTGGGGGGTAAGATATTATCTGGGACACCCTGTATGGTAATACTTGTTTTGACACATTAAAATAATTTTGGGGGTAAGATATTATCTGAGACACCCTGTATAGTAATACTTGTTTTGACACATTATAATAATTTTGGGGGTTAGATATTATACCCTGTATAGTAATACTTGTTTTGGCACATTATAATAATTTTGGGGGGTAAGATATCATCTGAGACACCCTGTATGGTAATACTTTTTTTGACACATTATAATAATTTTGGGGGTAAGATATCATCTCAGACACCCTGTATGGTAATATTTGTTTTGGCACATTATAATAATTTTGGGGGGTAAGATATTATCTGAGACACCCTGTATGGTAATACTTGTTTTGACACATTAAAATAATTTTGGGGGTTAGATATTATCTGAGACACCCTGTATAGTAATACTTTTTTGACACATTATGATAATTTTGGTGGTAAGATATTATATGAGGCACCCTGTATGGTAATACTTGTTTTGACACACTATATTAAGATATTATCTGAAACACACTGTATAGTAGTTCTTGTTTTGACACATTATAATAATTTGGGGGGTAAGATATTATCTGAGGCACCCTGTATAGTAATACTTGTTTTGACACATTATAATAATTTTGGGGGTAAGATATTATCTGAGACACCCTGTATGGTAGTTCTTGTTTTGACACATTATAATAATTTTGGGGGTAAGATATTATCTGACACACCCTGTATGGTAGTTCTTGTTTTGACACATCATAATAATTTTGGAGGTAAGATATTATCTTAGACACCCTGTATGGTAATTCTTGTTTTGACACATTATGCTAATTTTAGGGGATAAGATATTATCTCAGACACCCTGTATAGTAATACTTGTTTTGGCACATTATAATAATTTTGGGGGGTAAGATATTATCTGAGACACCCTGTATGGTAATACTTGTTTTGACACCTTAAAATAATTTTGGGGGTAAGATATTATCTGAGACACCCTGTATAGTAATACTTTTTTGACACATTATGATAATTTTGGTGGTAAGATATTATATGAGGCACCCTGTATGGTAATACTTGTTTTGACACACTATATTAAGATATTATCTGAGACACCCTGTATGGTAATACTTGTTTTGACACATTATAATAATTTTGGGGGTAACATATTATATGAGACACCCTGTATAATAATACTTGTTTTGACATTATAATAATTTTGGGGGTAAGATATTATCTGAGACACCCTGTATAGTAATACTTGTTTTGACACATTATAATAATTTTGGGGTAAGATATTATCTGAGACACCCTGTATGGTAGTTCTTGTTTTGACACATTATAATAATTTTGGTGGTAAGATATTATCTGAGACACCCTGTATGGTAATACTTGTTTTGACACATTTTAGTAATTTTGATGTAAGATATTATCTGAGACACCCTGTATGGTAATACTTGTTTTGACACATCATAATAATTTTGGGGGTTAAGATATTATATGAGTCGACACCCTGTATGGTAATACTTGTTTTGACACACTATAATAATTTTGATGATACTGCACATCTTTTCTTTCCATCTGTCCAAATCTTCTTAGGATTATTCTTATTATGATGGCTTTAAACTTACATAGAAAAATAACAAAGGTGAGGAGTTGAAAAGCAGGGAAAGCTCATTTTTAAGAAGACGAAGAAATTCCCTCAGAAAATCAGCATGTTATTGTTACGTCATAAAAACGATGAATTATCCATATCTTTTTTAGGGGTTTTCTTTCCCACTCCTCCTCTCCTCTCTCCTCATTTTTATGACGTCATTGAGGGACTTTCCTTGTCTTCATTATTAACATCTTAGGTTGACAAAGTTCTTGATGCTAAGCATCATAGAACAAGTTTTGAATTATTAAAAAGTTGTTTAGTTTGCATTTTGTGTACATATATAATTGTATTTTTTGTTGAGTCAACTTAATAATCATTATTATTCCAACTTAAATTAATGGGAATTAAAAGAGATTACTGAAAGCAAAGCTTTTCTATAACTAAGGTCTGTGCCTGTACGACTACTATATGCATTATATTCAAATTAGAGGTTCTGCATAAAATGTCATTAAAAATGGTGTGTCAAAAGTATGCTGTTCTAGCTTTAATACGAATACAGTGCCCTTGATTTTTTACAGGTAAAATGCATGATTTCAGAAAACCAACTGGCGCTGTTTGTAGAGTAGAGTTTAAAGATTTTTTGGATCTTTTGGACCGCGCAACCGTTATTTGTAGCCTTTTAGAGGCCTCACGCTGCTCAGCAAGTTGAGATAGAGAGCTAAATGTATTTCAGGCCCCTATTGTAAATTTCTAGATCAGCAGAAGAATGAAAATCGAAAAAGTGTATTTTGAGTAATACATCTAACGACTACGTAATTACGTCATGCGACAGTACGTCATTATAAGTTTGTAAGCTTCTGCTTTTAAAGGAGTATTTCTACTGTTCATGCTATTTTCTGGGAGTTGTGCACACTACCCCTGCCTCCCCCCCCCCTAAAAAATACTTTATTTAAAAACCTACTGTTGAACTTCATTATAGCCGTTTTTTCATCAACGGATCTTTTCTAAATTTATTTTGTTTTATCTTTAAAAGTAAACTTACAGGGAATTTTGTAGAAAATATACAGAGATGGCGAGATATGTTAAAGAGAGAAAAAAAGCATAAAAATCATTTTAATTATTTGAGTTTCTTTTATATTTCATTTGTGAAAAAAATACTTGCACTACAAATCTTACAATATAATCATGATTGAAACAAAATGTATTAATTATCTGCACATTATTGAAAAGGAATTTGTTGTAATTGATATCAATCAAGCATAAAAACATATGAATTAAACTGTTAATTTCACTTGTAAAATAAAGTAAAAATTTTCTTCAGACTAAATATTCCTCCTCGTTTGAAAGAGGAGAACTTTTATAGTTGTTTTATCTTCTATTTATCTATCCCCATATTCCTGAAAATACCTCGTCTTGGAAAGGAACTTAAGAGCCCTCTTTTAATCGATATATTATTACTTGGATGTTGCACCAGATTTTCATTTACTCTATATAGAGTATAATATTCGCATCTGGCAACTCTTATACCCCATCCCCTACTCTCCAACTGGATGGACGAACTGACCAATAAATGAGTTCCATGTCAGCAAGTTGAATAGACGACAAGTTTTCCCCTGTCAATATATCCATGTATATACAATATCCATTCCTCTTTCTCACTGGCACAGGGAGTGGACAACTGAAGAAAAAATATATGCTTCTAAAAATAATTGATCTGAGCTTGATCTTTAAATCATTTTAATGGTGATTTAAAGATCAAGCTCTGCTCATCTGTCAGTCCGTCTGTCCCTTAAGATCTCGGTAACCACTGATCCGATCGGATTCTACTCTTCAGGGATTATATCCCCTGGTCCTGTGGTGGTTTTAGGCTATTTTCTTAGGAGATGGGACACCCCCAACCCCCCAAAAAACAAAAAAAACACCAATTATTTTTTAATTATTTAAAATAGTGGTGGAGTGCCCAGGTTCTAAGAAATACCACAAAATTTCACCCTTTTTACCGGAAAAGTGGTAAAGCTGGTCAAGCTGGTAAAATTTACCAGTTTCGTGGTAAATTTTACCAGCAAAAATTTTAGCCAAAAAATTAGTAAAATTTTACCATTTTTTTTGTAAAATTTGACGAAACAAAAAACCCCGTTTTTTGTGTTTTAAATTAAAAACAGCTCTTCATAATCAGTTGTAGTACTTTAAAATAATGACTTCTATACAATGAAGCCTAAATTTAAATTTTTTTTTTTTTTTAAATTTTACCACATTTGGAAGTTTTACCAAAAATGTGGTCAATTTTACAACTCTATTTTTCAGGTTAAGTCCGAATTTTCGGACTTAGACAAAAAAACGCAATTTGGTCAATTTTTACCAAAAAGTTGGTAAAATTTGACAAGGTATTTTTTTAGGCTAAGTCCAGATTTTTGGACTCTGACAAAAAAAAATGAACTTGGTAAAATTTGACCAACTTTTTGGTAAAAATTGACAAGGTAAATTTTTAGGCTAAGTCCAGATTTTTGGACTTTGACAAAAAAAAAAACTTGGTAAAATTTGACCAACTTTTTGGTAAAAATTGACAAGGTAAATTTTTAGGCTAAGTCCAGATTTTTTTCGCATAAAAGAAGCTAACTTTTTTTTAAAACCTTGAAAATTATTTCATCATTTCTTTTAAAACATCCTCCCGCATCGTCAAAAATATATCAAATTTAATATTTACTTATTTGAGCTAGCTTCATACGAATTAAAATTAAAAGAAAAAAAATCCAGGTGTGTGTGTTTACGCAGATGTGCCGTGTGCATTTGAATTTATCGATTTTTCATCCTTAATATAAATATAAGCTTTCGTATATTCCCCTGAATGTTTCTAAAAGAAAGACAGAGATTTCGAATTATAGAGTAATTTCGCTACAAAACTTATATTTTTAAGTTTTGAAATTTATGGCACCTCTGTGCGCGCATGCGCACTATTGATAAGCTTATGATTATTTGAATATAGAGTGCCAAAAATAATTATTAGTTTTGATTCAATTTAATCAAATATTTTGAATCAAGAAGTAAATTACTACTCAATTTTCTCTAAATATTTAAATTTGTAGAATTTACAATTTGTTTGGAAGATTTTTTTTAAGCAAGATGTTTAAAAATGTGGCAAAATTGTGGAACAACAATGTTTCATGATTTCTATATTTATGTTGTCTTTGCCAACCGGAAATACCACCGAGATGGGTTTTTAAAAGATAAATGCCACATTTTTTCGGCGTTTTTTAGACATTGATTGATTGAACGTTGACGATAGAATTTCAAACAGAGTATATAACATAAAAATACTGAATTTTAAATTATTTTTTTAGCAATTTTTCTAATGTCTAACACAGCTCTAAAAAGATGCATTAATTAATATGCAGCAAAAATGGATTGAAGATAATCTTTTTTTTTCTATGAAGGCCGTACCATCAAAAGCGAAATAATTAAATAAATCATTGTATACTCTTTTAGATTTCGCGAATGTCGCGCTTGTTATTCATAGCGTAAAAAATGTCGAAAAAACGCGGCAATATCTTTTAAGAACCCGGCCGGAAATAGATTCTATATGGTTAACAACTATATATATATTTAAATATTTTTTTTTAATATTGAATGCACTATATTTTTTTATATTCTATCGAATATATATTTTATATGTCATTACAAAACTATATTACATTTAATATTAACATTAAAAAAAAAACATCAATTTAAACTTTCGTAACCCTGTAATTAGGTATTGGCTTCAGAAGTACAGTTCACCACGGTCCACGCTTGAGCTAGCATCACCAGCATGGCTCTGCCTAGGCTTATAATTAGAAAGGCCAGGGTATTATTATTACAGGTATTGTGTCTTTAAAGGGACTGTGAACGTAAATTTTTCTCATCTTAAAATCAAATCTTAACATTATCTTATTCATAATATCTCACAGATAGAGCAAAACGCGCTTTTGTTTGCTTAAAAAACGGCTTTTTCCGACGATTTTTATAAGGTACAGGGAAAGGAAGAAATTTTCCGTATTATATAAAATGTCCATTAAATTGATTTTTTGGTATTATCCTCTTAGAAATTTTTTTTTCAATATTGAAAATTTGAGTCCCCCCCCCCCCCCCCCCCCGACAGCGAACTATGAACTCTGGCCGCAGCGCTCGGCTCCCTAGCCTGCCTAGCCGCAGCGCTCGGCCCACTTGCCTGCCTATTATTTATTTCAAAGTAAGGGAAGAGTGGTTTTCTAGGGGCTGGGTTTTCTCTGCTTGAGTAGACACTCTGAGGGAAACCGCGAGAATCCTAGTGCTCTAACTCTTTTTATTTGTTTCCTAAAGTGGCACCTCCGCCCCAACCCTTCCTTTGTTACCTACATTTTATTGTGTTTTAGTCAAAATTTATTATAGGTATTAAAACTGTGGCAGTTTACAGTGACAGCGACAGAAACTCTATGCATGTAGCCATGGCGGACGAAGCTGTTAGAATTGGTCCAGCTGCCTCACAACAGAGCTATCTCAGGGGAGATACTATTTTAAAGGTATATTATACCAGAGAGAGGAGATACTGTTTATTAAACTAGTGCCAAAAGTTTTATAATTACGTTTACATTTTCGTTGGTTTACAACTTTCGACATCAGGACTTTAGTGAATTTTGATTGGTTAGCTCAATAGGTTGAGTGTTCGAACGTTTCAACCACTAATATTAATCCAAGGGGTAATTTTGTTAATCATCATTGAGGATTTACATCAATTTATCGACCATTGTTTTGTCTTATCCCTTTATATCTCTGACATTATACTGTTAGGTATTAGTTTTAGATGGACATTACAAGAATTGATTGATTAAAATAATCCTTAAATAAAAGTAACAGGATGTTTGTTTGTCTTCGTTTGTAGCGAAATATCTAGCGTACGTACACGTCTCTCCTCTACATTGAAGCTTATTGTATGTCTCGGAAAGGTTTTAATTTATACATGGATTTTTTTATAGGCCTAAGAAAAATTACCCCAAAAATTTTATTTTTTAAAAACTTTAAAAAAATTAAAATTCAAGGTAGTGGGTCGGCTCTTTCCCAGCCCCCCCCCCCCCTCCCCACACCTTTCACATTGCAAAAAAATGGGTGTTGTTTTTTGCTTAATGGTGTGATTGATAATTTAAATTGAAACTTGGAAGAATCTACCTATTAAGATTTAGAATAACTCTTATATGCATCATCCTATTATATAAAGCAGTAAGACTTTTTTTCTAAATAACTACTGATCCGATTGGGTTCTCTATTTTAGGTAGGCATCACATAGGTCCTGAGTTGGTTTTATTCTATTTTCTGATCATATTTAAGCCTTAAGATGGATTTTTTTAACTTTTTCTATTGAAACTAAAATAAAAAAATGTTGGGATCTATTTCAACTCACCACTAACTCAAGTGCCCCTAGAGGCCTCTAGGGGCTTAGTTACTATTGACCATACACTGTATTATCTTAGGTTGCGGCGGAAACCGGCTCCGATGCTGTACATCCTGGCTATGGATTTCTCTCCGAGAATGTCGAGTTTGCTAATCTTTGCCAGGTAAATGCAGGGAGGGAGGGGACAATGGGCTGTTAACTACACGTGTCCCCAAACTTTTATAATAACGTATTCTTATTCGTTGGCTTAACAACTTTGGGGATTAAGTGATCCCTGATTGGTTGGTACATTAAGTTGAGTGTCCAAACGTATCAACCACAAAAGGTAATCTATGTAAGGGGTAATTTTGTGTATCATCAATGGGGTTGTACATGTACAGTACATCAATTTGTCGACCATTGTCTTATCCCTTAAGATTCTTGGGTAAATGGATATATTATTACCTGGATGTTACACCAGTTTTTCATGTACTCTAATAAAGCGGTACTCACAGCGGGCTAAAATAAAGATACACCCTTATTCCTCCCTTACAACACCCCCTTACCTCCTTCTGGGTAAACGATCTGACCAATATATGAAGTCCATGTTAGGAACCTAAATTCATGACAACAAATTTCCATGATATGTCATTAATAATATCCACGTGTATTTTATATCCCTGGACAGGTAATATTTTCCATTTGACTGCAGGGAGGGAGTGGATATTAGACTGGAAGTTATACTGGTACCCAAAGTTTTATAAACACGTTAGCTCACAACTTTAAATCTTGATTGGTTCATTCAAACTAGCAAAGTCTGAACTAATCTAAGGTGTTGTTTTGTTCAATATATTTGGGGATTTATATATGTATATTTCGTTCATTATCTTGTCCACGGTCATTAGTGTGAGGAATGGGGTTGACAACACACCCCTTAAAATTAAAATTATGTAGATTCCCCCCCCCCCCGTTTTTTAAAAACCTCTAAGATTACATCCCTTCCCGTAAAAACCCTGTGCACGCCACTGTACTGCTTACGTTTTTTTCTGGTTAATTTCAAGAATGTAATATTATATTAATAAGAATGATACCTACCTTTTAATTTAAATTTTTTTTTTTTTTATCAGGAGAAAGGAGTTATATTTGTTGGTCCACCGTCCACTGCCATTAGAGATATGGGTATCAAGTCTACATCTAAGGTAAATGATAGAGTAGCTACTCAGGAACTTATTTTGGTTGATTTCAAGTAGAAAAAAATAACACTCTATACTATACCGGAGTAACAGGATGTCTGTTCATTTGTCCTGTACGATCTCAATCTTCTGGTCTTCCATAATTTTCAGGGAATGTTTATGCTGTTTTTTTTGGCGGGGGGGGGGGGGGGGGTATGACACCGCTTCTTGGAAAAATGACCTCGAATATTTTCATTGGTAAAAACCCTCCAACCATCCTCTTTTAAGACGAAACACAAGTAGGCTCTAGGAAAAGCAACTGTGTATTTAAAAGAAGTCTGTCGTTACAATTTTTCTAATATTTAACCTGTTTTTTAGATGATCATGGAAGCCGCTAACGTACCTGTAATCCACGGTTACCACGGAGAGGACCAGAGCCTGGACACCTTGAAGGCGGAGGCAGACAAGATCGGGTTCCCTGTTATGATCAAGGTGGGAACAAGGACAAGTATGTCCACATGTACCGAAATAAAATAGTAAATAATATAAATATAAAACAGGATGTTTAATATGGACAATGACATAATATATTTCAACTTCAAGGCTCGATTATAACATTATACCTTAGGTATAATTCTGGGAATCAATGTTAAAAAATAAAAGGAATATGTAAGTTATATAAATTAGATATATGTATGTAAAGAAATGTAGTGTTATATTTTTCTACCATTGTGTAATGATATATAGTACAGTCAGACGGAGTGACGGCATACCTTATTGTAGAGTAGCTGCTAAATTTTATATTGTTTTTATTTTTCTACCTGTGGAAAACTGTTATTTGATATTGTCATAGGCTGTCCGCGGAGGGGGTGGCAAGGGTATGAGGATTGCCATGACCGCTGGCGAGTTCGAGGCCCAGCTGGAGTCTGCCAAGCGCGAGGCGATGAAGTCCTTCGGTGACGAAGTGATGCTCCTGGAGAAGTTTGTTGTTGACCCCAGACACGTAGAAGTTCAGGTCAGTTTTGTTCCAGGGGAAATTATCAGGAACGCATGGGCTTTTTATTTCACTAGTCCCCAAAGTGTTATAATAACGTTTCCTTATTCGTTTGCTTAACAACCTTTGAGACTTTTATTTAATTTTAATTGGTTGCTTCATTATGTTGATTGCTAAAACGTTTCTACCACTAATTGTAATCTTCAGAAGGGGCAATTTTGTGTATCATCATTGGGGATGTATATCAATTTATCGGCCATTGTCTTATCCCTTTATATCCCTGGGAAATTATACTTGATTAATGCCTATGGAGAGAGATGGTTGATTTAAAACGTAGTTAGACATTTGTATAAAGTTCCAAACATTCTTACTGCCTTGCTAAAATCTTCTAACAACCTATCTCTATTTAGGATGTACCCAAGCCTGGTTTTCACTGCCTACCCCAGCGGGCTGCCTTGCTAAAATCTGTGCTCAACTTCTTAAAGAAGGCTATTCAGGAATGGGTTATTAAATGATTTAAGACGAAGTAAAATATTGTTTAAGTTTAAAAAAAGATTGTACTAAAATAATTTACGTTTCTGTAGACACAACGGGAAACATGGTTCTTATGGGATAGGACAAAAGACGAAGTATTGAAATTAAATCAAGATTTACCTAATAAAATTAGGTACTCAAAGTTTTTGAGTTGACGAATAAGTAAACTTGTTTCTGAAACTTTGGATACCATTATGATATTTACACCATATTTTACCCTCCCTGCCTGGGGTTTAGGTCTAAATTTATCTAATATTAGTACTTGTTTGGGACAGGGATCTAAAGGGACAAGACAATGGCGGATAAATTGATGTACATCAGCAATGATGATACACAAAATTACCCCTTCTGTGGAGTATAATTAGTTGTTGAAAGCTTTAGACACTTAACTTGATTAATCAACCATTCAAAATTCAATAAAAGTCCCTAGAGTTGTTAAAGCAACGAAGAAGAAAATAAAGCTTTGAGGACTAGTGTAATAAACAGTCCACTTCCTTCCTTCATTTAATCCTCCATAACTTAGGACCCCGCGTTCCACGACTCCATACGCCACGTGAAGCATATAATCAGTAATGCCGAGTACTATGGCCCCAGCCTGTTCTTGTTAGCCACGGATGTTGTTACTGCTTATGTTTTCCAGGTAAGCTTTCCCTTTATTTTTTCTCGTTCTGCGTTTTCAAAGATGTTTAGTTAGATAAGTTTGCTGATTTTTTTGCCACGTGTCAAGATGCCTGTAGGAAATGAATGAGGGGGGAGAGGGGGAGTCGAACCTACACACTTTTATTTTTGCTTTCAAAAGAAAAAATTTAGGTGTGAGAGTAAGGGGGGGGGGGAAGTTCTGACACATTTGCGTAAACAGCGAGTATAGGCTTTATCTTTGGGACGGACGGACGGACAGACATCGTTCTACTTTGTATTATAGATTAGATATTTAGTAGGGAGGGATGGGACATTGGGCTGTAAATTACACTAGCCCCCAAAGTTTTCAAATAACATTTTCTTATTCTTTGGCCTAACAACCTTGGGTACTTTTATTGATTTTTTATTGGTTGGTTCATTAAGTTGAGTGTCCTAACATTTCAATCACTTATTGTAATCTACAGAAGGGGTAACGATGTGTATCATCATTAGAGATGAACATCAATTTATCAGCCATTGTCTTATCCCTTTATATCCCTGTAATTATCTAATTAACTAATGAGCAATTTTATTCCAGGTTGAATATCAGTGATACGAGGTCGAATGGGGCCGGTGCCCAGCAAATCCAGGAGGTTGCGCAACAGTTTTCGGCCAGAGCAGTAGAATCAAGAAAAATATGTTTAAGTGTTGTTTCAATCAATAAAGATAAAAATGAAAACAATTTTTTTTTATTTTTGCGATTTATGTACAAGCGATGTTTTTCTATAATTAAGGTCAGTCGTTTTTTACCACTTTCTCGTGATTTTTACCACAATTTTTGGTCAATTTTTACCATATTTACCCTATTTCCGGTAAAATTTTACCAATTTAGGGCAAAAATATTACCAGGTGTTGAACAGTTTTACCACTTTTTCGGTAAAATCTTACAGAAATTTGCGGTAAGATTTTACCAAAAAAGTGGTAAAAATTGGTCAAAATCTGGTATAAATTTGCGTCCTAAAATGGTAATATTTTACCGGAAATCTGGTAAAATTTTACCGATAATTGTGGTAAAAATCGCTGGTAAAAAGCGTGAGAAAATACCACAAAAAGTGTTTTTACCACGGTTACGGTAAAATTTTACCACCTTTTAAATCGTATAGGCTGGTAAAATTTTACCATAAAAGTGGTAAAAACTAGGTTTTTTTATGGTATTAATTGTGTCCTGGGTGGGGGCTCTCCAGGTGTAAAAAGATGTAATTATACCTCTTACGGCAAAGCCGCTAGAGGCTAGGGGCGAAGCCGCTAGTTAATCTTATAGTATTAGAATGGTAAACTGTCGGACAATCGGACGTACGTGTCATCGCTATACAGTAGTAGAACTTGAAAAAAATCTGTTAATTTTTTTCAAGAAAATCTTCAAAATCTTTTTTTAAAATCATCCTTTCCTTGCATATACGATGTAAGTCTATTGATTTTGATAAAGGTGTTTCATTTAACATTACATAATGTTAGTACAAGTCTTGAAGATTTTAAGAAATTATAAGCAAATATCCTTTATTATATAAAGTAGTAAGGTTGATTGAGTTCTCACTTTTTGGGTAGCCTTACATAGGTTTCAAGATGGTTTTAGCCTTGATTAGTAATGATGGGAGACAACTCTGCACAATCACATTTAATCAAAAGAACAGACAGTCGGACGAACACCTTATACTTATAGAGAAGCTTTGCCACTAAGAATGTTTAGGATAAATGAAACATTACTGTTGGGTTAGAAATGTTTATTTTCAAAACATTCCCTTCTCTCTTCTCTATACATCCAAGAAAGTATTTCAAAGTTTGAAAAATTAAGAATCCTTATGATCCACGGAAATTAAAATTTAAAAAATTAAAAGAAAAACTAATTTTGTTAGGCACGAAGGGCCGAAGGACTAGGGTAACAAAACTGGTATTGGTTACTATTTTAATATTCGTGGAAAAATATCTTTAATACGATGCTACACATGATTTTTCAGTATGGCTAATAACCGGTTCTAATACAGCGGATATTAATCGGTTTAGAGGCCATTTTGAAAAATCATTGTCAGTTGAATCTCTTAATTAACAGGCATGTTTTTCTTACAAAACACATTATTTTATAAGTATATTTTGTAAAGGCAAACTAGGGCAGAGCTGGATCTTTAAATCATTTAGTGGTGAGCCAGATCGAGGTGAGCCGAACCGATCTGGCTCAGCCCGATCTGGCTCACCACTAAAATGATTTAAAGATCCAGCTCTAAATTAACCAATTTTCTAGCCGTTAAGAAACTACTCCTATTTATTCCTTAAAATATGTGATGTAAAGGAAACATGTTTCTTAACATATTTTTATCCACATTTCACACAAAAGTCTTCATTGGAATATACATCCTAACTAGCGGCTACTCCCCTAGAGGCCTCTAGTGGCACTATAAATGTTTTTTTTTTATATTTAGAATATGCCCATGTTGCGTTTGATGTTTATGTTTACATTGAACTCCTTTCTTAAATCGAGAACGTAAAAAAAATTGGGAGGGTGGTGGTACCCTCCCTCAAAATAGTTAAAAACCTTCCCGGGACATATGAGAATCTACCCTGTTAAGGAGAACCCGATCGGATCAGCGGTTAGCGAGATCCTTTGGTACAGACACACAGACAAACATCCTGTTACTTTAGTATAAGGATATAAAATCTTCATTTGAAAACATCTTACAGAGCGAAATTATGTTAGTATGTCTTTTTTTGTAATTATAAATCTCCAAAAGCGGTGTGGATTCTTTTTTCCCCATATCATTGGTGTTTTTTTTCTTATACCTTTTAATTTTTAAAGTTGATCATAATAACTTATTTTAAAGGTGAGTAATTCTTTCTCATTTCTTGAAGATAAATAAAATTTATATTTTAATATCATTTTTTTTATTTTGGATTGAATTAGCTTTCCTTTGACTATATCTCTATAAGTTTGTCGAATTTAATTGTAAACAGCCTAAAACCTACAAGTATAGAATACAAAACTTTCCTGAAAATTAATCAAATCAGCTGTTATAGAGATCCTGCTTAGCATACCTACATACAAATATACATATCCGGCTACTTTAGTATGTACAATTTTATATTTAAAAAAAGACAAACTATCACTTTTTAAGAAAAATAAGTTTTATAAAGAAAACTCGAAGCTAAGTTGTTTTTTTGATATTTTTAAAGGTAAAAACAAAATGAAATGGCTTCCTTTTCAGAAGGCTTATTTTGATAGGGGCATAAAAGGCCCAATATAAGGGGGAGAGGGGGCAATGAAATGTAATTTACACTGGTTTAAAATATTTTGGCATTTTATCAAGTAAAGTAATAATTGGTTGGTACAATCTGACAGTTTTAAACTCTTACACGAATAATTCTAATCTGCAGAAGGGATAACTTGTTTGTCAAAGTTTGATGTTTACATTAATTTACCGTCTATTGTCTTATCCCTTAAGATCCCTGCCTTGTAAGATCTCGGAAACAACGTAATGTATTAAACTACAATTTTTGAGCAAATGTTTATGGTTATGGTTAGGTTTAATGCCATTTTCTTCCTATGGGGGAAGTAGTTTAACCACCAGAGGTATATGGCACTTATACTACCCCCCCCCCCCCCCTACTCAAAAATATATTTTTTTTGAAAGGGGCTTTTTCAACCTCCATAAAATTGACATCATTTTTAGTAGCGAAGCTACTCTATAATTCACTTTGTCCGTCCGTCAGTCCGTAACGCTATGGGGGAAATGGGATTTACAGGTTTTAGGCTATTTTTTTATTTTCCACATTTTTCCTCATATCTTTGGTGTTTATGGTCCGATTTTCAAAATTTTTTCAGTTAGATATATCAAAATTAAATTTTCCGTCGTTTGAAGAAAACAACAATGACGGTCAGATTGCCTTTTTGCAGGTTTTTGGCTATTTTTATATTTTTTACATTTTCCCCCATATCTTTGGTGTTTATGGTCCGATTTTCAAACTTTTTTCAGTTAAAGATATCAAAATTAAATTTCCGCTCAATTGAAGAAATCAACAATGACGGTCAGACTGCCTTTTTGCAGGTTTTTGGCTATTTTTATATTTTTTACATTTCCCCCCATATCTTTGGTGTTTATTAATCGATTTTCAAAATTTTTTCAGTTAAAGATATCAAAATTAAATTTCCCGTCGTTTTTAGAAAACAACAATGACCGTCAGTCCCATCCACGAAATTTTGTGCTTCGCTACTTATGGATGTTGTCATCCTTGTTTATTATATACAACATTGAACTTGGTGCGTCAGTAAATGAAAACATTAAAAAATCTTTTCTGTTTTTTGGTTTCTTATATTTTTGAATAGTATATTAAAACTTTTAAAGCAGGAATAACTACAAACATATGTATCAGAAAAAGTAAGTTTTTAAAAAGAATTTTTGGGTATAGTCCTTTCCACGACATCCCTCCATAAGGAGCGATTCTTCGTAATTTTAAAATGGCTTTTTATAGGTTATTTTAGGTTAGGTTAGGTTATATTATGTTAGGTGATTGCCCCACAGGGTTAGGTAATTGGCCCCGCAGGGTTAGAGCCCCCCGCAGGGGCTAGAAATAGGAGAAAAGCTACTGTGAAAAATACGAAGAATCGCTCCTTATGGAGGGATGTCGTGGAAAGGATTATACCCGAATATTTTTTTAAAATCAAAACTAATGTCTTTTCGTTAACAGACATACAAACCTCATAGAACTTATATAAATTATTTCCTTTTTTGCTTAGAAATCGATTGATATAAGCTGGATTAAATAGAAACGGTTCTCAGCCATACTAAAAAATCATGCATAGCATCGCATTACAGACAATTTCCTACGAATATTGAAATAAAAATCGTGAAATAAATACCAGTTTATTAACCCGGGCCTTCATTTTAATATCCGCGGAAAGCTGCCTACAAAACTATTCTGATACTTAAAACAAAAAATTCAAATTTTATTAAAAATTGCTAAGATGCACAATATTTTATTTTTGAACATAAATGCATGTATGTCTCATATAGCAGACGAGAAATTTCCGATTGTGTTACGGACAGAATTTTATTAGGAACGGGCATTGTAAGTTATATAGTAGCTTCGTTGCTTGAAAAAGTGTAGGTTTTTCTTAGTCTATAAAAGTACTTTGATTAAATTTCATAATTTAGAACTAATCATATAAACTCTTTAAGTATTTGATTCCCTCTATTTCGAAAATTTTGTTTACAAATTTTAAAAATCGCGCAACCTTTTTTTATTCTGAAAATAAATTTTATGTGTGTATTTTTGTTTGTGTAAACTTATGTGCATGTGTGTGTGTGTGTGTGTGTGTGTGTGTGTGTGTATGTACGGGCCAAATACTGACCATCTGGAGTAGAGGGGTGGTCACGTGATCACATGTTGCTATAGTGCACACCTCTCTAACCCCATTTTCCCCCCCTTTACTTTGCAAAAAAAGAGAGAGGGGAGTGAAAATGAAGAGAGGTGGGAATTGAATAGGGATGGGGGCAAGGAGGAAGTCTGGATCAGGGGATAAGAAAGATTTGGGAAGTTTAGGGGGGGGGAGGGGGGGATACAACACACAACGGACGGAGCATTTCACACACACACAAAAACACACACACATACATACATATATCTACACTCAAGGGATATAGAGATTGGACAATGGATCTAAAACTCGTGATTTCAGTTATCTATTTTGGGGATGTACTACTACAACTTTTATTATTTAAGCTCATTTTAGGCTATTTGGGGTATAGTGAAACACTGCAGATATGTCCTTATTTTCTAGCAGACCATTGAAAAGATAATTTTTTATTGAATTTACAGAATATCAAAAAAAATTAGGACAGAGAGTCAAATTCACTATTTTCATCTTTAAAATTTGATAAAAATTTCCCCTGCATTTTATTTGAATATTAAGACTGTTCACTACTTAGCTTTACAGATTTAAATTTAATTAGATGCCCATTGTCCTATCTTTATATCCCTGTATAAACTCCCTCTTTCTGAACTTAAGAAGCACCATGCATGATTTTTCCCTTGCCCCACCCCCCTTCACCTCCCCTATCCTCTCCCCCTTTCTCTCTCTCTCTCTCTATCTCAGGCAGAAGATGGAACTTGGTCCGTCCGTGCTTGTAGAGTAGAGTCAGGTTCTATGTCTTGTAAGCGGACTTAGACCTTTCCCCCCCCCCCACCCTGCCCTGTAACCCTAGTGGGTAATACTTCCCCTCTTTAATCCCTTCTCTTCCTCCCCCATGACCCCATCTCTTATTTTACTACAGAAGAAACTCTGGAAAGTTAACAATTTACATAAATTAGTTGCAATTTTGTCAATATCAAAATTATCCTTACAGAAGTAACAGGAAGTTTGTGTGTCTGTGTGTTTGTTTGTACCAACAGTAACTACTGAACTGATCGGGTTCTCCTTAACAGGGTATCTTCTAAAAGGTCCCGGGAAGGTTTATAACTATTTTCTTGGGGGGTGGGAAACCCCCAAAAAATGAAAAATCCCCCCCCCTCAAAAAAAAATTTTTTTGTTGAATTTTTTGACTAAAGTTAAAAATTGGGGGGGGCAATTTTTTTTTCTTTTTTCGACTACCCGCTGCAGGTGCCCCTAGAGGCCTCCAGGGGTGTAGCCACTAGTTTTAAATAAAATGCAACTTTTATGGACTCCAAAGAAATCGGAAACTAGGATTATCAAGCGCCTAAATTACTGAAAATGCACTGCTGAAATGTTTATTATCAATCAAACAGAGAACAGTTTTTATACTGGTGAAACCTCTCTTTCATTGTGTTTGTTAACAATTTAATTTAGTAGTGGCTTTTGAGTATTTGAGTTGCTTGAAAATCAAAGTTTTCCATATCCTTTGAGTCACCAAAAAATACATTCTGTTTATAATCATTTTGGGAAATAAATATAAAATTATCAAAAAATACCTAGAGCTTTGTAAAAATAAAATAATGCATCATATTCATAATATTCAATATCAAGTTAAAAAAAACCTAAGAAATGTCAAAATCAGACCATAAACTCAAGTGATAAAGTATATGCCTTACATTTCAATGTTTTTAAAAATAGATAAGCAAATTACATAGTGCAATAATTTTTTATTTTATAAATGTTTATATATATATATATATATGATAACTATCCTAATACTAAATGGCCTAGGACCTAACCACAAATGATTCATGTAATAATTCACTAACATATCTCAAAGAACACACTTAGACATACATCCACTTACTTAAGAATTCATATGGTATTACATCTTATTTGATTTTATAAATCCAAGCTAAAAAATTTACTAGATTTGTATAACAACATAAATGAGCAATTTTTATTGTGGTATATATTCAACAAATAGTTAACATTTGCAAATTTTAAGTTATTTTGAAAAAACATCGTTTATATTATATTCACACTTTACAAAATTTTACCTTTACATTAAAGGTTCCAAATCATACAAAATGAATAAGTCTTGATTTTAGCAACTTTAATAGTTATTTCTCGCATCGTATTATAAACTGCTTTCTGCAAATATAA
The DNA here is from genome assembly GCF_053477335.1 of Acartia tonsa. Classification (NCBI taxonomy): domain Eukaryota; kingdom Metazoa; phylum Arthropoda; class Copepoda; order Calanoida; family Acartiidae; genus Acartia; species Acartia tonsa. The sequence goes on along the minus strand of NC_137262.1, from coordinate 6,636,845 downwards.
AATGTACAATTATAAGATTGAAACCAGTTTTTTTAGCCCCGAGATGCTGAAGGCACAGGCAAAAAAACTGGTTTTAATCTTATGATTGTACATTTTTATATTCATAGAAAACTGGTTATAATACGGTGCTATACATAGTTTTTTCGTATTGATGAGAACCGGTTCCTATCCACCAGATTTGAATGAATACGAGAAATATAAATCTTATCCATAATCTAGTTTATTTTTCAGAAATTAGAGAATAAGATAATGCTAGATTTATTCCCCTATCCCTATGTATTGAGTTTTTACATTTGGTAGCAGATATATATAAAGTAAAGATAAGAGTGGAAATTAATCTAAATGTATTTAGATCCCTGCTTTTTTTCTTTCCCAATTGAACCTTTTTTATCATTCAATCCTTTCTCTGTGAGATCTGAATTCAATGTTTATGCATGTAATAGATATTTTTCATTATTATTGTTGGAAAGAAAGCATTTTTTTTTTTATCTTTTTGTTTTCTTAACCCATTAGTGACGAACCGGGTATTAAAACCCGGTTCCAGAAAATGTAAAAAAACCGGTTTCCAGCTTCATAATTGCATCATTCTCAGTATGAATCCCCCCTCTACTACCCTGGCTTTCATTTCCCCCTGGAGCAGGCAGTTTTGCCTACTTCCCTTTGCCGGTATAGCTCAACAATCATGAAAATTTAGGTGAATTCAATATACCCCTTCTAACTTTTTTGCTTTTATAGTAAAGTTGCTGATTTTTTTGTGAAATCTAATGTTTATTGACTATTTGTGAATTCGTTTTATTCAAATTATTATTTTTTATATGATTTTTTTATCGTTTTTTTATGCCCTATTAGGACCCGGTTTGGCCATAAATATAAATATTAGGGACATGTATTAGAACATTTCAAAGTTTGAAGGTCATATCTCAACCAGGGAGGGAGTACTGTCCCCCCAAAGTCGACTACAGAAAATCCAATTTTTTTCTTGCAAAGGGTAGAAGATTTAGGCATAAGAAAAATGCGCTAAAACCATTTTTAGATGTTGACACCTAAGTTTTGAATTTTAGATTTTACTGTACTTTTTAAATAAAAACTGAAATATTTTTTTGTTGTTCTGTTAATTGCATTAAAAAACGAAGAAAAAAATCCATCAATCATTAAATTCTGATAACTATAAGTGGGGTAAAATTGCTTTTTAAAAAGTTCTCATAAAAAAAACACACTGTATAAAGAAGTAAGCTTTTTTGTTTGTAGTGCGGAATCTCGCTGACTGCTGAACCGATATGGTTCTTCTTTACAGCGAGGCTTTTTATAGGTCCAGAGATGGTTTTAGGCAATTTATTTTTATGAATGAGTCTCCCCTTTTAAATCTGTTCGATTATAGAGCACCTAGGTGCTAGGGACTCAGCCGCTAGTTATAAGGTAAAGTGATACTACTTAAAAAGATAAAATTTATTTTATTACAATTTACTGCTAATTTTACCAAAAAGTCATGGCGGAAAATGTCACCTTAGCCGCCACCCGTACACACCTCTGTTATGCCTGTTTCCCCATACCTTTACCCCTCTCCCCTCTTATCATACAACTTACCTTCTCTTTTCTCTGCCACACCTACACCATAAACCCCCCTCCCTCCCCCCACCTCACCGAGAAAGGGGAATGGAGAGAAGAGACAAAAATTTAGTTTAGTAAAGTTTGGAGTTTCCATGCATAAGGACCTCTGTCTGTCTTTACTGTAAAAATTATTAAAACCAAATGTATAGAAAATAAAACAGTGTTATATTACATAGCTTATGAATTTAAATACATTAAAAATTTCAAATGTTACGTGAAAATATATTAAATATACATCAATACAGTGCTTTTTAAAATCTATAGTAATAAATAATAAACAACTTTTAATATTTGAAGAGGTACCCCACAAAAATCGCCAAAATTACGGGTACAAGTAGTGACAAAACGCCGCCCACCGGCGGTGGCGTTCAACTTTTCCGCAGCTGGTCTCACCTGGAGATGGCGTCTGTGCTGAGCGGCTGGTACGCCGGCTACCACCACCACAACGCGGCTGCAGCCGCCAGCTATCATAACCTTTTTAACATAGCCAACTTTATAGAATATGAACCTTATCCCAAACGCCGAAAGTTGGACCACAAAACGGCGGCAGCCGCTGCTGCCGTGGCCTACGGCCGCTACCATCACCAGGGCAACGTGGCGGCAGAGGGCGGAGCCGCTGATTTTGAGCTGTCGCATAAAGAAGTGTCACGAGCCAACTCAAGCCTATATCGACCTTACACACACGACTCCTTGAACTCCAATGGAGTGAACGGGGGTAAAAAGTCATCCAAATACCTTCAGGACAACGTGCCTGGTGGCAAGGGCGGTCACGGGGCTGGTCACGGCCACCACGGACATGACCGCTTGATGCTGGGACACGAAGAGCTTGACCAGGAGTGCGGACACGAGGATGAGCTGGCCGCGCAGGTCCAGGACCAGGGCAAGTACACTATGGAGAATTTGTTTCCAGAAATTTTGTCCCTGATTTTCAACAAGTTGGACATACAGAGTTTAGGAAGAGCTGCACAGGTAGAAACTTGATAGATAGCTAGATGTTTAGATAGCTAGACGGATAGACAGCTAGAAAGAAAGATAGTTAGAAGATACACTGAAAGATAGCAAAAGAGTATTATACTTAGACTAAGGATAGTTAGATAGTAAAACTAACGAGTTAGATAGCTAGATAGATAGACTATTTAGAAAGATAGATACATTATTTAAGGATATATAGATAGTTTGCTAAATGCATGGAAATTAAAACATTATTTGCTTAAATGAAACTCCCCTTATCAAAAACAAACTTGAACATGGAAAAAATATTAAAATCTTATCTTTAGCTTAAAATTCATTTAGCATATACTTGCTAATTCATAAAATATAGAAAATAACTGTATTTTTGTTAGGTTTAAATATTTTTTTCCTTTTCACAAAGTTATGTTAAAATACAGGACTTTAGCTAGAAATTCTTAGTCAAGATAGATAGCAGACATTTTTTTCTAGATAAGAAAGATAGAAAGTAAATTCCAAACCCTTTCAACATATTTTAGATATCCTGGCACATTTCTAGATATCTTAATGAGAAACTTTCTTATTTTACTGTTATTTTGTAGATAATATAAAATTGTAAAAAATATTTTCCCAGAAAATCTTTGAAAAATTTGTAAAATATTCACGAAACTTCGAATATAATATTTTTACTTTACACATTAAAATGTTTTTATATTTATTTTTTTACTTGATATTAAGTTATATTAATGTGTTTTTTTCACTTAATGTATACTTAATTTTACTTAATTATAAAAATTAAGTAGAAAATATGTATTTAGATAAATAAAATATTAAAATATTACACAAGTTGGCATTTTTAATAATTTCATATTAAAGTTGTTTTTATTAGATAAAGGATGTAAAGCCATGGCAATTGACGTACAGACGGACAATTAAGACTTTATCATAGCTTCGCTGTCAAAAAAAAACAAGTTTCTGCATCTAGAAACATTTTTTTATCTTTTTCTTTCACTCCCTTTTTCAGTTTAAATGAGCAATAAATCTTTTTTTGCATCATTCTCTCTCTCTCTTTCTTTTTCTCCTTTCTCTCTCTGTCTCTCTTTCTTTTTCTCCTTTCTCTCTCTGTCTCTCTCTCTCTAGTTATGCTTATCAGTTGTGTTTTATACTTTTTAGTTTTAGCTTAAGTCTGGAATTTAAATTTATTTGAAGGTTCGGGGCACAGCTACTCTGTGCCTCTCTTACATTATTTAACAAGGACAGTTGTCCGTAAGCATTAATGTAATAACAATTAATTATAGGTATTTAAAAAAGAACAGTAAAATAGAAAATATATAGTTTATTTAGATGTTAGATAGTCAATTCATGAAAAAAGAAACGTGTTTTGACATTTAATAACAATTTTAATTTCAAGATTTTAAATATATTTTTCATTGCAGGTGTGCAGTCGCTGGCGGGACGCAGTGTACCTGAAGTCCAACTGGAAGGGTGTGACCGCCAAGCTTCACTTGCGTCGCTCCAACCCGACCCTGTACCAGTCCTTGGTGCGGCGCGGCATCAACAGCCTCCAAATTTTGTCCCTGCGCAAGTCGTTGCGCGATCCATTATCGGGCATGCCCAACCTGGAGTGTCTCAACCTGTCGGGCTGTTATAACTTGTCCGATTCCGCGCTGGACACCGCCCTCAACCGCGATCTGCCCAACCTGCGGGTGTTGAACCTGTCGCTGTGCAAGGAGGTGACGGACAACAGCCTGGGCCGTATCGCAACTCACTGCAAGAACCTTGAAGAGCTTGACCTCGGTGGGTGTAGTAAAATCACCAACACCGGCTTGTTATTGATCTCCTGGGGACTGAAGCGAATCCGCCGGCTAAATTTACGCTCTTGCTGGCAGATATCCGACCATGGTATTGGTCACTTGACCGGTTCAGCGGCGGCCAACGGTGAATCTGCGGCCGCAGGTACTCAACAACAGAACAGCGGACCGCCACGTGGTGGTGCCCGTCATCTGGAGGAACTTTGTCTGCAGGATTGTCAGAAGGTAACCGACGAGTCGTTGAAGCACATCTCCGAAGGTCTTCCCCGCGTGCACAGACTCAACTTGAGCTTTTGCCTGTCGGTCACCGACACCGGGCTTAAGTCCCTTGCTGCCATGCCGTCGCTGCGCGATTTGAACCTGCGGTCATGCGACAATGTTAGTGATATTGGTGTCGGCTTTCTTGGCACCACAAGCAACGGCGGCGGCAGTAATAATAACGGTGGCAGCAACAATAATAGCAGCGGCTCCGCCTCATCCGGGTCCCCGCTGACCCGCCTTGACGTTTCTTTCTGTGATAGAGTCACCGACTCGAGCATGGCGCACGTAGGCAACGGCCTGGTCAACTTGACCTCCCTGTCACTGTCCGCCTGCGGCATTACCGACGTCGGTGTGGCGCGCATTAGCCGCGATCTTGGCAAGGTGTTGGAGGTCCTCAACATTGGGCAGTGCGCCAAAGTTACCGACGAAGGGTTGGCGGCGATTGCCAAAAATATGCGCGTTCTTGAGTCGGTTGATCTGTACGGCTGCACAAACGTGACCGCCAAGGGTCTCAAGTCCCTGGAAAAGATGAAGACCCTGAAAACAATCAACAGAGGACTGTGGCATCAGTTTTAAACCCTTTTCTTCTTGAAACCTTAAAATCTTTTGTGATTTGGGCTGCTGAAAGCAATTTTTGTTGTTCTTTTATTTGTTAAAAAGAACTTGCTTACGTTAATTATCCATTCTTTATTATTATTTTTTAGCTTTTTTCATTTTTATCATGTTAAGAAAGTTTTTTTCTGTTCATAAAAACCATAATCATTTTTATCAGATGATTACATGAAAATTCTTTCAGTATTTGTCATATAGCAAATTTTTTAGAGTGTGAAAAATATGTTTTGATTGATTTTTATATATTTTCTTTTTCTTATGATAAAAAGACATAATTTTAATAGGATTTCACTCAATGTTTTGCTTTTTATATTTGTTTATTATTATGTATGAACTTATGAATTATTTTAAAGCTTGTTTTTAATTAATTTTTATATTTAAAAAAAAATCTTCTTTCATTTGTTTGAAAGAAGCAGAGAATAGATCCCAAAATAATCAATAGCAAAAGTTGTTTTTCTACTATATATATTATACCTAAATATTACCTAGACAACCTCCTCATTATTTCATATGCTTGATATCGGGTTAACAGAAAACTATAAACGCGTGAATTTTATCAATCTATGTGGCAGCGGGTTCGAGCCCCTGACAACTAAAAATACAGAAAAGGTAAAATTCTCAAAGTTAGGGTCCAATTTTTATATATTTAAATTTGGCTTTTTCTGTATTTTTTTGTGTGTAAAGATTCTCGTTGACTAACATAGACTCTTCAATGCAATAATAGTTTATTTGATCTCAAAAGTTTTTTTTTCAAAAAAATGTCAATGTTTTTAAAACAAGTAGAAAAATTAAGGCAGAGCTGAGAGCATCACTTAAAATTTTTATATAGTCAACTGTAAAAAATTTAATATAGCGACCAATAAAATTTACTTTGGACGCGATATTGAAGTTTTTCAGGGCTATAACTCAGCCATTAATAAAGATAGAGCGCTTGAAAGCTTTTAATTTGACTACTTGTCTGCAAAACTTTGGCTATTCGTCACTCCTCTTTGCTCTGTGACTGTGATGAAACATTATTAATTATTATTTAGTTCCAATTATTATTAGATTTTCTTTAAACAATTATTATTATTATTATTAATTATTATAGAATTTAAATCCAAAATGATATGAATAAATTAAAAAGACATGAAATTTTTTTTTTTTGTTTTTTATCTTTTTTTGTTGAAGCGCTGTTACTCTATAATTTTCGCTTCCGGATAGTTTATTTCACTAAACTCCAAAAATTTATAATAACGTTTTCTTATTGGTTGGCTTAACATCGTTGTGGACTTAACATTGAATTTCGATCGGTTGGTTTATTTAGTTAAGTGTCCGACCATTTTCAAGCACTAATTGTAATCTACAGAGAGGTAATTTTGTGTACCATCATTGGGCATGTGCATCAATCAAATGGCCATTGTCTTAACCCTGGTTTTCATTAGTGAACCCTAGAATTCATTCTTTAACAAGATTTTTAATATGAACACTTTCTTAGAAATAGATGCATCTGATTTAAAGCCAAGACATTTCTCTCCAAATATACCGATTTATTTCACGAGCCTGACGAAATAGTAATGAGTTATAGATAAAATGATTCCCAATCGGTTGTGTTCGAGCAACCATTGCATTGGCTAAACAGTATACTTTAATTTTTAGCAGATAGGCCCCTAGGTGGTATCCTCTCCAAAAAGAGTTATGAACCTTCTCATGACCTATGAGAAGCTACATTGTAAAGATCGATTCAGCGGTAAACAAGATCCTTTGGTACAGACAGACACAGATCCTATTACTTTATTATAAGGACTAGTGGCTAAACCTTAGTATCAAAAAGCTCTAAATTCTGAGAATAAAAAAATAGCCTAAACTTTTAATTATATTTTCTTAAAAGAAGAACTCAATCGGTTCAGTAGTTATTAAAAACTTAAGCTTCAAACATAAACAAAAAAATCATTTGAATGCAAGTTTATTATGGATATGTTCAATTTTAACCTTCAAAATAAAAACTATCCTGCCTTTATTTTAAGATTTTTCTGGGGATTTATTATCATAAAAAATAGTCTAAAACAAAAGCGATTTTTGTACAATAGGGCCACAATGTCTTAAAATAAAGGCCTTAAAAAGACAATGAACAACCAGGGATATAACTATAGGGATGTGTAATATAAATTAATTTTTTTAGTAACGAAGCTACTCTATAAATCACGTTGTCTGTCCGTGACTTAATGTAATTTTCTCGGCTGTTATTAAAAAAAACAGCTAAAATTTTTAGTGAAGATTTCTATGACATATGTCCATATTGTATAAATTGTTTTGTCCGTCCTATGGTATGTAACTGGACATCTGCTTTATAACTCACTTTGTCCGTTTGTCCATTCCAGGATCTTTTGTGCTTCGCTTTTTATGGATGTTATCATCCTTGTTGATATTTTACCATAATTTTTTATTAGGTAGATATTGGGTATTTCATAAAAAAAAGGTCATAAATGACATATAAACATGCTGTTACGATTCTCCATAGCCCTTGCAAGCATGTATAAGGCCACACGCCCTTTGACAACAAACCCCTTTTCTTGAAGTCCTAACTGTGCATTGTAATATGTTGTGCCTGATTTGGACCAAGTTATTCCCCATACTAAAACTATTTATATCGCGCACATGACATAGCAGCAGTAGGAACCACGTTTAACGTCTTTGGCCAAGATGCGGTGATTTGAACCAATCACCTTCCCGACAACGAGGGGATACGCTATGTGTTATGCCACAGTTGCGGGTTTACGATTTTACATCTGTTCTTTAAAGATATTCTAATCAGGTAAAGCGAGTCCTATGTTGATATGGCATGAACAGTTTTGTTTCCCATTACACCATCTCTGTATGCCGGATAAGAAAAGGATGAAAAAAATAGTTATTGTTGCAAATATTTCTACCCTTTGTTGTCTGTGCTTTTTAAAAGCGAAGCTTTTCTATAATTAGGGTCGGTCCGTCCGTCCGTACGTCCGTCCGTCCGTACGTCCGTCCGTACGTCCGTCCGTACGTCCGTCCGTCCGTCACGGATAGCTTTTTTCGTTAATTTAGACATGTTAGAATTGTCCTATCGATTTCAAATTTTGCATGGGGATTCCTTTAGTAGTTAGGTACGATTTAGAAAGCGTAGCAACTCTATAATCATTACCAAAATGTCCGTACGTCCATTTTAAACATGTTGATTTTTTTACTTTTTTAAATAGCTTTTTTCGTCAATTTAGGCATGTTAGAATTGTCCTATCGATTTCAAATTTTGCATGGTTATTCCTGTAATAGTTAGGTACGAGTTAGAAAGCGTAGCAACTCTATAATCATTACCAGAATGTCCGTACGTCCATTTTAAACATGTTGATTTTTTTACATTTTTAACAACAAATTTGTATGTGACCTAATTATCCGATTGGTCTGATTTTTGGTATACGGATTCCTGGGACAACAAAGTACAATATTATAAGCGAAGCAACTCTATAATCAAGTGCTAAAAATGTAAGTATGTCCATAATCATTATCCTGTATCAAGCAGTTTTTCACAAATTTACTTACAATTTTGCTTTAACTCTTATACATTCGCATTCTGATTATTCAGTTCTGACATTATACAAGTGTTAATGTCCGTTTGTCCTACCATTTCAGAGCTTCGCTTTTATGGATGTTGTCATCCTTGTTTTTACATAAGCAAATATTCTCTATAAAAGGGTTAGTCCGTACGCCCGTAACAGTTGCTCTTATCATTCATTTAGGCAAGTTAGAATTGTCCTATCGATTTTAAACTTGATATCGTGATTCCTGTAGAGTTAGAAGAAAAAGAAACTCTATGATCGTTACTAGAATGTCTGTACTTCCATTTAAAACATGTTGATTTTTAACCTTTATGACAAAAATTTTTATGTGATTTTCATCTGATTTTTAGAATACTGAATTCTATAAAAACGCGGTACAATATTTTAAGCGAAGCATCTCTATAATCAAGTCCTAAACATTTTAATATTCGTTGATCCTACCGTTTCTGAGCTTCGCTTTAATGATTGTTGTCATTCTTGTTTTTATATGCGAAGCTTTTCTATATTTAGGTTGATTACATAAGTCCATAACGGATAGCTCTATTTGTAAATTAAGGCCCGTTCGATAACAATATTGATTAGGGACGTCCAAGCCTATTCTTTTGCGGTGGGTAAAGTGATTTCAAAGGTTTGAGGGGGGTAATCTGCTGTAATCTTAAAATTTTCAGGGTGTCAAGATTAGAAGTTTTAAAGTTTGAGAAGGTTAAAATCCTCTTTACCACCACCCTTGGAAGGTTTGAGATCAACTAGAGGAATATTAACTGATAAGGACAAGCTTAATTGAAGAAAAGCTTTTCTTTAAAAAGATAATTATAAAGTACCAGAACTAAAAATATAAAGTCTAAAAATCTTATTGCAAAATTCCATCGCGACTTGTAAAACTATTTTTGATCACAAACAGATACAAGAACTTTTATTTTCAAAACACAAAGAAAGAAAATAGTAAAAAAGGCCATTATTGACATAATTCACTTGTTCAAGGACATCCAAGCTTTTTTTAAATAAGAAATTTTGAGGCAAATCTTTTATTGCTCCCCTTGGATTTCCTTCATAATGTCTAACATATATTAGCAATATTAATTGAAATCTATATATATCATGTAACTTTATTAATTGTAAATTTAGATAATTTTCGACTCATAAATGAGGATAAATATTAAATTTTAATTTTTAGAATATTCCGTTTATTGTTAACTTATACTTGACTTACATACGAATAGAGCAAAAGAAATAAAGCTCTTAAGAACACGTTTCGCGTGCGTTAATTTTTTTTCATAGATGTAAAACTGCTTCGAACGCAATCAACCAGTTTTTGTAAATTAGTTTTACAATACAGCATTTAATATAAACACAACAAAAAATGTAACAAGGATGAAAACAAGCATTAAAAGCAAAGCCCAACAAATCTGGCAAACAAACGACTATTGACAATTATTTAATTACAGAATGCTTACTTTTACTTCCATTTTAAGAATTAATTATAAAGATACTTCGCTTGCAACCTTGTAGCCATAACTAGAAACTATGCGTTAGGAACATTTGGATGGACCGAACTTAAATGTAGAATAGCTTTGTTTTTATTTAATATTAAAATTTTATGAAAAGTTTTTTTTGTATGCAACATTTTTCCGTTGTTTTACTAGAAAGTCGATTAATATTAAAACTGGGCTAGTCAAAAAAAAGTTAAAAACCGCACAATATTATTTTTTTATCCGTTGGTGTTTTAGATGTTGCAACGTTTTTTTTTGCAATAAACAGACATCCTTTCTAGGGGTTCATTCATTACTGCTAAATAAAAAAACAGAAATACATACAGTTTAAATGGATTTTATTGACAAAATGACATTGAATAAAGGGTTTATAGCTGAAAAAAAAGTTTAGCAGACCGTTAGGTTTTCATTAATCCCTACTTTAAATCAAAGGAAATTTTGTGACCCTAGCGAAAAATAGCCTTAATCCTGCCCCAAGATCAGAACACGAATTCAGGCACATTTTAGTTTTTGCGCTAATCTTAATTTTGGCAGTAAAACATAAACATACTGGAACAATTTCAAAGTATAAAATACCTTGATATAAAAAAAGACACCTTTCATATGCCCACATAAAAAAATAGTTTAACAAAAAAGGCTTGATTATTTTATTAAACTCGTAGGATCAAAAGATTATTAAACTGAAAAGTGACAAATGACATTTGTCTGTAGGTAAATAAATGAAAAAGTTGCGGCTAATGTGGAAAAAAGTTTTAAATTACTCATTACTAGCGGCAGCGCCCCTAGCATTAAGGGGGTCTGCATTCAAAATAGTATGAAAGGGACAGTAAATAGTTTAAAACCATTTCAAGGCTTAAATCTTAAATTTAAATAGCCTAAAACTTTCCTGGGTCCTATGTAAAGCATCCCATATATGTAAAACTCAGAAGTTTTTGAATTCCTAAGCTTCAGACAAATAAAACTTTTTTCTTCCTTATATTATAGGATATATTGACGTTCCTGTAGACAATTTCTAAATAAAAGACATGACTTTCCTTACGATCAGAAATCAGTTTGATTACATTCTAAATCTTTTGGACTTAAAAGCTAGGATCTATAAATTTAAGGGCTTTATTTATATAGTAACCTTTTTAGAAAAGTAACTCAACCTAACTTACCGATTTAAAAACAAAGGGTTTTGTATCTAATCCAAACTATTTTTATTTAAAACAGATAAAGATTTTATTGGTGCTTTTAGATAATTTTATCTAAGGTAAACAGTAGAGGATCCACGGAGTTTGCCTAATTGGAATTAAGAAACCGGACCAACAGACTGTAAACTAATAATAAGTTTTTATATATAGTTTTATGCTATCTTCAAAGCATTATGTTGTTAATTTTCGTCAAATGTTTAGGAAAAGGGCTCTTGTTTTATATGGTCTGGTTCCTGAATTCCAACATAGTGTATTCTGTGGATCCTTAAATATACAGCCCCTGTTGTAATTACAAAAAATTATCATTTTAATCCTTTTTGTTTACAGCCAGCAATAAATATAGAAGAAGGACAACATTCATAGAAGTTGTATCTTCAAAGTTTTTTTTTATTTTTGCTTTTGTGAAAATTGTAAGTAACTTTACAAAGTGTCTCAAAAATCAGCTATGTGACGTCATAAAAATGAGGGAGATGAAAGGAAAGAAAACCCCTAAAAAAGAGATGGATAAATCCTCATTTTTATGACGTCACATGGCTGATTTTTTGAGACACTTTGTAAACTTACAAATTGTAATTTCGAAAGAATTTTTCTATAATTCAAGTAAAGTGTAAGTCTTTACATCTTGTATCAATGTGACGTTAATTCAAGCACACAAAAAGATAATGTGTAGAATAGCCTCGTTTTTGAACCAAGCAATGTTATAATAGTAAAATAATAAAACAAGAATACTGATACAAGTATCACAATATTACACTCAACTAGTCGCTTCGCCCCTATGGTACCCCCTACAATAGGGGAAAAGGAAGGGAGTAACGACTCGCATTTAATTCTTAAAATTTTTTCAAAATGAGAGGGTGTTTCAAACTCCCCAAAAGGGGCTATTAGGTATGTATATCCCAAAAGGTCCAATGGTTCTACTTTAGGAAAAATTGTCATATTTATTAATTGTTTCGTGTCCTAAAATTTGGTGAATCTTTGCGAATTAATGTATTTTGTTGGAATAATAACTGGACCAGAAAATAATAAAATCATTCTAACTTTTTTTTTCTAAAGCAGGAACACGTATAAGAATGATGAAAAAATCTTTCTCGTATTCATTCGAAACCGATTCTAATCCGGTGGATTAGAACCGGTTCTCATCCATACGAAAAAACTATGTCTAGCACCGAATTATATCCAGCTTTCTATGAATATAAAAATGTACAATCATAAGATTAAAACCAGTTTTTTTAGCCGGTGCCTTCGGCACCTCGGGGATAAAAAAACTAGTTTTAATCTTATAATTGTACATTCTATATCCGCGGAAAGCCGTTTATAATACGATGCGAGAAATAACTAATACCAACATAAACAGTGGCGTACACGGGGTTTTGCAATGGGTTTGTAAACCTAGACGGAACCGTAAAAACATCTCGAACTCAAATAAAATTTTGAGGGGGTTGTTAAATTCATAATGTCGATGTTAATATTAGTCAAATTTGCAGGTAATTTTGAGTCAGCAATAACAATATTTTTTTAGCAAGTAAACAATTGAATTGAATGTGTTTGTCGATACACCTTTAACAAAAACATTTTTGGGGGTGAATTTAAATTGTCAATTTGATATTTCTAATTCTGTATTTTTAAAAGCGAAGCTTTTCTATAATTAGAGTCGGTCCGTCCGTCCGTACGTCTGAGATGGATAGCTTTTTTCGTTAATTTAGGCATGTTAGAATTGTCCCATCGATTTCAAACTTTGCATGGTGATTCCTGTAGTAGTTAGGTACAATTTAGAAAGCGTAGCAATTTTATAATCATTACCAGAATGTCCGTACGTCCATTTTAAACATGTGAATTTTTACTTTTTTATCAACAAATTTTAATGTGATCTAATTATCCAAATGTTCTGATTTTTGGTATACTGATTCCTGGGACAACAAAGTACAATATTATAAGCAAAGCATCTCTATAATCAAGTCATAAAAATGTAAGTATGTCCATAAACATTATCCTGTATCAAGAAGTTTTTCAACAAATTTACTCACAATTTTGCCTTGACTCTTATTCATTTATAATCTGATTATTCAGTTCTGACACTATACAAGTGTAAATGTCTGTTTGTACGACCGTTTTAGAGCTTTGCTTTTATGTTGTCATCCTTGTTGTATCTTAAATCTATACATATATTTTTAAAATAGATTGATTATTATCCAATTAACCTATCCTAGTATGCCTGACTTTTTTTTTGCATAATTTTATTTACAATGACAATCAAATTTGCTGGGGGGGGGGGGGGGGAATGCATTTTATTTTTTACTTTGTCTGAAAGTCTTTGGTGTAAAGGGCTAGGCTCCTTATGTTGCTAGTTCAGCTCACATCGCGTCGTACTTAAGATATTAAAAAGAGAATTTACTGCATCCAATTGACGACAATTAAGGTTGATAAATGCTTTAGCAAAAAACAGCTAAAAAAATATTATCTTCCAGCTAATTATCTAATAATTGGTTGTCTTTTTGGTGTTACTTTGCCTAATAAGAAGGCCCTAGATTTTCTTTTGAGTAGTATCAACTGCTTTATAAAGCTTTAATTACAGAAAAGCTATGCTACTTATCCTTCATGTTTTGTTTTATTATAGATTGAAAAAGCAGATTAAAAAGTAGCAGAGCTACTTAATCTTACTATTTTTGGTGGGATGAATTTTTTCTCGGAAAAAAATTAGAATTATTGCCCCAAGCGATTTGAAAAAACTTAAAAATGTCAAAATTTAAAACCGCGAAGAAAATAGAGATAATAATAGAGGAGAGGTGCACAGAAAGGAATAAGCATTCCTTTAAAAAAGGAGACAACGAGTTTTAAAAATAGATTTTCTTAGTTATTTTTGTGCTGTTATTTTATCAAAATAAATCATAGATATAGATTTCTAGTAGTAATGATTGATATCGACGACGATATGTTAATGGAATGTCGTTGATATATCAGTAATTACCACATTTATTAAATGCTCCTATTAATTTTAGGATTTTTATTTTAATATTTGTGGAATATTGTTGTAATACGATGCTATACTTGATTTTTCAGTATGGCTGAGAACCGGTTCTAATCTAGCGGATATTAATCGGTTTCGAAGCCATACTGGAAATTAAGTAATAACGCTTTTCAGATAATATTTCCCTATTACTAGAAAGAGAGAAAATAAAAGAATATATTTTTAAAGTTTTACTTTATACAATGGTCAGTTTTTTACAAAAAAAAGAGGAGGAAGGGCATTGGGGGAAATTACTCTGTTGGGGGAAATTTAAAAAGAAGGGGGAAATAATAAAGAAAGAAAGAGCACTATCCCCTTCCTTACCCCTTCTTTTTTTATTGCCCTTCCCCTTTTTTATAATCCCCTTTCTTTATTGTATTATATATGATGGATTATCCCATTTTATCCCCTTTCTTTTAAATCCCCCCTTATTTTAGACAATATTTCTTCTAATGCTCTGCCCCCATATATAAAGAACTGCCCCCAAATGTTATTTATAAATAGATCTTGAATTATCGGTCAAACAGGTACAAAAGCGAAAAGAATGGGGTGTTTTTAAATAATAAGAATTGGTGTTTTTAAACTAACATTTCTAAGTTTTAAGAAGTTTCCGTTATGATATTTTTTGATATTTTGTTTTCTAATATTCCAATTAATTTAAGAAATGAAGACAATTTCCTTAATAGAAGAATTAGAAAATAACAATTTTATTCGAAAAAAAAGGATTTTTATCATTGATGCATATTTTGTGTTAGGTTTTGACCAGTAAAGCCCTACAAAGCTTTTAAAAGATAGTTTCTTTAGTTGTTTATTTACTAATTTAACTAGCAGCAATGTCCTTGGAGGCCTCTAGGGGCACTTGAGGTGGGTGGAAGGAAGTTGACTCCCCCTCACTTTCAATTTTAGTTTTAAAAAGAAGTTTGTGGCGGTGGAGTTAATTTTTTTCTTTTGAAGATTTGTTCCTCACCAAAAATAGTCAGAAACCTACGAAAGGGATCTATGAAAAGCTACACTAAAAGGAGAAAATACTCCGTATAGACAGACACATATCCTGTTACTTTTTTTCCTATTTGAAAATAACCTAACCTAAACCTTACTGTGTTTCGAATGTTTATATAAATATTTATTTGTTTTAGCTATTCATATGCATTAAAAAAGGAAAGAAAGTCAAAAAGACAGAATATTTGTTAGGGCATGATGTAAAATAGTATATCATAGGACCTAAGTTGCAAGTAAGTAAGAAAGGACCCCTTAGAAAATGTTACAGTGACCTACAATTCACCCCTCCCCCGCCCCCTTTTTAGGATGTTTCAAAAAAAATGAAACAAATTAAAAAATTTTTTTTTGGAAATCTTTCAATAAAAAGACATCTTTTTTGTATTTTACTGTTTGCATTTTTGGAAATATTGACATTTTAAAATAAAGTTTTTTTTTGGGGGTCACCCCGTATGGAAGGGCTGAATGTAAGTATAGTAGAGGAAGGTTTAGCGTATCGAATTCGTAGATAGCTCCTCTTTACGGGGTGACTCAAAATAGCTACAATATTTTGCATTGAAATAAGGAAAATATAAATCTAATTCCTTTGTAGTTTAACTTAAAAGAAATAAATCTGAATTTTAATTGAGTTCATTTAAGACATTTTTTTATAGATAGTTTGATAAAAATGTTGATTTTCAAAGTTACTGAAAATTCAGAATTCTAATACATTTATGTATAATAACTTTACATTGTTGCAATGTTTTAAGTGATAAAAATCTGAAGATAAGTTCGGTAAATGTTTTAAAAAGCCTATTTTGAGGTTAATTTGTTTTAAAAATTGCAGTTTTAAGGCTTTTGATGGATGTTTTCTTATGTAATAAAAAATCTAATATGTTCAATATTTTTTGTAGCACTTTACACCCCTGAGAACATGGAATATAACTTTTTCATTTAACACTTTTATAAAGATTATATTAATATTTTTCAAAAAGTTTAAATATTTTTAAAAAAGTTTGACTGTACATTTGCAAAAAAAAGTCCTTTTTTATTATTTGTAAGAAATTGCTATAGTTCTAAAATTTTCTTATGATAAACGAAACCTGATAAAATGCCCCTCCCGTAAATATTGCGCCCCTCCCACTTCAGTTGCAGTGCCGCCCCCCCCCCCTCCCAACCCCCAAACATTTTTTTATCCCTTCCTTACTATAGCTTAGAAGCTTAGAAATAAGATTAAAAGAAAGGCGAAACGAATATAGTTGGGGGGGGGGGGGGGGCGGGGGAGGGATAGTCTCTCTCTTAGGGTGGTGTTTTATTTAGGGGTTGCAAAATGGGGGAGGTTATTTTGAGCAACAGACAAAATGCTTACTGTTGGGCTTTTGTAAATATATACAAATACAAAGTAAAAAATGTCTTACTGTCTGTCTAAGCAAATAGAACTAAAAAAGTACTGGAAAGTTTTTCCTACTTTTTGAAGAATTACTTGTATAAATAAGGAATTTAAGTATTTAGTTTGAAGAAAAAGATATCTCAAACGGCCATAAGCAGGTCAGCTTTAAAGGTTCGTAATGTATTTTCTTTTCTTTTTTTCTTTCTTTTATTCTTCGTAATAAAAGGAGTCCCTAGATAGATAGGCGTTTAACTTCCAGTATATTATAGAAAAAAAAGTAAAATTAAAAAACTATACAAATCTTGGGGGGGGGGGGGAGGGTAATCTGGGCCCGTCAAAATAGCCTGAAACTAGACTTGGAACAATTTTAAAACTTACTATATATACATAAAAACCTTCAGCTAAAAAGTACTATATTTATTTGAATTAGTATTGGATATGACAAAAGTCCAACTGTTTATGTTTTGTCGGTCCTGACTTGGATTCTTTACCTAAGGGTGAATAAAGAAAAAGAAAGAAAGAAAGAGAAGGGTGGAGTAAAAATGCAATATTGTCAAAAGGTGAAAAAGAGAAAGGGGGAAGGGTTACAGCCGGTAGAGACAGAATAGGGATGGGGAGATATAGAAAAGAGGAAAAAGAGTAGTGAAGGAAAAAAAGGAGAGAGAGAGAGGTGTATCGAATATCTTGACGGCATTATATATATATATTCTATTTCTAAAGAAAAAAAATATTCTTTTTATATATTTTTTCTTTTATTCTGATAATATGCATGTTTGTAACATAATGTATATGATATATCAAAATAACAAGGACCAATACGTCCAATAGACACAATAAAAACTGTCCCGAATTTGTATTAATTTTGAGGAACACGACTCCAGTTACGTCATATTTTTCTTTCCCGAAAAAGGGAAGGGGGAAAGAAAAAAAAGGGAAGGGAGAAGAAAAAAGAGATGGGAGAAAAGGGGTTTTTCCCCATCTCTTTTGAAGAGATTTTCTTCCCCCCTTCCCTTTTTCGGGAAAGAAAAATATGACGTCACTGGAGTCGTGTTCCTCAAAATTAATACAAATTCGGGACAGTTTTTATTGTGTCCGTCCAATAATAAGCGTCCAAACCTGTTTAATAAACATATACAATTGAATAAATTCATTATCATAGACATGCGACTGTACCCCTAGCATCTAGGGTCTCTATATGCAAAGGAGTAAGGATTGTGTATAAAGATAGCATAAAACCATCCCAAGGCTTTATTCTATAAACCAAATAGCTAAAAACCAGCCAGGGACCTATGTGAAGCTTCCCAAAAAGGAGAACTTTATCTGTTCAGTGGTTATTGAAATCTTAAGCTTCAGATATAGAGCTACCGAAGTCTTTAGCTTTAACAAATCAAGTAAACAAAGGAAAAAATACAAATTAGAAGCTACATTTAGCCGCCAGCTATGTTTTTATCCCAAATTGGTGGACAACAGGTCAGCAGCCAGAGTAACTGCGGTAAATTGTAAAGCAGCATAGCTGCTAAAAAGTCCAACCCTCACAATTTGTCAAAACTATTTTGGGTACTAGTGTAATAAACAGCCAAATGTCCCCTCTCTCCCAGCACCTATGTGGTATACAAAAAAATTATCGTGGCTAACATATTATCGACCATTTTTTATTCTATGATATAATGACTACAGCTCTATGTTGATATATTACTACAAAAAAGTTTGACAGGATACCATGCAAAAATATCTCTTAGGATGGTTAAAACTGTCCTATAGATAATCCTAATCCTTAAAAATACATTTCTTAAGATCGTGTATACTCGTTGTCATCATAAAAGGATTTAGGGAAAATGAAAAATAAAGTGGAAAAAAAATGCTTTTTCCTTGTCCATTGAGATCTTAAGAACATTTACAACTTTGCAAGAGAAAAAATCTTAGTAATTTTCTCTGGCAGGTTTAAGGTTTTTTTAAAAGCGAAGCTTTTCTATAATTAGGGTCGGTCCGTCCGTCCGTACGTCCGTCACAGAGAGATAGCTCTTTTCGTTAATTTAGGCATGTTAGAATTGTCCTATCGATTTCAAACTTTGCATGGCGATTCCTATAGTAGTTAGGTAGGATTTAGAAAGCATAGCAACTCTATAAGCATTACCAGAATGTCCGTGCGTCCATTTTAAACATGTTGATTTTTTACTTTTTTAACAACAAATTTTTATACGATCTAATCATCTAATCATACGATTGATCTGAATTGGTATATTGATTCCTTGGACAACAAAGTATAAAGTATAAATATTATAAGCGAAGCAAATCTACAATAAAGTCCTAAAATGTAAGTATGTCCATAAACATTATCCTGTATCAAGCAGTTTTTCAACAAATTTACTTATAATTTTGCTTCGACTCTTATACATTAATATTCTGCGTATTCAGTTCTTACACTATACAAGTATTAATGTCCGTTTGTCCTACCATTTCTTTGATTTGCTTTTATGGATGTTGTCATCCTTGTTTTATCATGTTTTGAGTTTCTGAATTCACCTACTTAGGGTCCAAGTTATAATCCTCTGTAAAAAGTAATTGGATTATTGCTTGTTTATGTTTGTGTGTGTTGGTGCTTCTGTAAGATCTCAATTTCCCAGCAAGCTTTGTGCTAGTTTTGGTAAGGTTTGTAGCCATTTTGAAAAACTTGAAAAATATGCCTGTCCATTTTTCTCTGTTATCATGAAAAGGACATTAAAAAAGGATAATATTTCTAAATCCCTTGACCCTTAGGTACACTCTTGGATTTATAATATACGTGGATATTATGCCAGGAGAAAAATTGTCGTCAATTTATTTTGCTAACATGGACATGGAATTATTGGTCATTTCTTTCATCCAATAGGAGGGAAGGAGATAGAGAAAGGGGGAAGATATGGGAGGGACGTTATTTTAGCCTGCTGTAAGTTTCACTTTATTAGAGGATATGATTATCTGGTGTAGGATCCATAATAGTAATAAATCCATTGGTACATTCATTTAGTTCACATTTTGAGCCTTTTATTCACAAGCTATTATATTTAGAACCAAATTTATACAGCTGCCTTGAAAAACGCGCTAAAACACCCTTCCAATTAAGGCAAACAAAATTACCCCTTATGTAGATTAACATTATATGTGGATAAGTTTGGATCCTATTGTTTTTACTTTGGGGTTCAGCATAATTTTTGTGACCTTTCCCTCCCTTCCTGTGCCAAAGGGTTTTTTATTCAAGTGACTCATCTAAAACTTTGATATATTAAAAAATTAAGGAGGGGGGGTTCTTTGTTCACTAGATCTTTTGAGGGAAAGCACCCAGTCCACCTTTATAGAGAATCTTGATCATGTACATGGCTTAAAAAATGATCTAGGATTTGCCTCATAAAAAAGGATTTTGAAAAAATGACCATCACTTTCGCATGATAATAACACCAGATTAAGGTAGGGATATAGGTATAGGACAATGGACGAGAAATCGATCTTCCCTTCAACATTTGTATATATAATTTTTCTAGGAGAAGAAAGGAAGCAGATTAATTCAAGCAGTTTTCACCAAACAGCTAGTCATAGAAATATATCATTTAACAAAATGACATAAAATGAATATTGTAGGTATTTCAATAGTTATTTATCGCATTGTATTAAAGTTAGTTTTTCGCTGATATCAATATGAAAAATTGTAATAAACTGGTATAATCTGTCACTGAATAAATGTTTTTTTTTATGTTTTTAATAATTCATGAGTTTTATTCTATTATTTGTGTAAAATTGTCAACAACTCGATGTTAATCATGATTTTCAGTATGTCTGTCAGATCTAATACTACAAGGCAATGTTTAATTAAAATAATATCAAATATCAATTTGTCATGGCATTTTTACTTGAAAGTTAGGACTTTTAGACAAAGGCCATTAAAGTAGGGGTAAAGCTTTTTCTCATGAAAGTGTTAACCCACTAAGTTACCGATTTGAGACCTTTATATAGACAAAGGTTGAGTAATTAGTAACGTTTATATAATTTATATGATCTTTATACTCTTATAACTTTTTTTTGTAAGGAAATGATCAATTTTATATTTTCTTACCAAATGTACATTTTCTTGGATTTAAAAGATCTCACATATCAATATATATCTTATTTCTAACGAAAAAAGGATTCATTTTCAAAAATAATATTTTTCTTCCTTCAAAAATGCTTGCACATCAATGATGAACACAGGGATAGACTATCTGAAAAAATATTAATTGTTTGTAAAACCTTACAATGTGTCTGTATATCTGTAGCCAAGAATCTCGCAAACCGATGTAGTTATCTTTATATTAAATCTTCTTATAGGTCCAGATAATTTTTATAACTTTTTAGGGGTGGGTAATCATCCTCAACCTTCCCAAGAGAAATTTCCCCTAGAAAAAATACCCCCCCCCCTTTTTTTATATAAAGAAAAACTTAAAATCGTAAGTTATGGTTCTACTTATCTTTACCCACCTTTTCCCTAAATTGCCTTTATGGGCATCGCCTCTAGCAAACAATAAAACGATACACATAGAAATTATGAAGATGCTTAAAGTCCCTCCACAGATTATGACGTCATACGATAATATAACCAATGAGAGGCCAGCATAAATTTTACCATCGGTCAATTACAGTGTATACTGGCCTCTCATTGGCTATTCTATCGTATGACGTCATAATCTGTGGAGGTACTTTAATCTTCTTCAAAATTATTATTTGTAATAATTATACCACCACTGTACTTCATACCTTAAAATTTATCATAAAACTCCAGAAAGTACTTATGAGTGTTTTCACAAAACCCATCAAAGACACCACAAAAACTGCCTGTACCTTTATTTGCAGGGATCTAAAGGGATAAGACAATGGCCGATAAATTGATGTACATTCCAAATGATGATACACAAAATTATCTCTTCTGTAGATTATTATAGTTGTTGTAACGTTAGTACACTCAAATTAATGATTCAAGCAATCAAAATTCAATAAAAGTTCCCAAAGTTGACAACGAATAAGAAAACGTTAACTTTGGTGACTGGTGTAATAAACTAATCATTCTATCTTTTTGTCTGTTGTCGGAATATCCATCTATCTATCAATTTATTTATGTGTTGTGTAATCGTATGAACACTATCCTCACGGAGATAAAGTCTGTATGTCTTTATTTAACAGAGCTTCTAGAAATCCAACAACCCCAATTTACAATATCCATATCAATCGTACTGTTCGTACTGTTTATTTTTGGAATTTTGGCTTATGGTATTGATTATACAGAGTCTACTCTATAGTTACGAGCATTATCCTGTTTATTACACAAGTCCCCAAAGTTTTATAATAACGATTTATCGTTTGTAGGCGTAATGCTTAATAATTTTAAGGACTTTTATTGAATTTTGATTGGTTGGTTCATTAAGTTGAGTGTTCAAACGTTTCAAACTATTAACTGTAATCTACTGAAGGGGTAATTTTGTGTATCATGATTAGGGATGAAAATTGATTTATATGCTATTGTCTTATCTCGTTAAATCACTGAGTAAATGTGTATTTATTAGACATTGGTATATTAACGCGTTTAACCCCTGTTTGAGCACTCTACTGCTACATAACTCTGTTACATGAGTATGGGTTCATGTTTTTATTTTCTTTCAATTTCTTATGTTTATTTTAAATTTTTGTGTTATTCTTACGAACACCAATGTAGGGAGGAAGGGAGGGGACAGTGGCAGATAAATAAATAAAAAAATTTTCTCCTTTCAATTTTTACCATCCAAGGAGGGTATAATTCAGTCAGAACAATGGGGGAAGATTATTTTTATCATCTATTGTCCTATCCCTGAATTTGACAGTAGTTAGAATAACATAAAGACAGGATATTTGTCGGCTGCGCCCTTCTTCTGTACAAAAATGTGGGATCATATTACTAATAGGTTAAGCGCTTAATTATAATATCATATGTAATGATTTAATAATATTTTTGCATCTATTCAATACCATTTCTAATTGATAACGAATTAATCTTAATTGTTTCTATTTTTATAATTATATAAGTATCTCTATAGGGAATGGAGATGGGCTATTGCTTAACCTATTAGTAACATGTATGAGTTAGCTTAACCTATAAGTAACATGTGGTAAGCGCTTACCTATTAGTAACTTGAGCCAAAATGGGATGTGTAAATTAAGATACAGAAACAGAATTAATCTATGGCTGCATTATGTATTTTTCTTTTCAGGGAAGCTTTAAATATTTATGAAATGACTGGAATCAGATGCTATACTGACCAACTCCCTCAATAACTCCCTTCGTCTGACCGTCTTTAAATCAATACTATTGAGAAAATTGAATTTCTGCAAGTTAGTTGAATTTACTCGGCTTCTACATGAGAAAAACTAAGTAGATTTTCCTGTTCATTGAGCATCTACAACATAAATTATTAAGTTCGTCAGTCTGCCCTCAATTAACATATCAACCAACTAGCGACTTCGCCCCTAGCCTATAGGGGCTTTGCCCCAAGAGGTTTGATCAAACTAATTTTTTTTGGTGGGGGGGAGGGGATTGTTGTCCCCACTATTTTAATTTTAGTTTTAATAAGAAAAAAAAATTTTGTTTGGGGGGTGTTTTTCTCATTGGAGGTGTCCCATCCCCCAAGAAAATAGTTAAAAAACCTTCCCGGGACCTATGAGAAGCTATTCTGTAAAGGAGAAACCGATCGGTCCAGCGTTTAGCGAGATCCTTCGCTACAGACAATAACTCTTACTACTTTATATTATAGGATGAATAACATCATAAAATCATATTATTAGTGTTTATTAAAAAAATATTAATCTTGAGTTCATTTATGGACAATGTATGTGTGTATACAAAAAAAAATACATAATCCTAGGACTAAAAGTGTAAATATTTTTTTTTTAAGCGCAACTATTCCTAAAATTACCAATTACGCTAGGAGATATTTCACCACAGTAGAAAGAGCAAAGAAGAAATTTAATAGAAGTAGACAGGCAATGATTCTAAAAGTTAAGATAAATATGTTTTTTAATTAAATTTATACTAGTGGCTTCACCCCTAGCCTCTATGGGCTTTGCCCCAAGAGGTATAATTACATCTTTTATTACCTGGAGATCCCCCACTCCACCACTATTTTAAATAATTTTTAAAAAATGGTGGGGGGATTTTTTTTTTGGGGGGTTGGCGGTGTCTCACCACCCAAAAAAATAGCTTAATACCACCACAGGACCAGTAGGTATATTCCCTAAAGAGTTGAATCCGATCGGTTCAGTGGTTACCGAGATCTTAAGGGACAGACGGACGGACAGGCATCATTCTACTTTGTATTATAGATATATTTATATGGCCTCTAAAGTTTGGTTATTATTGTTTTTTTCTCTGATGCTATAATGCTTGAATGATTGAATGACTTTTGATAATAGCCCAAAACCTACCCAGGTCCTTTATATAATGAATATAAAAAAAATAAATGATGTGAAATAGACAGACTTACATAAGTTAACGATAGAGTAGACTTAATATTCAATTCAAAATGCAAACAGATTTTTAAGTATTTATTATATTGGATTAAATGCAGTTTTTGAGTAAATAAGATTATATATTGATACTTTATTTAGAGATGGTTAAATATATTAATAAGTCAAAACTACTGATTATTTAAAGCTGGAAAGTTCTGAAGTAGCAGGATGTCTGTCTGTATATCAGGACACCAAGCAACAGGATGACTGTCTGTTTAATTAATACAATGTATTAATTAACTATGCACTTTGAAGGGGTAGAATATCTGCCTATGCAAACTATCTAAAGTAGTAGGATGTCTGTGAATAGCTGTATTGGTCTTAATAAAGACTCGAACCCAAACCAGATAATGTTCTGTGTTAGGACTCTCAATATCAACTGACTTAAATATATTTTCTCTTTATTCTTCCTAAGAGCAATTAAAGAGTAATTAAGAGTAACAACTAACATATGTCTGCAAACTTAAATATATGACATCACAACATAAATATATGACATTTACCCCCTTCTGAAACCATCCAGCTAAGCATGGTTTCACCATCCATCAGGCTGATCCAATAAACTGGGATCAATGTCTTCACTGGGTGAACCTACATCGAAGTTAACCCCGGCCTCAAGTCCTTCCTCTCCTTCACCCACTGGAGGAGGAGTGTTCAGCGCCCCTCCACCAACCTCAGCCGAGACACCCACTGTTGCCGCCATGACAGCATTACTCGCTGCAGCAGTTACGGGCCCTCCTACAGCAACCATCACAGCATCATTTACCGCTGAGGCGGTATCATTCGCAACAGCCACCTCTGCAGCAACCGCTGGCCCATCTGCCGGCATTGCCACCTCCATCTCAACACCACCAGTGACCTGAACACCTCCCGAAACCATCATCACCCCGTTGTTAGCCTCAGCACCGCCAGAAGTCCCAGCCTGTTGCAACTGCCAATATGCCGCCGCCGGTAAGTCATTGTTTATTCTGCGCCGGATCTCGGACAGCTCGCTAAAAATATTAGACAGGTGCCTTTGCACTTCAGCCTCTTTTTGCGCCATCTCAGAAATAGCCTCTTGAACCTTAGTTCCCTGCCCTGCCAAAACACTTTCCACCTGTTGGCCCACCTGCTGTCCCAACTTGGTTGAACTACTTTCCCAATTATCAGTCATTGCTGTCTGTACACGCTGTACCAGATAAGAAGCCTTTTGCTGTGCAGTAGTAGCCACCATTTGCTGCACCTCCGTATCTACCTTCCTTATACATTCCATTAAATCCTTCTTATGCGTGGCCAACATATCTTTAATCCGTTTATGACCGTCCGTCTGCCAAAGTTTCTGTGCAGTGTTCAAACTTTTGACTGATTCTTTTACAGCCTCACGAATTTTTTCCTCAACCATAGGCTTTAGAGTCACAGCAACAGAATTACTGATTCTACCTATATCTTCATCACTGAGCGGCGCCAAACCACGTCTGTCATTCTTGCGCTCAGCCTTATTTCTCTCGACCTCAGCACGCAAATCTGGTAACTCCCTCTTCTGTTTAGGCCCAAGAGAATCTGCCCCAGCAGGCCGCTTGACCACGCCCCTTCTGGAAGTTCCTTCCCCAGCATCATCATAAGCCTTACTGGCTCCCCTTCTGGAAGTACCTTCCCCAGCATCATCATAAGCCTTACTGGCTCCCTTAGTCCTGACCGACCCAGCAGCCTGATTTGGCACAAACTTACCAAACCTGCGCCGTCCCTCACCAGAACTAGTATCTGCCACCTTTTGTTCAGGCTTGTCCGTTGGAGGCTCAGTCCAACTGTCTAGCTCCGAACCACTCTGTTCACTAGGCAGACGATCCCTGGAATCAAGCTCAACTTCAAGGCTCACGTTGCCAACATCGTCTTCATCATCATACCCAGGCTCATACCTGGGCGATTCTACATCATACTGCCTCCTATCATCTCTTCTATACACAACATGCCGCCGATTAGCTCTACCAGCATCCAGCATCTCAACAGACGGTTCACGTTCCTCCCGCCGACCAGACGCCCGCTGATACCGCCTCTCGTTTCCATCTCCATTTCCTGATAATAATCAATAATTAAATATTAACATTTTAATATTTTAATATTTTAACATTTTTCATATATAAGACGACATTCAAAACGAAATACTTTACACAAATTATATTTATCAGGGATGCCAAATTTTAATTACTGTCTTCCCGATAACGCGAAAATTTAATGCAGTTACAAAGTTTGCCCAAACAACCAACACACAGCAATCCAACAACCACCCCCGCAGCACCTATCACAGCTATAACAAAATGCTGCCAACTATTAGTCAACCAATCAATCGAGGTATTATACAAATGTACAAACCAATCTTCTGTAACCTCTACAACAAAAGCATGTGAATTAGCAGCCAATTCCGAAAGTTTAGCCTCTTCCACAGACTCCAACACCTGTCCTTTCTCTCCCTCATCCAACAGATGCTCAAAATTCAACGGTACCTTCAACCAACTATCCTCCAGCCGTTTAGTCTGAACCAGCTGCATTCCTGCCCCCTTGTTGCCTAGATATAATCCAGGTTTAACTCTCACAAATACTGGATTTTTCCTGCACTCGACAACCATCAACAAGGAAACATTTTTAACTAATCTTGTGAACGGTTCTACAGCAACAATTCTACTGTCCATGAACAAAGAAAAATGACCAAGATAACACGGCAAATTCGCTCCTAAAGTCACATTCAACCATCTTTTTTTACACACAGACACAAGTTCCATCTCCCCTAGATGTTGTACCAACAAATTTCCGACTTGTTTGATGTTGGAATGAAACAAATTATTCTCCCAACACCCCTGTTCTGCCTGCAAAATCCTTTCCACCTGATGGTATGAAGAAGTTAGCTGTAGTAATAAAGCACCATCCTCCTCCTTTCTTCGCATCCAAGGAAAAAAAATCTTTTTAGCTGTTGTAATCCACAAAAATACATCCGGAACGTTGGTATGAAAATAATGCAAATCAGTCAGGAAGTCAGAAAACTCCACTTTTTTCCCCAGTTTCAATCCCAACGAAAACTGTGGAGAAATCGCCAACCAACTTTGGCCACCCTGATTATTAGCATCATCCGCCATATTAGAAAATGTAAACAAAGTTAAATTTACAATTTCAACAGTCCGAAAATAACTAAAATGACGTCTATCTTCCTGTGATTTATTGTGAACTATCACTCGATCAAGCCCAAGCCGCAGATCAGACTCCAAACAATGTGCACCAATGAACTGATCCTCAAGAAAACAACTGTTATCAGGTAACATTGAAATTTGTATATTTTTCAAATAACTTGTAATTTGAACTTCTTGAAAAGTATTAGGCACAAAGGTATTATTTAAATAAATACCATCCCCTCTGCACTGAGGGTCAATCCCATACGTCATCATATCCTCATACAGAATGGTACCATTTATGAAATAAGTCATTGACCGATCATAAAACGCTACAGGCAACCGTCGTCCATCTATGTCTAACACCCTCTGTTCCTCCATCCTTTTACAATCTTCACTAGAAATTAACTCATCACTACTAACCACAGCTGGTGCCCCTAAATGTATGTGGCTATATTTGCCACAATACCAGGTGTGAACCGTTCTGTCGACGTGACATTGTACCGCGGGCAAAAATCTCACTCCTACTTTTTTTAACAGATGACCACTGATTGTTCCATTAAACTCATGCTGTCCAAACACTGTACATTCTGAAGCCCTCAATTCAGGACCGTCGCCAACACACTCCTTTACTAGCACAGGTATCACATCAGCCCCACAGGATATTAAACACAATCCCCAAATTAAAAAATATTTACCTGATTTGAATTTATTATTATGACCAGACATTATTAGCTGATAACTGTTCACCAATTCACCCGCAAATATCAACTGATTTAGCCTTTCATTGTAGAACAACTCTCCACCTACTAGCTTTGTCAGCACATATTTGTTATTAAAATAATCAAATAACAATTCATGAACTCTTATTATAATATATTTTTATAATATTTATATATATTTATATAATATTTTTTTTCAAAAATAATTATTATCAGCTCTCCTTTCCCTACTTCCTCCGTCCTCGAGTTCCTATCTGAACATGTACCACAGGACCCCCTACCTGAGATCTTAACCTCCTCCCAGTGTCCCATAAATATTTCGCCACCCGTGATCCACTTTTCTTAATTGTAACTAATCTTTCAGGTGAAGATTGCGGCGGCGCCGTAGTCAAAAACGACTGTTCCGATGGAAGCTCAACCTCGTCAAAATTACCCTCAACTACAGGAGCAGGCACCACAGATTCATCTGTCACTCCCACCTCTACTCCTTCCCCTACAGGTATAATTTCTCTATTAACGTTCCACTCATTTCCATCCCCTGAAACTCTGTCATTATCAACCTCAACCTCACTCTCCTTCTCCTGGATCTCGTCACTCTGTCTTTCCTCTGCCAATTCAAAACCATCATTTTCAGATGACAAATACACAACATCTTCACTCTCTCTCTCCTCTACAGTTTCCCTCTCTACAGGCATATTATCAACCTCCAAAAATATCTCATCGGACGGACAAATTTCAGGTAAAGGAAAAACGTTAAAATTAACCTCCTCTCCTAAAACTTCCTTTCGAGCATGAATTTTTCGAATTTTATCTCTAGCCACAACCTGATTTTTCTTGATGGGATTATTCCCAAAAGGTGCCAACTCATACAATGCATCCGAAAATTTCTTAACTACAATAAAAGGCCCTCCATAAAAAGACTGTAATTTCTTGGACACGTCAGTCTTCACAATATTAAAGAAAGCATAACAAACATCTGTCACCCTCAATGCTTCCTTCTGTACTCTGTGTTTATTTTGAACCTCTAAATATAACTTGGATTTTGTAGAAATTCTCTTAATTACATCCTCCATATTTTTCAGAAATTCCAAATACGACCGCGAGGATGAAGATTCAACAGACGGGACTGGTGATAGAAAATCGAGGGGAATACGCGGCTGCCGACCGAAAACCAGAAAAAATGGAGAATAGCCAGTTCTAGAACTCTTGGAGCAGTTAATCACTAACGTAGCCAAAGGTAATTTTTTAGCCCAGTCCTTTGTTCCATGATTTTCATCTACTTTCAAAGCAGCATACAAACTCTGATTTTGCCTCTCTACAGGATTCGAATTTGGATTCCTGGGGGGAATTAGGACAGTATCCACCCCCAATCCTTTCATCACACCTTTAAACACACTGCTTGTAAAATTTGTACCTCTATCCGATCTCAAAGCCCTAAATAAACCATAGGTAGGTACAAAATTTTCCAATATAGCCTTTACAGTTGTTTCAGTTTTAGCATCAACCAACGGACATGTAAAAACATATCTAGAAAATAAGCAAACCATGATTAAGACAAATTTAACCGTCTGTCCCTGATGATAACATGGAGTCCAAGGACCAACTAGATCCACTGACATATTAGCAAAAACTTCACTACTTTGAACAGAATGAGTTATAGGTGAAACATGTTTAGGATTACTTCCAGCCTTTTTCAAACATGTAATACAACTTCGCATTCTCGATTCCACAAACTTGTTCACGCCAGGCATAAAAAATCTCTCATTTATTTTACGTATTGTCTCCTGCACACCTCTATGTCCAGAACCATATCCACCATGAGCTGAATCAAATATATCATTGTATAAAGAAAGAGGCACTACAGGCCTCTCGACAAAGCCCCCTTCGGCCAAAGGCTGTCTGAAAATTACAACCCCCTCTAGCACATACATATGGCCAATAAGATTGTACAATAGTTCTTTTCTGCCCGATAACTCCGCCCTCTCATAAGACGACAACTGTCTCCTTTCCAATATCCATAATCTTATTTCATTTAGGATCTCGTCCTGCTGAAGACTACTTTGCCAGACAAACTCAACATCCACCTCATCCTCTGCAGAATGTACCTGCATAATGGAATAGATTTGATCCAGAAATGGTGAATCATCCAGGTAAGGATCCAAAATTTTATTATCTGTCTCTCTACACTCCTGACAATCCTTCAGTCGATGTTCCTTACAATCTAACTCAGTTCTCGACAAATAATCTACATTCACATGCTTAGTCCCCTGTCGATGGATAACTGTAAAGTCAAAACTTTGCAAGAAAGTTATCCATCGATAGGTGACACCGTTTATTGATCCTTTAGCCCAACGTTTATAATGCACTAGTGAAATACTGTCTGTCCGAACCAAAAATTCACGAAACCTACAAAAGTGTAAAAAATTCTTTAATGCATATACTAATGCACCTAATTCTCCTTTATAGGAAGGATAATTTTGTTCCGCAGCATTACACTTTTTACTACAGACACCAAACACTCTCTCTACACCATCCTGTTCTTGCGAAATAATCCCTGCAAAATACTGAGAACTATAATCTACATCCACGATAAAAAGATTAGGATTATCCCATTGAGGATAGCCTTTACACATCTCAGTCTTGAACATTTCCATAAATTCAGTCCATACTCTATTCAATTCTTCTGTCCACTTTATTATAGTGTCATTCCTGTGACTATCCAACATGCACGACCTCTTGGCATAATCAGCAAAATATCCTCTGTAATAATTGGTAAATCCCAAAAACTTCTGTAGCTCCTTCCCTGTTCTAGGCTTGCCCCAATCCTTAATCCGTTCCAAATATGCAGGATTCATTTTCAATCCATCGGCACTAATAATATGCCCCAAATAATGGCATTCTCTAGTCAATAAATCACACTTATCTAAATTCAATTTCAGGTTGACCTGCCTAAGAACTTGAAACAGTGCCTGCAGATGCTCTACATGTTCCTCTGGACTTGATGAAAACACGATCAGATCGTCCAAGTAACTGATACAGAATCCATACATACCTGGCAGGATAGACAGCACCTTATCCATCAGAGCACAGAACAGGCTGGGTGCATTACACAACCCAAATGGCAACCTGTTAAACAAATACATCCTGTTTGCTGCACTAAAAGCTGTCAACGGTTTAGAATCTTCATCCATAGTCATCGAATGGTAGGCAGCTGTCAAATCAAGAGTACTGAACACCTTGCCAGAACCCAGCTTCGTCAGATTATCAGAAATCAGTGGCAGCGGCCACGCCACCCGCTTAGTCACGTTGTTCAAATTGCGGAAATCGATGACAAACCTCAACTTAGCCTCTGCTCCAGGTGCAGCCTTCTTTTTCACAGCAAAAATAGGACTAGACCAATCCGAGAAACCCTCTTCAATAATGCCGGCGTCCAGCCATTTGGTTAACTGTTCTTTCAACTTAGCATCGTACTCTGGATTCAATGGAATATTTCTGGCCTTCACAGGTTTAGCTCCAGGTAACAATTCTATATTATATGTCATTAATCGACAATCACCAATATCTGAATCATTCATTGAAAAAATATCAAAATTTTCCAAACAAATTTTAATAATCCTAGGTTTCAATTCTGGATTTTCCTTAATCATCTGGTTTTCATCTAACTTCAATTTTTGAATAATAAACTGTACCCGTTCATGCATTTTTTGCCCCGACAACTTTTCTGGCTTATCCAACTCATTAATTGTTTTATTACAGGTGACATCTTGATTATCCATGACGAAACAATGCCCCATCTTCACATTTCTCAGCAAGGTAATAGGTTTTATTGACGCATTAACTACATTAACCACACAAGACACATCTTTCCGTGGCTGATACACTCCCTCAATAATCATAATCCCATTGCCACTTGTCATCTTAGAAGAATTAGGGGACACGTACCAAAGCCCATCATTCTTTAATCCAGCCACATGCACAACAGCTGTAGATCCTCCAGGATAAAAAATAGTTTTGTCCAGCAACTTCACATTATACTTCGTTGAATATAACTCTCCAAACCCACCCCCCTCCTTTATCCCTGGCAAGGTAGGTTTAGATGGAATTTCAGAATTCATTCGTCCGGACAAAATAGGAATTTTCTGTACCTCCGCCACCACCTGTTTCTGTAAACAGGAATTAATAGGAACAGATTCCCCACAAAATTCAAACTTATCCTCATCCAAACAAATGTTAATTTTATTCTTTTTCAAGAAATCAGATCCAAGATTCACCAACCTACTCGTCACCTCAGGTACATAAAATATCTCCGTAAATACAGCTTGAGTTCCCGCAAATCTAAATTTCAACTCGACATATCCAATAATATTAACTTTCTTTAAATCTACTGAATACGCTGATAATTTAGCAGGACAAAACTCAATTCCATGTTTATCAAGAATTTCTCTAGATATTAAAGAATTAAAATTATTCCCTGTATCAATAATTCCTAACTCCTTCACCGTAATATCAGCCCCTGGCACAAAGAAATCTAAATCCGCACAAATAGGCATTTTAGTTATCTTCAAAAACTTCACAATCTCTTGAAAACACTAGTCATTTCTATCCATATATCTTCGAATTAAAATCTCCATGCAGGATTACAAATAATTAATATATCCATGTCAATTAATTTCAAATTTTAGATATACATCATTCCACTACACAGCAGTCAGCCCTCCATCCGTTACCAGCCGCCAACATACTGTTCGATTTATGAAATCCTGTACACCTTCCAGACTACCAGCAACACACAGCTACACACCAAGCCTTTTGCCATCCAAGTAAGTACCTCTCAAAGTTTTTAACATTTACTTCAACTTTGCATAGGTACCTATCAAAATATAATATACAGAATATATATATATATATATATATATAAATATATATATATATTGTTTTCATTAACACGATCACACCTTGACTGAAGAATAAGCAAGACAGTAATACTTTATAAAGTTGAGAGCAACTATCTGAATACAAAACAGCAAAATTAACTAATTACACATAGCAAACGCAGAAAAAATCAACTACAGTACTATAGCCTATATAATGAATACAAATAAAAGAACGATCTATAAATTTCATTCATTTCAAATGAAATTTATATATCGAATCAATCATATCCATTACATAGGATATTGCTGAAAATTGTTCCTAGCTATGTCAGCAATCATAGCCTCATACTGTTTCTCATCTCTGCTCTTTTCAGAATCCACAACAGGCCCCACCTGATTGACTGTCTTCTTCAGAAACTGCTCAGGTATTACCCTATTATTAGGCACCCCAGGACCTTCTTTCTTCTCGCTACCCGCTGAGAAAAACCTAGCTTTAGTCTTTCCTATGCGAGAATCAGGAGCTGGCGGCTTACCGTCTCTCTTCTGCCAGCAACTAGCCACTACATGACCTTTTTTCCCACAATACCAACAAATCATAGTTTTAGCCTTCGAATTCAAAGCCCCAATCACGTTCTCAACCTGATCCCAAGGAATATCATCATCCCCTTCAATCCACGCATTATTATCGCCAATCTCAGTCCTGCCCTCCATATCAGATACATGCACTTCACTGATTACAGGCCTAGCTTTTACCTCCCTAGAATCCTCTAGCCTCAACCCTTCCATAGCCTGAGAATAACAGGACGTTACATTTTCAGGTGAAACGTGTCCAGAACGGGCCCAGCTTATGTAATGCTGACCTCTGCGAATCAAATAAGTCAAGAAAGCACTATAAACTTCCAGGTAATGCATAGATTCAATGAAATTAGCCATATCTCTAGCTAAATCAGAAAACAGCAAATTCTTAGCCACATTATTGTAGAAATCACGCCAAGATTGTCTAGAAATTTGACCAGGATGCATAAGCCTAAACAGCCGTAACTTAGCATTGAAAAACACATCCACATTCTGACCACTCTTTTGTTTCAGGGCGTAGAAGAATCCAGTAGCTGACTCTGTATCCGCAAAGGGTATCACCAACCTTCTTATCAACAGGTAATAACCTAAAGCACTTAATAAGCACGTAATAAGCCTCCCCATCTTCTTCCCTTTGCACTCAAAAATCCTATTGTACAGGACGTCCTTGAAAAGCATAGGATCCTCCAACTTTGCGAACCGAGCAACCCTCCATAAGGATAAGAAATAATCCTCAAAATCAATGTTTCCATCCCAAAATGGAGCATCCCGCACAAAATCACTATCCCACTTGACTCCTCTTACAAGACAAAACTCCTTAAACTGCTCCTCTACAGTCTGTTGGCTTACACTACCGCCGGCCACCTTTTTATAGGCCTTAAGCACTTCAGCCCTTTCCTCAATTAAAGGAAATATATCCAACAATTGATTCTCATATTCGGTCAGACAACTCTCACGAACATTCATCCAATTTCCATTCCCAACAGGACCCAAAAACTCAATCTGCGAAAACTTCAAATGTCCAGGAGCACTTTTCACCCTTTTAGCCTCAAAATTTGTAGAATCCAATTTAGCCTCCACACTCAAACGATTAATGAAAGATGTATTAAACGAATCATCTCCCGTCGCTTTGACTGCAGATACACTAGCCCCCATACTTGTCTCATACAAAAAACCGCTAATATCCCCATCCGCTGGCAATTGCGCCACCTTTTTCTTAATAGTAGCCAAATCAACATCATAGCCTAACTTCTTATGCTCATCAGAATTCTTGAACTCTTTCACCTTATTCTCCAGCCGTTTATTCGCCGCCGTTAGCTTATCCACCTGACCTTTGACAGTCGTATGCTCCTTTAACATTGCCCTAACATATTTTTTTATGCTTTCAGGCACAACGTCATTCTCCACCTCGCCCAACGCCGACTCCACATTCGCATTGGCACCTGCACCAACATCCTCAGCCACAGCATCATCCTCCTCCCAATTTTCGGGAGTTCCATCATCATCCTGACTGTCAGTCTCCCGAGGACGCTTAGGCGGCCGTCCACGCTTGCCTTCATTTTTACCCCGCTCTCCTTTTTCTCCATCAGCCATATCCGAGCACTAGAACTAGATTCGCCGTGAAATTTAGATCAGAAGAGTTAAAGAATGAAATTCCACAGAAACCTGAAATATAAATCAAGTTAAAAATATAAAAAATTAAAACAAAACTGTGAAAAATCCGAGATAAAAAAATCTCAAAAAGTGATTGACTTCAAATTAAACACCACTTCCCCCACCCTTAACTCAGCAGCAGGTCTAAATAACACGTAGCACAATAAGACTGCGCCAAATGTGAAATAGACAGACTTACATAAGTTAACGATAGAGTAGACTTAATATTCAATTCAAAATGCAAACAGATTTTTAAGTATTTATTATATTGGATTAAATGCAGTTTTTGAGTAAATAAGATTATATATTGATACTTTATTTAGAAATGGTTAAATATATTAATAAGTCAAAACTACTGATTATTTAAAGCTGGAAAGTTCTGAAGTAGCAGGATGTCTGTCTGTATATCAGGACACCAAGCAACAGGATGACTGTCTGTTTAATTAATACAATGTATTAATTAACTATGCACTTTGAAGGGGTAGAATATCTGCCTATGCAAACTATCTAAAGTAGTAGGATGTCTGTGAATAGCTGTATTGGTCTTAATAAAGACTCGAACCCAAACCAGATAATGTTCTGTGTTAGGACTCTCAATATCAACTGACTTAAATATATTTTCTCTTTATTCTTCCTAAGAGCAATTAAAGAGTAATTAAGAGTAACAACTAACATATGTCTGCAAACTTAAATATATGACATCACAACATAAATATATGACAATGAATTTATAAAAAAAAACCGTAGATTTTAGGAATATTAAAGCCAACTTGCTAATTAAGTATGTAATCGCTGCGACACTAGAAGGGCAGTAAAAAAAGTCTAAAAACAACCCAAAAATCAAATTTAAAAGTTTAAAACCATTACGGAGCCAACATGTAGCCTCTCTAAAATAGAAACCCAATCGGTTCAGTGGTTAGTGAGATCTTAGCAGACAATGAAAAAACCTTACCTACTTTATATTTCAGGGAAAAAGTTTTATGTATTTCTTTGAATAATTACATATATCTTGTTATAGCCAATTTTTCTGTCTGTTTCGCTACATATATTTTACAGTTAGGGAGTTGAATCCATTTTTATAGAAGCAGAAACATAATCTATGATTATGGTTTGGACCCTCTAAAACTGTTATCTACCCTTCCACTTTCCCCTCTCTTGGTGAAGATATCTTCAACGCCGATACTATTTTTGAAATGTAAGATTCCACTTTTGCCTCTCTTGGTGAAGATATCTTCAACGCTGATACGATTTTTGAAATGTAAGATTCCACTTTCAATAGAGGCGAAACTAGAATCATGGTTTACATTTTTAATATCTATGTTTCTGTAATCTTCCATTACTTTTTTAACATCGACATAATAGAAATGTACCATACTATTTTAAAATTATGTCAATTGTGAAAAAAAGCATTGATTTTATACATAATTTAAACATTGTTGTATATTCTTAATTAAGTAAACAAAACATACAAAGAGCCTTTTATAAAAGATGTTTTGTTTATTTAAAAAAATACTTTTAAAAGTGTATCAAATGAGTAATGAAAATTATTTTAAGAAAGTCGTTTATTAATTAATTCAATTGTATATATTTGTAATTTTTTTGTTCAATTTATTTCATCTTAATATTTCCCTAGTAATCTCTCACCGTGTAAGTAAGCACTTAAAGGTTAGTTGCTGATCTAATTGTGCATTTTTGTGGTAAATTACTGATCAATTACTGAACAATTTGGTCTGATTTGTGAGTTAAAAGTGGATGGAGTAAATAAATGGACATTTAAAGTAAAAGTTGCTTGTATCAGTTGAAGTGAAGAAAAAGAAGGAAGAGTAATAAGGGGGGGGGGGGAAGTTCTGACACATTTGCGTAAACCTGGTGTATAGGCTTTATCTTTGGACTGAGAGGATAGGTTATTTGGAATAAAATCATTCTTATATGATCAATTTCCCCCAGATTTAAGATTTTTTGGATAGGCCTCCAGGTTCCGGAGCTTCAGGCCTCCAGGTGGTCTCTGTACAGATAAAAATTAAAAATAAGATTTTTTTTTGAAGGGTTAAAGGTTAACTTATAAAACAAAATATGCTTCTTTTTTGTTGTTATTCACATATTTGAAGAAAAAACATACATATTTTGTCTCTTAAGCTGACTTCTAACTCTTAAAAAATTTTTTTTTTTCATTTTTACCTGTAGAGAGACCACCTGATTTTGTATATATATATAAGTCAAATAATTTTCATTGATTACTTAGTAGGGGTGTCATGCTTAGTGGTAGCACACAGAGCTAAATTGGTGAGAGTTCAAGTTCAATTCTCTATAGGTTGACTCTGGTTGTGTAAGATGGGGATTATTGAGTAAGTTTGGATACCAAATAGTCACTTACTTACAGTACTACCTTTAACCCAAGCTCCTCTTTGGAGAGCGTCATTCATTACCATGACTTAATTTGGGACTAATTTGGGCCATATTCGGCAAGGGTAAGGTAAGAGTAGATCTTATGAGATAGCAAGTCAAGTCAAAATGTGCTTGAACATGGAGCTTGATAGCCCTATTTCTATGGAAAAGTGTCTCGGCCTACTCCAGGTCAAAACTATACAAAACTATGGCTAATCAATCAAATTGATTACTTAAAAGTATTTTATCATAATATAGCATGATTTGGTATATGAGCCAAATAAGCAATAGTTTTTTTTGATTAATTATGAGTATTTTTTCGTAAAATTACCATGATTTGGACAATAGCAAAAATTTTATTGATTGCTTGAAAGTAATTTATCAACAAATGGCTTGATTTGGTATAAAAGCCTAACAAACAAAAACTTTCATTAATTTCTTATAAACAATTAATCAAAAGTTCTTTTTGTACAAAATGAAAGAGTTAAATTTTCTTGCATTAGGGTGAGGACGAACTAAACCGGTAATTTTTTCAGTTTTTGAAGAAAGAAAATAGGGAAAATATTAAACTGTATTTAACTTTTTGGGGGGATTTAAAAATTAATTTTTACTGTTGCTGTGGTCCTTTGTGATCAGAGCAAAAGCTCTTTTTTTATTTGGTTAAAATTCATAGCTTTTAGAATGTTTTGCTTCATAAATTGTATTCTGGTATAGAGTAAAATTAGGCCTTTTGATTTCATCTAAATTAATTCATTAAAAAGTTAATTCTTTACAATATATCAATGAATTAACATTATCATGTTTGTTTCCTATCACTTATTTAAAACACATAAAAATCAGCTGTAAAGGGTTAAATATATTATTAATAATGTAAGATGACAACAAATGTTTATGCAATACAAAAAATTTATTTTTGTCACTTATACAAATATGATATAATATAGGATTATTCAAACTTATTTTTTAAAATATTTTTTAAAAGTATGTATGTTTTATGTGTATGGTTTTCATTCTTTTCATTTTGATTAAATGAAAATTATTGAACTACATTGGAAATGAGTCACTTTGTGAAAACACTCTTTTTTGAAATGTAAAGAATTGAAATGAAAGAAGACTTCTTATTGGTTCAGACTTTAGAATTATATGTTTTATTGTATATGTTAGATTTATCAATGAAATTAATTGTTTTAGAAAAAAAAATATTTCCATTGAACAGAGTTATGTTGTTTTATTGTATCAATATAAAGTGAATTATATATAAATTGTTCCAAATGCCACAATATTACCCTGAGTAAAAAAGACCTTTTGCTCTAGTCAAAATGACCAGAGCAACATTAAAAAATAATTTTTAAATCCCCCCAAAAAAGTTTACTGGGGATTTAATTCAAATTTGGGCTCTGC
The DNA here is from genome assembly GCF_053477335.1 of Acartia tonsa. Lineage (NCBI taxonomy): Eukaryota > Metazoa > Arthropoda > Copepoda > Calanoida > Acartiidae > Acartia > Acartia tonsa. Next base: position 6,597,697 of record NC_137262.1, on the reverse strand, counting down.
AGTCTGATTCTATAGGAGTCCTAGTATATTTTTGACACCCCATTTAAAAATAGGTTAAAAACAGTTTAATATTTTCTAATGAAACCAAGAATGTTAGAAAGCTTACGGAAAAGACTATCAGGTTATCCTATGATTTTAGAAGTTTGATATAATTGGGGGGCTAAACCAATAACGTTTTTTCAACCTAAAAAAATCAATGAAAAACAGTCAATCAAACATAATTAGGTTAGGTTAGAGGGATTATCCACAAAAAATTTCATAAGGATTAGACTATTTCTTCTATGTCAAAAATCAATTTTTTTAAAGATGGGAAATTTTATTTTATTTTGCAAAAATTTTCTTTAAAAATAAAATATTTTCATAAAAATCCGCTGTCCTACCCACTTTTTGGCCTAATTCTTAAAAAGCCCATATTGAATTTTTGAAAACCTGAAAATGGACCTTAAAAATCAAATTTAAATTTTTTTTCAAAATTACCTGAAAATACCCCGCCACCAACTCTGGACATTTTAAAAAAAATATTAACTCTATTTTAAAGCTCTCAACCGATTTGAAAAGTATGGACAATTCTTAGTTAAAAAGGTTTTTACGGATTAGTTCTAGGTCTTACCAATTTTTATGTAGGTCGATCTTTAACACCTACTATTTTGTCCAACTTTGAGACCCTAAAAGTACCCTTAAAGGGCGCCTGCAAGAAATACCACGCTCTAACTGCTAAAAGACTGCCACAATTAGACCCAATACCCCAAATTTAAAATCTTTAGCTTCAATAACAAAAAAGTTGTAGGCATTTCAAAATAACATGTTATGTACAATGAAAATTTTGAAAGATTTTCAATGCTCATAAAAAAAAACAATATTAAATTATGTTGCCTAGACACAAAATTATAACTTTATCTTTTCAGAAACTTAGATTGCTGGTAACTGATTATATTTTTAAAATAAAAACACCAAATTTCATAGTCAAAATCTATGAAAAAAATTCGATTTAAATTGCATTTGTAAACCAAAATCATAGAGGAAACAAAGGGGTAAACTAATACAAGCTCAGCTGTGTTTGGTTGCTTAGCTGATTCAGCTTTCTGATTGGCTACAGTACACTTGGTATAACGCGAGTTAAACTTAATTTTTTTTAATGATTGTGACTATAAAAATGGGTATTTTTATTGTAAAAATATAATTAGTTACTGGCAACCTAAATTTATGACAAAATTAAGCTTATAATTTTGTTTCTAGGTCACGTAGTTCAATTTCAAAATTTCTAACATTAGCACTGAAATTCTTTCAAAATTTTCATAGTACATAAAATGTCATTTTAAAATGCCTAGAACTTTTTTGTTATAGAAGCTGAAGACTTCAAATTTAGGGTATTGGGTCAACTTGTGGCAGTCTTTCAGCAGTTAAAGCATGGTATTTCTTGTGTGGTTTAAAGCTATTTTCTTGGGGGTTGGGACACCCCCAACCCCCCCAAAAATGAAAATTCCCCCCACCCAAAAAAATAATTTTCTTGGGAACACATTAGACTATAAGCAGCACCAGTAGAACTATATTTTTTTATTATCTCTTGGGGCAAAGCCCTTAGAGGCTATGGGCGAAACCGCTAGTTACATATAAGCAATCAATGAAAATTATTATTTATTTGGCTTATATAACAAATTATGCTATTTTTGATAAATTACTTACAGGTAATCAATGAAAAACATTGCTTATTTGGCTTATATCAGTCAAATCTTAATTTTTTTCATAAACTGCATACAGGAAGGAAGGGATCAATTATTACTCCTCCTTTTTCTTCACTTCAACTTATATAAGCTACTTTTACTATAAATGACTGAGTATTTAAAGTGTGCTACCTTTTTATATGTTTCATTATTATTTGGCCACAACTTGGTCAAAAATGCTCACAAATCAGACCTTTTTCGACCAAAGATACTCAAATGGTTCCTTTACAAGCCCAATCAATCAGTTTTAAGATATCTTTATATTTCAAGGAAAATACCAAAAAAAGGCATATTTGGGTGTTTCCTTGGTAATTTCCTCTATTTTAAAATTTTGGTACCCCCCCTCCCCCCCAACAACAAAATAATTTTTTTCTGTAAAATATTATTATGTTGGACAGGAAGGAAGGGAGGGGTGGAAGGAAGGGTAAGTGGAGAAATAAGCCTCATTAGTCTGGTGAACAGAATCACAGTTCTGCACCACAAGCCATGGGCAACTGACATTCAAATGTCCATTCAGCTTATTTATATGCATCTGAAAAAAAATCTGCTATGGTCACTGTTCCACCCTCAGATGTAAAAACTTTATTTTAGTGTTTGGCCAAATTGACTTAGCAATTGTATCTGTAAGTATGTCTAATAACACCCTTTGCTATTTTTAAAATCCGAGAAAATTTTTTTGGCAAGAAATTTGCAAAAGTTTGCAACCTTTTTTTGCACCACTACTTAAATCGAGTTTGAAAACTTTTTATATAAAATCATTTTTACAAAAAATATCAATAATTACTTAAAATTAAGCCTGAAAGCAAAAAATCTCATTACAAGTGTTAATTTTCATGTTTTAGGTCTTTTTTTGAGGATAAATTCTCCTTTTTTGACAATAATATATTTTTTAAACAATTCAAAGTAAAATATAATAAAACTTAAACAATTTTTTTAATTATCAGTTGAAAATTTCATCAAACATGCAATTTAAGTGATGAAAATTTAATGAAATCATTTTTTAAATGTTTAGAATTACCAATTTTCTACAATTAAAACAAAATGTTAACAAAATTTAAAAACATTCTAATATATAATTTTAAAAATCAATAACATTTAATAAAATGATGTTTTAAAAGATAAATCATTAAAAGGTATTAAAATGCATTTTAAGTTACTTAAAATTAAAACAAGAACATCTTTTAACACTTTATTCTTTGTAATAGAGTTTAATCATTATTTGATGAAAATGAAACATTTAATAAACTAATTGAATCTTTTTGTGACCATATTTAAACTTTTAAATTTTTACACTAATGTGTCTTTTAATAAAAATCTTTGTTAATTTCTCTTTTGTGACAAAAAAAGAAAGGGGCCTTTATACTATTTCTAGGTTATCTTATGTAATTTAAACTATATAATATGAAATAAATTTTAATTATCTTTCTTTTTAGCCATCAAACACATTAAAATGTTTCATATATGCAAAAATAACATTTTTTTAATGAATATTGAAATTTCCTTATATGACATTACATCACATCATATTCTTCAAATCATATGTCCAGGAAAAGTAGCTACAACTTGGAGGGTTGTGATATTTTTTTTTAAATATTAAATAAACTTAAATGGTAAAAATATTAGCATAACCTTTGTTAATTCAAATGCTTTATAATATGATTTTTTAATGTACCTAAATTCCTGATAGCGTTATTGGTATACGAGGTAAAAAAAAAACATTTTAAAGAAATTCTTTAAATATAAAACCCAACATGTATTGGCAGTACAAAAATCTTAATGCTAGCAGACATATGTTTATCAACATTAGCAGAAAACTTTTTCCACAAGAAAAATTATTCAAGTTTCTACTTTATAATTAAAAATATTTTTTCTGATAAAATGTTTGACATATATCGTATAATCATTTACCAAAAAATTATTTTGATAATTTAGATTTCAGAGAATATAGATCCCTTAGAAAAACTAAGACAACATTTTTCATCTTCTACAATGACATTTTTCAAAAACAATAAAAAAACAAAATTTAGTATGAAAACTATTTTCATCGATTTTTCTGAAGTTATTATCGTATTTTATGGGTTTTTTATTATCATTTACTTGTATCGAAAGTGCCAAACATTGTACCCTAACTTATTCATTTAATAAAAAACGAACTGTGATGCTATTTGCTAAAAAAAACTCCAACCAATGAGAGTCACACTCGGAGGAAGGGGGTAGTTACTAAAATTTTCAAAATTGATAAAAAAAAATTCTAAGAGGATAATTCCATTTCCTTTTATATGCACAGATACCAAAAAATCAACAGAAAAAAAATACTTATTTTTTCTTTTCTCTCAGTGATAATAATCAGCCCAAAAAGTAAAACAAAATCACGCATGGTATATTTATCTTTTCTTAGACAAAGATTATTTTAAATGTGCATTTATTTCAAACCAATAAAAATTCAAACTGAAGTACAAAATAGAATTCAGAAGTTTTGCCTGTCTATTTTGGCTTTCATTGTAGGTGGATTGAATTTATGTAAAGGTAATTCTTTAAAACTGTAAAAATAGATTTAAATATATTTCAAATAGCTTAATAAATTAGATTCAAAGGCCTTATAGATTTAATTAACTTTGGGATAATGGTAAAGGACAATGGAATATTAATTACCCTTGCCAAACCATTTCATTTTTATGTAAAAAGGTATGATAACCAATCTGCCATTGTCCTATCACTCTCAGATAAAGTTTAAACTTTGGCCTATGTTACATGTTATAACACATACTTAACCCTTAACAGTCGGGCCCCTTGCCGCACCTTAATCAGTCTGGGGGGGGGGGGGGCGTTCAACGCCCCCCCTCATTATCTCAGTTCCTATTAGAGCTAGAGGGCTAAAAAATTTTGTGCAAGTCCCCTGTGTTATGGTAAATTTCCGACCTTAAGTAAGTCAAGGTCAATTTCCGCTTCCTTCACCCTTTTATTTAACAACCTTTGTTTTTAGGTCCTTTTTTACTTAAAAATTTCAAACGGCTGTAATTTTTTTATTTTTAAAGCTAGAAGAAATATTTTTTTGCAGAAAATGTTTATTTTTATTTAAATTTTATAATTGAAATATCAAAACATAAGTTTCAGCGGCCGCAGCAGTACTTGGCAGCTGCCAGCCGCCGCAGTCGGCGGTCGGCGGGAAAACGGCGGCGGATCTTTATGAAATTTTAATACATTATGTAGACATGTAAGAAAAGCTTAAGTTTAAAATTTGAAGTCTCTAAGTCAAAATTTGCGGCCACAGGAGCATTTTAAAGATTTCTGGAGACCTGGAGGATCAGGACCTGCAGGATCATACCTGGAACCTGAAATTGACTTGAACACCTGTATTTAATATGAGGATGTACTACTAGAGGATATTTTAGTATTTTGGTAAGTTAAAATGCTTTGTTTAAGTCAAAAACAAATTTTTGTTCTTTACCTGGATGACCCTGCCAGGTTTGCTGGCATCCTGTGCCCGCCAGGATGGAGATATTCAAAAAATTCCAACTCTCAGTTATGTGTCATACCCATACTTAAAAAGTCAAGCAGTTTGGGCTCTTTATCTTTCACACACAGAAAATGAGATAGAAAAAACCGGATGGGGGGGCGTTCAACGCCCCCCCCCCCCCGACCGTTAAGGGTTAATAAAACCTAATGTAATGAAAAGCTTTCACTTAAAGGGAGTGTGAACGTAAAAATTTCTCATATGATTATCAAATCTTAACATTTTCTAAGCACATTTCACTACACTGATCAACCAAAAATGTCATATTAACAAAAATATCTAGGAATAATGCATTGATTTTATGGTATTTTGGGAGGGAAAAGGAAAAAACAAGGAAAATCTGAACGTCTTTGTTTCTTAAAATGTTTGTAGGGGTATTTAACTTGTCATATATAGTTGAAACAATTTAGTTACTGTTAAGGAATTTATTTTGTAATATAAAATTGCCAATTAGTTTTTTTTATAACGTAGTAATTAGGTAATAAAGATCTATCTTAAATTTGTATTATTGACAAAAAAATACCTCAAAGTCTACAACGGGTTGAATCTCATAGGTTATTTAAAATAATGATATCCTTTTTTATTGTGTTGGACAATAAATAACCTACTTTGAAGAATTAGTTTACACTTTTATCAGACTGTTTATAAAGAAATATTGCACCTTTATTTTTTACAAATTTGTAAATAAAGGTGGGCAAGAGATGGGCCATCTAAAGTTACTTGGATACTAATAAAATAACCTGTTTCTAGCTTTGTTATTGTATTTGGTTTTCAATAAAAAATATTACTTTATCAATTTTTAAGTAACTATACATTGGTTTACAGAAAGGATATTGTTAACCCTTAACGGTTGGGGGGGGGGGGCATTGAATGCCCCCCCATCCGGTTTTTTCTATCTTATTTTCTGTGTGTGAAAGATAAAGAGCCCAAACTGCTTGACTTTTTCAGTATGGGTATGACACATAACTGAGAGTTGGAATTTTTTGAAAATCTCCATCCTGGCGGGCACAGGATGCTAGCAAACCTGGCAGGGTCATCCAGGTAAAGAGCAAAAATATTTTTTTGACTTAAACAAAGCATTTTATCTTACCAAATTACTAAAATATCCTTTAGAAGTACATCCTCATCTTAAATACAGGTGTTCAAGTCAATTTCAGGTTCCAGGTATGATCCTCCAGGTCCTGATCCTCCAGGTCTCCAGAAATCTTTAAAAGGCTCCTGTGGCCGCAATTTTTGACTTAGAGACTTCAAATTTTAAACTTAAGCTTTTCTTATATGTCTAGATAATGTATCAAAATTTCATAAAGATCCGCCGCCGTTTTCCCGCCGACCGCCGACTGCGGCGGCTAACAGCTGCGGCCGCTGAAATTTATATTTTGATATTTCAAATATAAAATTTATATAAAAATCAACATTTTCTGCAAAGAAATTGTTCTTCTAGCTTTAAAAATAAAAAAATTACAGCCGTTTGAAATTTTTAAGTAAAAAAGGACCTAAAAACAAAGGTTGTTAAATAAAAGGGTGAAGGAAGCGAAAATTGACTTAGACTTATAAAAGGTCGGAAATTCATCATAACACAGGGGACTTGCACAAAATTTTTTAGCCCTCTAGCTTTAATAGGAACTGAGATAATAAGGGGGGGCGTTAAACGCCCTCCCCCCCGACTGATTAAGGTGCGGCAAGGGGCCCAACTGTTAAGGGTTAAAGGTGAGCTTAACCGTTAGGAAAAAAAGAGAACTATGTCAAAAAGTTTAGTTTTAGCTATAGAAGGAAAAAAAGACAATTAACTGCACATTTATATAGTCAGGAAATTTTTTCCCCAAACTTGGACATAGTAAAAAAGAGACAGTTTTGCCCTATATTTGAGATTATATTAATGATATGATTTTAAGGTTTGATAATCTGATGAGAAATTTTTTCGTTCACAGTCCCTTTAAGCAAAGCAAACAAATAAAATTATGAAACATATCAGGGATATAAAGAGATAAGACAATGGCCGATTAATTAATGCACATCCATAATGATGACGCTCTAAATAACCCCTGCTGTAGATTAAAATTAGTGGTTCCAACGTTTATAAACACAATTTAATTAACCAATCAAAATTCAGTAAAAATCCCCAAAGCCAATGAATAAGAAAACGTTGTTGTAAAACTTTGTGTACTATTGTAATAAACAGTCAGTTGTCTCCTCCCTCTCTGGATACGAATACTAACTAAGAAAGAATAAAATGCGATGGTACTCTACAATTCACTTTTCTGCCTGTCCGCCACACTATGTTCCTGACAGTGACAAAAAATCGATTTTTACATTTTGGAAAATACACTTTTAAACAATTGTTTAGTAATATACACAGGTTTTTGGAAATAAAGCCGAAAGAATTAGCTCTTTACTATGAAAAATAAGAATTTGATGTGCAATTACACCAGAGGTTTGGAATTAAGTTCCTTTTCATCATTGTAAACAACTATTTTTTCGGTCAACTAAACTACATTTCAAATCAGTGTGGACCCTTTATTTTTAAAGCTATTTTGGAGTATTATATATTTTTGGAATCAGTATATAATAATTTATACGTTTAGTCTTTAAAAGAAGTCAAATCTCCATTTTTTGTTGTAATTGTAGGTACTTTTCTAGACATACCCGTTTCTTGTAAGATAAACAATTTTCTTGAAATGAAAATTTTACGTTTGGGTCCAGAACTAAAAATGGCAAAGGATGGCAATAAAATCCTCTCGTATGAGTAAATTAGAACTATGTATAATATCATAGAACCTTAGCCTAATCTCCCGAAATCTCGCGAAGTTTGCTTTTTTAAGCTCTTAAGTAACTAGGGTTAACCAAAAAAAAACAATTTTTTAAGTCATAAAAGTAATATATATATTTCTTATTACTTAAAACACCTATTCAATTAAACTTAAAGTAAAGAAAAGTTTTAAAATCAAATAAATGATTATCCAATAATGTTTAAGCTCTTATCTGAACTATCATACCTTTTTATTAGGGGGGGAGGGGGGTTGCTTGATATATATTAATCTTGGATCCCATTAAAGCTAGAAGTCTAAAAATTTGTATGTGTTTTGCTTGATCAAGAACAAATATTCTGATTTTATATTTGTAACATTATATACTCCCTTTACCCTTTTATTGAGCAACCTTTCACAAAAGGTTCTTTCATACTTATTAACAAAGAAGAGTAGAATTTATGTTGATTAAGATAGAAACTGTTTCCTTTAAAGTAAAATGAAAATAAAAATTATAATTAAAGTCTTACATATCTATGATCTAAAGGGATAAGACAATTGCCGATAAATTAATGTATATCCCCAATGCTAATACACAAAATTGCCCCTTCTATAAATTACAATTAGTTGTTGAAATGTTTGGACACTCAACTAATAAACCAACCAATCAAATTAATAAAGTCTAAAAGTTGTTATGCCTACAAATGAGAAAACACTAGTATAAAACATTGTGGACTAGAAAAATAAACAGCCCATTGTTCCATCCCTCCCTGCTAAAAAACACACAGAAAATGAGTAAGAAATTGACTGATCTGTAAGTAAACTTTGTATTAGAAATCTCAAAATATAAATTTCAGGGGCAGCGGTCTGCGGTAAAACGGCTGCAGATTTTCATTAAATTTTAGTTGGTCGTGTAATGTTGTTAGATTAGCTTAAGTTTAGAATTTGAAGTCTCTAAGTCAAAAATTGAGGTAACAGGAGCTAATTAAAGATTTCTTGAGACCTGCAGGATCAGGACCTCCAGGTTAATACCTGGAACCGGAAATTTACTTGAACAACTAGATTTCATATTGGGATGTAGTATTATAGGATATTTTAGTATTTGGTAAGATGAAATTTTAAGTTTAAGTCATGAAAAAATATTTTTGCTCTTTATCTGTATGATCCTGCCAGGTATCCTGGCATCCTGGAGATATTCAACTTTCAGTTATGTGTCGTGCCCATTTTAAACAAGTCACTCAGTTAAAGCTCTATATCTTTCACACACAGAAAATGAGATAGAAAATACCTGTAAGGGGGGGGGGGGGTCGCCCCCCCCCCCTGACTGTTAAGGGTTACCTAACATTGATTATTGGGTTGTGCAATATCTTTTGATATAATTCCCGTCAATGTAGCTCAAAAACAAAGGAAGTTACAGCTTCTTATATGTGCTTATTAGACTATCTTTAAGTCCCCCCTTGACGCCCTTTGTGTAAAACCCCTATTATAAGTATTTTTTACCATTATTTTAAAAGATATATGTATACTTATTGCTTTTTAAATAAAATTTCATCAAAATGTTCAAATATACACTGTCTATGATTTTTTGTCATTTTTCGGGATTTCTGGAACACAGTGCGCCATTCTGTCCATGATTTTTTATGATTTTCCAGTATGGCTACAAAACCAATTAATATCTGCTGGATCAGACCCGTCTAATCCATACTTGAAACCATGTATTGTATTGTATTATAGACATTTTTCTACAAATAGTAAAGTAAAAAGTTGAAATATGAACACCAGTTTTGTTAGACTGGGCCTTCGCCCCTTCAGGACTAACAAAACTGGAAAAACAGATGCAATAAACAACTAATCTTGGCTGTTTAGTTTTGACAATGCCAGTTTTTATCAACCAATTAAGATTAAATAAAAGTAAAAAAAATTTTAAATCCAACAAATGTTTATAAAACTTTGGGTACTACTGAAATTTAAACCCTTCCTTATTATAGGCATTATTATGAAGACATAGTTATAGAAACCTGCAAACCATAAGAGTGATTTTTTTAGACATACATATAGACTTCTACCAACCCTTTTTGTAGAAAACGTCACTTAAAAGCAATAACATTTTGTATGTATCTTATCAATTTATATTGTCATAACTCTTATTATAATAAGCTTCGTCAAATGTTTTAAATGGACATTCAGGACTTTCTGATAACGATTACAGGGTGCTACTGTCCTTCTCATTCTGTTTTCTCATGTTATTATAGACAGAATTTATTTAATTTTTCGTCCATTTTTCCCTCCCTTTAGACAACTTTTATTGTACCCAGGGAGGTAGGGAACATTGAATTGAAATTACCTTCTTAGCTGGTCCAACACCTCTAGGTACTTTAATTCAAGTTTATCGCCACCAGTGATCTGATGAGTTTAAGACAATAGCCGATAAATGGATGTACATTCCCAAAAATACCCCTACTGTAATTTGCCTTCAGTGGTTGAAACGTTTTGACACTATACTAAATAAACTAACCAATTAAAATTCAGTAACAGTCCCCAAACATGTTAAGCAAACAAAAATGAAAACGTTATTGTAAAACTTTGGGAACTAGCATAGAGAGAGGTGCACTGTGTTCCAGAAATCCCGAAAAATGACAAAAAATCATAGACAGTGTATATTTGAACATTTTGATGAAATTTTATTTAAAAAGCAATAAGTATACATATATCTTTTAAAATAATGGTAAAAAATACTTATAATAGGGGTTTTACACAAAGGGCGTCAAGGGGGGACTTAAAGATAGTCTAATAAGCACATATAAGAAGCTGTAACTTCCTTTGTTTTTGAGCTACATTGACGGGAATTATATCAAAAGATATTGCACAACCCAATAATCAATGTTAGGTAACCCTTAACAGTCAGGGGGGGGGGGCGACCCCCCCCCCCCCCTTACAGGTATTTTCTATCTCATTTTCTGTGTGTGAAAGATATAGAGCTTTAACTGAGTGACTTGTTTAAAATGGGCACGACACATAACTGAAAGTTGAATATCTCCAGGATGCCAGGATACCTGGCAGGATCATACAGATAAAGAGCAAAAATATTTTTTCATGACTTAAACTTAAAATTTCATCTTACCAAATACTAAAATATCCTATAATACTACATCCCAATATGAAATCTAGTTGTTCAAGTAAATTTCCGGTTCCAGGTATTAACCTGGAGGTCCTGATCCTGCAGGTCTCAAGAAATCTTTAATTAGCTCCTGTTACCTCAATTTTTGACTTAGAGACTTCAAATTCTAAACTTAAGCTAATCTAACAACATTACACGACCAACTAAAATTTAATGAAAATCTGCAGCCGTTTTACCGCAGACCGCTGCCCCTGAAATTTATATTTTGAGATTTCTAATACAAAGTTTACTTACAGATCAGTCAATTTCTTACTCATTTTCTGTGTGTTTTTTAGCAGGGAGGGATGGAACAATGGGCTGTTTATTTTTCTAGTCCACAATGTTTTATACTAGTGTTTTCTCATTTGTAGGCATAACAACTTTTAGACTTTATTAATTTGATTGGTTGGTTTATTAGTTGAGTGTCCAAACATTTCAACAACTAATTGTAATTTATAGAAGGGGCAATTTTGTGTATTAGCATTGGGGATATACATTAATTTATCGGCAATTGTCTTATCCCTTTAGATCATAGATATGTAAGACTTTAATTATAATTTTTATTTTCATTTTACTTTAAAGGAAACAGTTTCTATCTTAATCAACATAAATTCTACTCTTCTTTGTTAATAAGTATGAAAGAACCTTTTGTGAAAGGTTGCTCAATAAAAGGGTAAAGGGAGTATATAATGTTACAAATATAAAATCAGAATATTTGTTCTTGATCAAGCAAAACACATACAAATTTTTAGACTTCTAGCTTTAATGGGATCCAAGATTAATATATATCAAGCAACCCCCCTCCCCCCCTAATAAAAAGGTATGATAGTTCAGATAAGAGCTTAAACATTATTGGATAATCATTTATTTGATTTTAAAACTTTTCTTTACTTTAAGTTTAATTGAATAGGTGTTTTAAGTAATAAGAAATATATATATTACTTTTATGACTTAAAAAATTGTTTTTTTTTGGTTAACCCTAGTTACTTAAGAGCTTAAAAAAGCAAACTTCGCGAGATTTCGGGAGATTAGGCTAAGGTTCTATGATATTATACATAGTTCTAATTTACTCATACGAGAGGATTTTATTGCCATCCTTTGCCATTTTTAGTTCTGGACCCAAACGTAAAATTTTCATTTCAAGAAAATTGTTTATCTTACAAGAAACGGGTATGTCTAGAAAAGTACCTACAATTACAACAAAAAATGGAGATTTGACTTCTTTTAAAGACTAAACGTATAAATTATTATATACTGATTCCAAAAATATATAATACTCCAAAATAGCTTTAAAAATAAAGGGTCCACACTGATTTGAAATGTAGTTTAGTTGACCGAAAAAATAGTTGTTTACAATGATGAAAAGGAACTTAATTCCAAACCTCTGGTGTAATTGCACATCAAATTCTTATTTTTCATAGTAAAGAGCTAATTCTTTCGGCTTTATTTCCAAAAACCTGTGTATATTACTAAACAATTGTTTAAAAGTGTATTTTCCAAAATGTAAAAATCGATTTTTTGTCACTGTCAGGAACATAGTGAGGTGGACAATGGACTGTTTATTACACTAGTCCCCAAAGTTTTATGATAACGTTTTCTTATTAGCTGGCTTAACAACTTTTGGGACTTTTATTGGATTTTGCCCCATGAGGTAATTTTTAAAAAAATAAAAATTCTGGTGCTGGCCCATAATTTATGAGCATCACCAGAATATTTTTTTTTGGGGGGGGGGGGAATTTTCATTTTTTGGGGGGTTGGGGTTGTCCCGCCCCCCAAGAAAATAGCTTAAAACCACAACAGGACCAATAGGTATATACCCTAAAGAGTAGAATCTGATCGGTTCTGTTGTTACTGAGATCTTAAGGGACAGACGGATGGACGGACAGAAAGACAGAAAGACATCATTCTACTTTGTATTATAGATAGTAGATCCAAATTCAGTAAAAGTCCCCAAAGTTGTTAAGCCAACGAATAAAAAAATTTATGTTTTAAGATTTCTAATATAAAATTTACTGTAAGATAAAAATTTTCTGAAAAAAATTGTTCTAGCTTCAAAAATAAGGAAATTAAAACCATTTAACATTTTAATTAACCTTAAAAAGAAAGTTGTTAAATGAAAGGGTGAAGTAAGCAAAAAATGACTTTGTCTCACTTAAAGTCGGAAATTTATTATTTAACAGGGAACATGCACAATTTTTTTTGCCATCTAACTCTAATAGGAGCTGAGATGATATGTGGTGGGGGGGGGGGGGGGGGGGTGCGTTGAACTATTAAGGTCCGGAAATGGGCCTGGTTGTTAAGTGTTAGCAACCTTTATTTTCAGGTCCTTTTTTTCTTAAAAACTTCAAACTAATAAAAATATAAAAAAACTAACTAATATGTACCATTTCTACTATGTCGATTTAAATATATGATATGTTATCTTGAATGTATCATTCCAGTTTTGTCTCTATTGAAAGTAGAATGATACATTACTATTATGTCGATATAAATAAGGAAATCAATGTTTATGAAAACGCTGATAAGTAAACATGAATGTATGATTCCAGTTTCGCCTCTATTGAAAGTGGAATCTTACATTTCAAAAATCGTATCGGCGTTGAAGATATCTTCACCAAGAGAGGGGAAAGTGAAAGGGTAGATTACAGTTTTATAGGGTCCAAACCATAATCATAGATTATGTTTCTGCTTCTATAAAAATGGATTCAACTCCCTAACTGTTTTATTTGAATGTTGTCGTCCTTGTTTCTGTGTTGTAAATATTTTTTTCTGTTGACAACACAGACTACGTTATTTTGGATAAGGTGTTTCCACCTTACAACATATATTTTTCTAGGTTTAGTTAATAAACTCTCCAAAAATATCCTTAGATGAATGTAAGAGGATGTCCTCATGCTTGTAGCTTAGAATCTCTAAATCTACGCTAGTATAAATTAATTTGCAGTTTTTTTTTGATTGTAGCAAAAGGTTTCAAAAAATAAATTTGTATGGTTATTGGCATTTTTGGGAAAGGAAAGTCTTTATAGACGCAATATAGGTGGTATTTCCTCGTTGTCTTGGCTAGAGCTTCTAAAGGCTAGGGTCGAAGCCCCTAGTACTATAAACACCCTAAATAAGTTTTAAAAATTAGTTTTGCTGAATTCCTTAAAAAATACATTTTGTTGTTTTAAATGAACATATTTTTTTTTGTTAATATATACACATACATTTATCTGGTTTATATCACCTACACATACACACACACACACACACACACAAACACACACACACACACACACACACATGTAAATTCGTGTACACACACAAATATACAAAACAAGGATAACTAAATCCTAAAACATAAAACTGTTGCTTTTGTAAAATTATTACAAAACAACCAAGCAAAAATTAATTTTGATATTTTTAAGACACAATTTTCTATTCTAATAATAATGTCTATTATTGGAGGTATTAACGACTTTAATATCAGGCAAATTTCTCCGAACATGTGCATGAAATGTAAATCATATGCGTTCATCTATTATCATCTATTTCACTTTAACAAATGATGATAGGTGATTTAAGGGTCCCTTTTTGTACAGTATATTTAAAAGTTTCTTAAAAGTTGTTTTTCTAGAGTTTTACAAATATGTTGAAAAAGTTTCATTCACTAAAATGTATCATTTAAGAATCAGTATTTTAATGGTAATTTGTCATTATACTTCTAAAAACCTGTGTACATTTTTAGACCAGAGGGAATCTATGACACTAAAAACACAACAGGATGTAACAGAACAGACGGACAGACATTATTTTAGAAAAATCCTCAAAAATAAACATGAATTGAATATACAAACAGTGGACATTGGACAGAAAAAAACCCACCAGGATTAAAATAATAAATAACGAGCTTAAAAAATAAATAGGGGAAAAAGATTTATTGTCAATGCTATTATTTTAATCTTTTTTCAAAATTAGAAAAGAGTTTATCTTATGCAGAAAACATACAATGTATAAGACGTTAAGTTTAAATGACAAAAATTAAAATATGAAAATGAAAAAGTGTTAACGGAGTTTTTAAGAAGACGAAGAAAGCCGCTCAAAAAAATTCTAAAATCGTAAAAATGAGGGATGAGGAGAGGAGGAGTGGGAAAGAAACTAAAAAATTTATGGATAATCCCTCATTTTTATGACGTCACATGCTGATTTTTTAAGCGACTTTCTTTGACTTTTTGAAGGTGCATTTTTTTATTTTTGATAAATAATCGTACTTTTAAAAGTAAAATCTATGATTTTTTTTGCAATATGTAAAAATATCAAAAATCAATTAAAGTTTTAAAATTGATATGACTGTGCAAATTTATTTATAAGATTTCATTAAAAATTGTAAAAATTGCAAGTAATCAATTAAGAAAATTGTCAAAAATTAGAAGTACAAATCGATATATTATTACTTGGATGTTGCACCATATTTTCATATACTCTTATATAGTGATGCTTGCAGCTGGCTACAATAACCCCATCGAAGCCCTTTATTCAATCTTCTCCCATCCAGCTGGATGAACGAACTGACCAATAAATGACAGTGGAAAAAAGCAACCTAAATTGACGACAATTTCCCCCTGTCATAATATCCACGTATATTCTACATCCATTGATAGCAAAGAGAAAAAGTAATTTAAATCTTAAACCTTTGTCTGCACTGTTCCAATTTTTAGGTTTTAAAACATATGTCATTTTCATTAAATTTTACTTTTGATAAAAATCATTTTCAATATCATATCATACAGTTTGATATTTAAATTAATAAACAAAATAATTAATTTTCAGTGATTTTAAGATTCTTAAAATTTTGGTTCCTAACCTAAATATTGATTATAAGTTTTAAGGTACAAAAAAAAGGGAAATTGATTGAAGCTCTTTATAGTGCCTATACAAAAATTACGTCATACAATACAAATGACCAATGAAAGGGCAATACACAGACTAAATTACCAATGGCAGGCCAGAAAATATTCTAATTGACCAATGGAAGGCCAGTATGACGTCATTTTGTATTAGAACTATAAAAAGCTTCAAATTGATTTTCTCTGATTAACTAGTATCTGCATCAAAATTGAAACATATGTACAGTAAAAATACCAAGGATCTAAAGGGATAAGACAATGGCCGACCAATTGAAACACAACTCCAATGATGATACACAATATAGATGAATATTAGTGGTTGAAATGTTTGAACATTCAACTTAATGAACCAACC
Organism: Acartia tonsa; assembly: GCF_053477335.1. NCBI lineage: Eukaryota > Metazoa > Arthropoda > Copepoda > Calanoida > Acartiidae > Acartia > Acartia tonsa. Next base: position 6,581,320 of record NC_137262.1, on the reverse strand, counting down.
AATCAAAATTTACTTAAGACTCCAAAGCTGTTGAGCCAACGAATAAGAAAACGTTCTTATAAAACTTTGGGGACTAGTGTAATAAACAGCCCGTTTTCCCCTCTCTCTCTCTGGAAAATGCACACTTACACACTTCCAATACTGACCAATCTGCGCGCTTTAAGGTCCCTATCACATGATATTTCATTGTCCTATTGTTGTATCCAAAGTAGTAAGTTCTGATTAGGAAACTAATCTTTCTTTTACATATTTTCGATTGAACTATACCTGTGCTGATATGGTTTTACCATACTAATACTGACCCATACACCCCTGAAGAACCATATTTATATTCTATTAACCTATCCCTATGACCCTAGTGGTCCAATACTGACCCATACACGCCTGTAGAACTATATTTATATTCTATTAACCTATCCATGTGACCCTAGTGGTCTAATACTGACCCATACACCCCTGTAGAACCATATTTATATTCTATTAACCTATCCCTGTGACCATAGTGGTCTAATACTGACCCATAAACGCCTGAAGAACTATATTTATATTCTATTAACCTATCCCTATTACCCTAGTGGTCTAATACTGACCCATACACCCCTGAAGAACTATATTTATATTCTATTAACCTATCTCTGTGACCCTAGTGGTCTAATACTGACCCACACACGCCTGAAGAACTATATTTATATTCTATTAACCTATCCCTGTGACCCTGGTGGTCTAATACTGACCCATACAAGCCTGAAGAACTATATTTATATTCTATTAACCTATCTCTGTGACCCTAGTGGTCTAATACTGACCCATACACGCCTGAAGAACCATATTTATATTCTATTAACCTATCTCTGTGACCCTAGTGGTCTACTACTGACCCATAAACGCCTGAAGAACCATATTTATAATTTATTAACCTATCCCTGTGACACTAGTGGTCTACTACTGACCCATACACGCCTGAAGAACCATATTTATATTCTATTAACCTATCACTGTGACCCTGGTGGTCTAATACTGACCCATACACGCCTGAAGAACTATATTTATATTCTATTAACCTATCCCTGTGACCCTAGTGGTCTAATACTGACCCATACATGCCTGAAGAACTATATTTATATTCTATTAACCTATCCCTGTGACCCTAGTGGTCTACTACTGACCCATACACGCCTGAAGAACCATATTTATATTCTATTAACCTATCACTGTGACCCTGGTGGTCTAATACTGACCCATACACGCCTGAAGAACCATATTTATAATTTATTAACCTATCCCTGTGACCCTAGTGGTCTAATACTGACCCATACACGCCTGAAGAACCATATTTATATTCTATTAATCTATCTCTGTGACCCTAGTGGTCTAATACTGACCCATACACCCCTGTAGAACCATATTTATATTATATTAACTTATCCCTATGACCTTAGTGGTCTAATACTGACCCATACACCCCTGTAGAACCATATTTATATTCTATTAACCTATCCCTATGATCCTAGTGGTCTAATACTGACCCATAAACGCCTGCAGGCAACTATCGGCAATTTTGTCCACCTAGGGGCTCCACATACTAGGGTAGAAACTAAGAATATCAAAAATAAATATTAAATCAGAAAGTATACTTAAATTTAATAGTAAGTGTTCTGATGTAATAGTATTATATATAAGTGTTGTATAGAATCTCTGAAACTGCTGAATAGAAAAGCCTTTCTGTTTGAGGCCCGGTCTAATAAAACTAGTATTAACTTTACAATATTTATTATAATATTCGTAGAAAATTGTCTGTAAAATGATGCTAGAAATAGTTTTTCAGTATGGCTGAGAACCGGTTCTAATCCAGCGACATTAATCTGTTTCGCTAACTCCAACAACCTAAAGAACTGTTGTTATAGTCAAACTAAAAATATTAATTGGGGGGGGGGGGGGGGGGGAGGAAACAACCTCATTTTAGTGTTGTCTGTTCTGTTTTAGTTTTTGTTTATCAGAAAACTTGTCCCTAGTAAACCAAGCATAGAGGTATGCCGCAATTTTCACATCAGGCACATTTTAAAGGGGTTAAAGGAGAACTTTTGAAGAAAAGAAAGAATAGTATTATAAACAGCTTTCCGCGGATAAAGAATGTACAATTATGTATGGATGAGAACCGGTTCCTATCCACCGGATTCGAATGAATACGAGAAAAAAAAAGATATTGTCAATGGATCATGTTAGCTTGTTGTACAAATAATATGTAGGTTCAAAGGAAAATCATCAAAAAATACCAAAAGAACAGATAGATTTGAATAAAATTTTTAAAAAAAACATTTTGTATTAATTAATGGAAAATAAAAGAAGAAATTTAATATTCCAAAAATCATATCACGTTGTAGAATGTAATCAAAATAGTAAATGTTCATTATGTTTGAAATGGACACTCTATAGGGATTAAAGAGTTGCTACGTCTTCTAAATTTAACCTAACTTTTATAGGATTTACAACACCTAGTTTGTAATTTATAAGACAGTTCTAACATGCCTAATTAACGATAAAAATAATTTTTATGTAAAGCATTAAAGTGCAAAATTATACAACAAGGAAGAAAAACCTCAAATATCAATGCCTTGTTGTCTCCTGAAAAATTATGTTTAAGACCTGACGTGATCATTGATTAAGGAGAAAATACGCCGCCGTCGCATATTTTTAGGTGATACCACGGTGCCAGCTCAAATCAGGGGTACAGTGATTGATAAATTAACAATCCCTTGCAATGTATGTGTGTAGCAAAGAATCTCTCTAACCCATGAACCGATATGGTTCTATTTTACAGTGAAGCTTCTCAAAGGTTTTTAATTTATTTTGGAGTAGGGAACCTTTACCATCGGAAGAGAAATCGCACCTCTAGTAAAAATACCCCTCCCCCCCACAAAAAAGTATTAACAGTAGCTACTTCTAAAAAAAAGATAAGACACATCCCCGGTGAGTTAAAAAAATTTAAAGGCACGCTCGTTGTCGAAAAAGTTATGAACTTCGACCAGTCATTTCATAAGGCATTAAAATTTGTACCTCTAGCTGCCATGATAAACGCCTAATTAAATAAGGAAGAATAGGAAGAATGTAATAATACATAAACAGGCGCAATTAAATCATTAAAACGAATTGTCAATATTTATGTCAATGTGTCGATATTGTGTCAGCAACATCCACGTTTATTAAAGCCATTTAGTCGACATAAACCATTGAAATAGCATATTGTTTGCAAGCAAACCGTTTTGACCAAAGGTTGTGCAATCAAGAATTGTTTGTCAGTTAGATGTTAATACTTTACGTTAGTATCTCACTTTCAATCTGTACTTATGTACAGTCTTATATAAATAAATAGAAATTATTTTGAAAGAATCTTCAAATAAATTGAAAGTCATGTATGAACTCTATGTTTCCAAGCTACAGAACAGAAATAGACATACTTTAATTTAATTACATTTCTCGTATTCATTCGAATCCGGTGGATAGGAACCGGTTCTCATCCACACGAAAAAACTATGTCTAGCATCGTATTATATTCAGCATTCTACGAATATAGAAATGTACAATCATAAGATTTTAGCCCGTGCCTTCGGCACCTCGGGGTTAAAATAACTGATTTTAATCTCATAATTGTACATTCTATATCTGCGGAAAGCTGTTTATAATACGATGCGATAAATAACTATTCCAGGATTATTAAAATAAAAATCATAAAATTAATACAAGTTTTGACAACACGACCTTTTGGTCCCTCGGAGCCAACAAAACTGGTTTTTATCATGTAATTTTTATTCTAATATCGGAAGAAAGCTGTCTTAATACGATACGATAAATACCTAATATAAAAGTAATGATCAATAAACCCAAAAAAAACCAGGTATAAGGTATAACCAACCAACAAGCGAAATAACATAAAATAATATTTGGGGGGCAAATGGAGAGGTCGTCAATTTTACGATGTGTTGCCCCCGCATCGACAGCTGAAAAACACGTATAGTTTCGTGATTTTCCCCCGGATTAATTTCATTGTTGGAATAAGCTGCAATAAACCCAACATAAAAGATTTTCAATTAAAGGTCGGTTTTCTTATAGGGATAGGTCAATGGAGAAAGAAAGACTTATTTTCCAAGTTCTAAGTATACCTTTTCTCGTATTCATTCGAATCCGGTGGATAGGAACCGGTTCTCATCCATACGAAAAAACTATTATTATTATTTCTCGCATCGTATTATATCCAGCTTTCTACGAATATAAAAATGTACAATCATAAGATTAAAACCAGTTTTTTTTAGCCCGTGCATTCGCCACCTCGGGGCTAAAAAAACTGGTTTTAATCTTTTAATTGTACATTCTATATCCGCGGAAAGCTGTTTATAATACAATGCGAGAAATAACTATTATTGAATTGTAGATATGATATAATATAATATTTTTGAAATAACATTTTTCATCTAAGGCATTCATCAACCAAATTTTGCTTGTGATCAACAAATCAGTTTTTAAAAACACTTTTCTAGTTTTTCCCTTAACATTTTTAATGGGTATCTACTGCTGCTATGTAAGAGCATTGGTAATGCCCTAAATGGTTGGTTTTCTGTTATGCTATTCTTAAATATTATTTCTGTAAATGTATTAATAATATTGAAATTGTTTTTTTTTCAAGAAAAGAAAAATAAGGAAAAAAATTTAATAAAACTTACCCTAACTAAAATGGTCATTTTAATGCTTAAGCAAGCATACTATTTTTTATTTATGAAAGTAAATGAAAGTTTTAAAGAAGAAATAAATGAAATTTATTATTTTAACAAAAATGCACTTTAAAAATTGCTGCTACTTAAGTTAACTTTCTTTATAGGTTACATTTTTACTCATCATTTTTCTCAAATTGATGTACTGTATTTTACTCTTCTCTACACATTAAAGTGCCTTGTTAGCTTGTCATTGCTCAGCTTCTCATAAAAATAGATGTCCTTGTTTTCCTAAAACTCCCTATAAATCTACTTACTTTAGCTTAACTTTAACTTATTAAGCCTAGACCATAATGCAGCTTAAGCAGTTTGATGGTTAACCCTTGATTGAGGGAATGTCAGTCTGAGAATAGGTGTTCCATGGGGGTATAACATGTTTAACCCTCTGCCAACGAGATTGTATGTTTCATATGGTTTCAAATATAACAGATCTATAGTATAGATGTATATACAGACAACTACCTCCCTTCCTTTTTCAAAGACCTCTTTCGTCTGCTTCTAAATTATTTTCTGCTACTTGGCTGTGTTAATATAAGCGACACCATTGGCTGATTTTCAATGACCCATTAGAAAGGTTGCGAAAGGCGGTTGCGATGGGGAGATACAGTTATTTAAACCTTTCTCCCTCTAGTGTTTAACTATAATCTAAGTATTCAAACCCCCATATGAAATTAAAATTTATATTTCTGCTGTACAATGTAGCTTCTCATAGGTCCTGGGAAGGTCAGTAAATATTTTGGGGAGGTGCTAAATTGCCCCTAGACCATCCCCTTTTCTTTTACTTTTTAAAATTATAATTGAAAACGGAGGGAGGTCGGTTCCACCTCTAGGGGCGTTTTCGCTAGTTTTCCCATAAACTATTTAAATTTCTTTAGTTTAACTCGACCTCAAAGGGTTACACTAACAGCAGGGAGTCCCCATAAGAACTTCCCCATATATGGTTAGACATTTACCCCCCTCCCGGGGCCTTTTAGGGAAAATTCAAGCAAGCAACCCCTTTTCAAGAAAACCAAAGGAATAATCACAAAACAGCAAAATTTAATTTCTATATTCTCAATTCCATTGTATTGTTTGAAGTGTATTGTGTCCAATAAGATCCTTTAACTGTAATAAAGGTCAAGGATTTGACAGTAAAGTTAATTTTGGTTCTGGTCATGTTTTAGGCCATTATCTCAAGGAATATGAGTCAACTTCCTCGGAGAAAAGGACAGATTATTGACTTACAAATTATATCATGAGGTTTAACGTCCAAGCTTTTAATTTTGAAGGGGATAAAATGAGGGGTTTTTAATGGTTTGAGTGAGGGGTAATCTAATGTATTTTTAAAAAAAAATTTGAGTGGGGTAAAATGAAGGGTTTATTGGACGTCTATGATTAAGAGTGTCGACTATAAAGCATTGAATAAGTAAAGGTAAAATATATTAATCTAGTTGCATTATGAATTTAAATATAGAAAGATTTTGGAATAATTTAAAGGAAAAATCATATTCTCTATAATTTCTATTTTTGTGAATATTGTAAGAACATTCTAACAACTATGCCTTTTGACTTAGAGCTTGATTACAAATATATGGGTTTATATAAAGTTTATTATATGTTGAAGAAAATGGAAAAAATTAAACCAAGCATAATATTATTAAAAGAAACCATCAGAACTAATATATAACCAGTGAATATAGTCTGAGGTCCACGAGTCTATCATAATAAGTTTTAAAAAAACTTTAATGGAATGTGTAATAAATATCTGTTAGGGAGTGGACATTTAGCTGTTTATAACACCAGTCCCCAAAATTCTATAAAAACGTATTCCCATTCCTTTACAACTTTGGGGACTTTTATTGAATTTTCGTTGGTTGATTCATTGAGTTAAGTGTCCAATAGTTTCAACCACCAATTACATAATAAACAGAAGGGTTAAATTTGTGTATCATCATTGGGGATGCACACCAATTTAGATAAAAATGACATAATGATTTTTACTCGCAAAATATTTCTTTTTCATGAATTACATTAGTAACAAAACTTGCTTGATATATTTGATTTTCAAAATGAAACTTAAGTTAAAAGGTGAACAGACCACTTTTTAAATTAAAACTATGGCTTTTAATTCTAGATTTAGGAATATAGAAATAAGTAAATAAGCCAGAAATTTTTAAAGATCTTGTCGCGTGATTGTAATATCCAATCTTTGAAATCTGTATTAAGATATATAAGTTTTCCGGAATTTTAATGTTAGGGGGAGATTTGAAATCTGCATCAAATTTTAAGGATTTTTTATAAATTTTTCTATAATTCTTTATCTAAAAGCGGAAATGCATTTTAAGTTAATTAATTTTGACCAATAGGATAGGTGGATTTTAAACTACCTAATTGGTTGAATGATGTACGCCATCTAATCAGAGCGCAGATTTTTTAAATCCACCAATCACAGATGCCAAAATTAATTAACTTAAATTGCATTTCCGCTTTTAGATAAAAAATTATAGAAAAAACGAATTTTATAAAAAATTCTCAAAATTTGATGCAGATTTCAAATCTCCCCCTAACTTTAAAATTCCGGAAAACTTATATATCTTAATCTGTATAATAAACATGTAAATATTAATTTTAAAAATGCAACCTGCACCAAAATGACGCGTTAGCCAATTTGCAGGCAATTTTTCCGCCTGTCCGAAGTAATCATTAACAACTTAATAAAGTTATTTGTGTACATTTATTTTTCTTTTATCCCTGCTTGATTTGCAAAAAAATGTTGCTGAATATTTAATACATCATTCTATTAGACTTATAAGTTATAGACTAAGCATTTGAAATAATTTGAATTTTAAACGTCTAAAGGTAGCTCTTTTAAATTTAAAGAAAATAATTTAGGGAAGATTTTTAAAATGCAGTGTTCTACATATTAAAAATTGAAAAGCAAAATAATTAAATTTTCTTTAACGTTTTTGTTTTACAACATTTTAAACAGACACTTTTATTTAAATACTTTGCTTTTTAATTTGGAGTCTTAAACATTTATTTTGAATTAATCTTGGACTTTTAAAGTATTTAAGTGGATAAAACAAAGTTTCTAGTAATAAACATTACTTAAATTTTTTCCCAGCACAAACTAAAACTGTAAAAAAATTCATGAAATTAAAACAATCTTTAAAAAACTCTATTTGATATTAAAGAGGCAGGGCAGGGAACATATTAAAAGTCTAGACCTAGCTCCTTGGTTACATATTTAATTCAGGGCGCAAGGCATAAGAATTCATAGTATAACATTTCAAAAAAAGATTATTGTTTTTTTTTTAAAGTTTTTTTGATAATACCAGTAGAAAATGATATAAAAACCATTTTTGCACAATAATAGTAATATATCATATTTTTTTGGTTTTGTTAATGTGTCAAAACTTTTATAATAAAGAGTAAAGATACTAAAATAGGGACCAAAAATTATCACCGAACTCTTAAAAATTTTATTATATTGTTAAATACATAATTCTTCTTGAGATATCCACGTACAGGTTAGCTTTTGGCTTGATTTGTAGTTGTTCAATGTTCATTAGGTCATCCTAAATCATCAGGGTTTCTTGTATTAACTCTTAGCCTTCTAAGTTCTAACATCCCAAAAATGGTAGCCTAGAAAAAATGCTTTGAACAGTAACACCAACAAAAACTAAATTATTGCCCTTAAAACTCAATAACAATTGACACATGTCTCTGATAATAAAACCAACGGACGATCCTAGTAATACAATATCTGCGCAATTAATAAAAAGCGCCCTAGTTTACAAAGATTAATTCATTTTTATTTGTTGTTCAGTGTATAAATGCAGGGTTCTAAAGGGATAAGACAATGGCCGATAAATTGATATACAACCCCAATGATGATACACAAAATTAAGCCTTCTGCAGATTAAAATTAGAAGTTTGGACACTCAACTTAATAATCAATAAGTATTCAATATAGTCCCCAAATTTGTTAAGCTAACAAATAAGAAAACATTTTTATGAAACTTTGGAGACTAGAGTAATAAACAGTCCAATGTCCCCTCCCTTCTTGGTATAAATGAATATTATAATAATATTTGCACTATTTCAAAAATATTGACCTTTTCTTCTAAAATATAATAACAAGGATGTTAACATCCATAAACAGTAAAGCTGTACAAAGTCAGATTTGAAATGGACGTACAAACCTTAATTAGTACGCTGGCCCTCTACCAATCAAATTACGTAATATTGATTTCTTTTCCATTAGTAAAATATCCAATAATGTCTTAAAAATTTGTTGTGTTTTGTGTATTGATTTAGAAATGAGGAACAACACCAGACCTTACTTAAGATTTCAGGTAAGCTTTTTGTTGGTAATGATCTTCAATTCGATAATAAAGTTAGAGTAGGTAAACTTTGCCCCTAAAACCCCTATAACATATGTAAATACCTATTTGAAATATGAAATAGGTATTAAGCTTAATAACAGAAGTGTAATAAAATAAGATTATCTGATTAACAGACTGACAGACGTACTAACAAACCCTAAACTATAGAAAGCTTCGCTTTTCCAAAGAAATTGTTTATATTGATATAATTGCAGTGTCACATTGGAAGACGGCTGTCAAAATTATAGAACATTTTTACACAAAATCATTGTTTACACAATTGGCTGTCACTCGGTGGACTGCCTGCCGCTGGCGCCGCCAATAGTATCAGCCGCTAACTGCTAATATGTATAAGAGCTAAATTTTGAAATAAACAAGAATGAAATAGGTTCAAACTGAAACAATTTACATGAAAAAGATACAAAACAAGGATGACAACATCCATAAGTAGCGAAGCACAAAAAATCGTAGATGGGAATACGAACAGGTAGATTTAAAAGGTTTTTACTAAAATCAAGAATAGATTTATTGGATAAGATAAATATGAAACCTTGTTTTATTTTGTATAATGACGATGGTCAAAGTAAATTATATTAAAGATGCTCATAACAATGGGAAAAATTATTTTGATACTGATATCCCATAAAAGTTTGAAAATTGGATCAAAATAAACAAAGATCTTGGGAAATATGTAAAACATATAAAAATAGCCAAAAACCTGATAAAAGGCAGTCTGGCCGCCATGGTTGTTTTCTTGAAACGACAAAAAAAATTAATTTTTAAATCCTTAAAAACTTTAAAAATTTGGAAAATCGGACCATATACACTGAAGATATGGAAAAAAGTGTTAAATATAATTATAAATAGCCTAAAACCTGCCAAAAAGGTAGTCTGGCCGTCATGGTTATTTCCTTTAAAGAAGGGAAATTTAATTTTGATATCTACAACTGAAAAAATTTTGAAAATCGGACTATAAACACTGAAGATATGGAGAAAAATGTTAAAAATATAAAAAAAACAGCCTAAAACCTGCTGAAAAGGCAGTCTGGCCATCATGGTTGTCTTCTTTAAAAGACGGGAAATTTAATTTTGATATCTATAACCGACAAAATTTTGAAAATCGGACCATACACTGAAGATATGGAGAAAAATGTGAAAAATATAAAAATAGCCTAAAGCCTGCTGAAAAGGCAGTCTGGCCTTCATGATTGTTTCTTTAAACGACAGGAAATTTAATTTTGATATCTGTAACTGAAAAAATTTTGAAAATCGGACCATAAACACTGAAGATATGGAGAAAAATGTGAAAAATATAAAAATAGCCTAAAACCTGCTAAATATCGGTCCGACCGCAAATGATGTTTTATAGTCAATTGTGCTCCTTAATAATGGGAATGTTGTCAAAAAATTTCAGCATTCTATCTTTTATAGGAGCTGAGTAAATCCCATTTCCCCCAAAGCGTTAAGGACTGACTGACTGACGGACTGACTGACGGACAAAGTGAATTATAGAGTAGCTTCGCTACTAAAAATAGGTGGATCCCTCAAATATAATATGAAACAAATTATTAAAAAATAATGCTTATTTTAGGTTAAGATATGTTTAGTAAGGATTATCAAAGAGTCTTGGAGGGATAATACAACGAAGAAAAGGGCTCTTCAAAGCTAGAGCACCTAAAATTCTTTTTAATTTTTCTAAGAATATAAAATAATGAAGGGGGGGGGGAGGGACGAAAAACCCTTGAATATCACTTTTTTGTTAAATTTTTTCACCAATTTAAATTTTTGGGATATTAAAATAATCAAACAAGAACCTTCTGTCAACGGAAAGACATACTGACATACTCTTTAAGTAAAGTAGCTTCGCTTCTTAAAATAAAAAGGCAAATATTTGATTTGTTCTATGCTTGTCACTAAAAGTAATGTCCAAATTTTATATCATAGACCATTTATGATATAGATCTATATGCTCTATTTAGTCTCTTCGCTAGATTTTGGTTCGAGCCTTGTACTAAAATTCACAATAACTAAACAAATTTTACACAGCTGCTATGAAAGACGGGTAACATATTTAAATGAAGAGGGAAATGTCTTAGCCTAATAGCTATGTATTGCACTTTATGACTTAAACTATCTCAAGTCCTAAATATAAAAATAAGTAAAGCGTCCCTAATAAAGGAGAGCTTAATCAGTTCTGTAGTTATTGAAATCTTAAGCTTCAGACAAAAACTTACTACTTTATGAAGACTTTAAATTATGTGCCCAAAATTGCCTAATAAAATTCCTTGCTAACGACAACGTGTATGTAAAAAGCTGTTTAAAATCTATATTGTATATTAATCAATGGTTTTGCCACTACAAATTATAGGGTATGCTATGATAAATTCCACCACACAGATAGCCGTGTCGCGGGGAGGCCACTTTTACCAACTTGATTAAAACAGAGAGCACTTTACATTGGTTAAAATGACCAATACTACCACACAGATAATCGTTGGTGAGGGTACTTTTACCAACTTGATTAAAATAGCGAGCACTGTATATTCGTTAAAATGATCAATACCACCACATAAATAATCGGGGAGGGTAGTTTTACCTACTTGATTAAAACACAAAGCACTGTATATTGGTTAAAGTGATAATTTCCAACACACAGATAGCTGTGTCGCAGTGAGGCCACTTTTACCAATTTGAATAAAACAAAAAGCACTGTATATATGGGTTAAAATGAAAAATTCCACCTAATATATGGACTTCAGGAGGGTAACTTAATTTACTTAAATGGAAAAAAGCGAGCAAAATAACACCAAAAAGTTAAAAATGCTTATTGTTTGATTAATTTATAACAAGTCTTAAATTAAGTAGATGACGAAGCCTAATCTGTACCACTTTTGATTCCTGTGATGTCATAAAAATGAGTGAGATGAAAGGAGAAGAGGGAAAGAAAACCCCTAAAAAGAGTTGGAGAATCCCTCATTTCTATGACATCACAGGAATCAAAAGAGGTGCAAAAGTGGTACATATTGGGCTTCGTCAAGTAAATCATTCCAGTAAAAAATGCTAAATTGTCATAAGGCTCTTTGTTGTTTCAAATCTACAAAAGTTCCCTACCCTAAAAAGGGGAGAAAGCAACACTACGCAAACATGCAAACGGGAGGTCCAAGTGAGAGAGAGGGGGAGGGGGAGCGAAATTTTTGCAAACAAACCGCTGAAATGCAAATATTGACAATTCAGTGCGAATAACATGCAAAAAATTTGACGAGGGGCGGTGTAGCACACAGAAACAAGGCGGTACATGAAAAGGGGGTCTTTTTATGAAGCAATGTTAGGCGAAAAGGGAGGAGGATTTACGAGTGGGCGGAGTTGAAAAGTGGCAAGCGCAGTCATGCGATCATTTTTAACAAGGATGACAATGTCATAAAGGACATAAAGAAAATATAAGTCAAAATTTCAGGAAGGAACGGAATAGGTCTTAAGAAGGAAAATATTATATTTAACTTTTTAGCAAATCAAAAAAGTCACAATCTAAATATTTTTGTTTTAATTATCTCTCTTATCGTCCTTTATTGTTTTGATTAAACAGAGAATAAAAACATTTGGAAAGGCCAATTTACTTATGACAAATACAAATACTTCGAAAGTCTATTTTTTGTGGTAAATTTTATTTGCTTTTCTTTAATCTTGTGTTTAGGGATGTGCACATACAGATAATAGTTATTTCTCGCATCGTATTATAAACAGCTTTCCGTGGATATAGAATGTACAATTAGAAGATTAAAACCAGTTTTTTTAGCCCCGAGGTGCCGAAGGCACGGCTAAAAAACTGGTTTTAATCTTATGATTGTACATTTTTATATTCGTAGAAAGCTGGATATAATACGATGCTATACATAGTTTTTTCGTATGGATGAGAACCGGTTCCTATCCACCGGATTCGAATGAATACGAGAAAAAAGTTTTACCAAATCTAAAAAAGACTAATTTAACAGGAATGGAGCTGATAAATGAGTAAATAAATCTACAACCATTTTCTCCCTCAATTTTTACTAGCTACCTAATCTATTAATGTATATTTCAGCAATAAAAATTAAGAGTATATTCATTTTAAGTCACCATTAGGACACATGTCTTATATATGAATGCAAGGTGGAATTTTAAAAAAAAGCTTCAAGTTCCTTTAATCTATCCCTACATTTCTGCTCCTAACCTTAAAATTTTAGATATATCCATTTTACATTGATCTATCCCTGCTTCCCTGCTCTAAACCACAAACTGTAGGCATGTACCTCTTTCATTGATCTATCCCTATATCCCTGATCTAAACTAAATACTGTAGGCATGTACCTCTTTCATTGATCTATTCCTAAATTCCTGCTCTAAGCCATAAACTGTAGGCATTTTCATTTTACATTGATCAATCCCTGCATCCCTGCTCCAAACCTGATAACTGCAGGCACGTCTATCTTCCATTGATCTATAACTAGACCCCTGCTCCAAACTAAAAACTACTGACATTTCCATCGTCTATTGATCTCACCATTGAACCTTGCCTCCCTCTTCTATTGATCTATCCGTGCATCCCTGCTCAAAACTATAAACTGCAGGCATTTTAATCTTTCATTGATCTATCCCTATATCCCTGCTCTAAACTAAATACTGCAGGCATGTCCATCTTCCATGGATCTATCACTGCATCCCTGCTCCAAACTACACTAAAGGAAATTTATCTTCCAACAATATATCCATGCATTCCTAAAACAAACTATAAAATGTAGGCAAGGCATGTCCATATTTCATTGAATTATCCCTGCATCCTTGCTCTAACTGCAGGAATGTCTAACTTCCAATGATACATCTATGAATCCCTGCTCTAAACTAAAAACGGATATCCATCTTTCATTGATCTATCCCTAGGTCCTTGCTCAAAAAACTAACTGCGGGCTTGTAACTCTTCCATTGATCTATCCCTGCATCCCTGCTCCAAACCAAAAAACTGGAGGCATGTCTCTTTTACATGGATCTATCCCTGTATCCTTGCTCTAAACCATAAACTGGACGCCTTTCCATTTTCCATTGATCTATCCCTATAACCCTGCTCTAAACTAAACTAAATACTGTAGGCATGTACCTCTTTCATTAATCTATCCTTGCATCCCTGCTCTCAGCAACAAACAACACGCATGCCAGTCTTCTATTGATTTATCTCTTCATCCCTGCTCCAAACTACAAACTGAACGCACCATTGATAAATCCCTGCATCCCTGCTTTAAAAAAAGTAGAAATATCCATCATCCATTGATCTAACCGTGCATCCCTGCTTCAAACCACAAACTGCACGCATGTCCATCAAATTTTACATGCCACAATTTTTAGAAAACAAACAATTATTTTTGGTAGCGGGCCCACTCTATATTTTTGCTATGGTCATGTGTGTACGTCCCAGTTATTTTTAGAAGCGTTGCTTCTCTTTAATTTAAACTTGCTTAATTGTCAGTCTAGCTATTTCTTTGAGGATACTACTCTTAGTTATCTTACAATACTCTGGTAATGAAAACTTTATACAAAATTTTAGTAGAGGGCCTACTCTATATCCTATGAGAGGACGCCATTCTAAAAGTCAAAGAAATATTCTTTAAAGACAGTCTGTTACTGCACAAAACATATTTAGAAAAATTAACAAATTTTTAAGAAACAGTGATTCTCTATGATTTCATTTTGTTTACTAGTATGTTTTTCCAAATTATATACATTGGAACATTAATGTGAAACACAAAAGCTTTGCATTGTTCATGACGCATTTTATTCGAATTTAAACAACTATATATTGGGACATGATTGTCCTTGTTATTATGTTTGTTTTGTCAATAGAGAATACAGTTTAATAATATTATTTTCTTTTAAAGTCCTTGCCAAAAAGGATACTTTTGGTAAAATTGCTTTAGGTGCAAATTCTTTGACAAAAATTATGACCATAAGTAGCGCAGCTGAACTAATAAACACTTATACATACACAATGATAGTTACTTCTTCTTATTATGCAAGTAGTTACACCCGCAGTATCTACGAAAGAGGATTGGATTGAAAAGTAGCTTAAAACCATCCCAAGATTAAAATCTCAAAATAACAAGACAAAAAACATTATTACTTTATATAAAAGGATAAAAAGTGAAATAGGGCAAACGAAGCAACGAAAAAGTACCCAAAGACCATTCAAAATTACAATAATGTTTAATCTCCATAACGCTACATACTCAATAATATATAATAGGGTTAAAGACGAGCTGCGATTTCAAAATATATTTTTTCAATGTAAGATTTATATATCACTAATATTGAATTTAAACCAATAAATTTAGAATGAATGAGCTTTAAGCTTAACTTAGCCCTTATTATTTTTTTCCCCAAAAGTATTGAAGACCAACAACGATTGGTGTTTTCAATAACCTCCAAATTTATTGATCAATTTTACGAAAAAAAACAAGGATGATAACATCCATAAAAGCGAAGCACTGACAAACGGACATTAACACTTGTATAGTGTCAGAACTGAATAATCAGAATATAAATGTATAAGAGTCAAAGCAAAATTGTACGTAAAAATTGTTGAAAAACTGCTTGATACAGGATAATGTTTATGGACATTAGGGTGGGTCGATTTTGGATATTTTTTTTCTGAGACCAAAGTGGGGATCTGCAAATGATTTATATTAGTATAATACACCTCTGGATGATTTAAAATTTATCCTAAGTCTTAAAACCGCTGACGACCAGACATTCAATTGTATAGCTATTTGTATATGGGTGTCAAAAAATTAATGAATCAGAACTATGGCTTCATGGTGCTCCCGGGCATTAAGGAGTAACTTTTCTGGTTTTTATACCAAACCGCTTCAAGATTGTAGACAACCCAAAGACAATATTCTTAACTGTTGTTCATAGAGTTTATAGAGTAGCTTAACTGCAAATAATTCATTGTAGCCATTATTATTGCTGTATTTTTGCATTTGTTGTTTTGTATGACAATTAATTTCCATTCCTTTCTTTGATTGTGCATAGATTTAACTCTATTGTCACCCCCTCTCCCCCCCCCCCCAACATTAACCCCTTTTTCATTGTGAACACAATTCTCTGGGATGTAGGGAATAGAAATAAGATAAAAATGTTAAATTTGCCTTTGGGAAGCACTACTGCAATTTTTATTGTTAAGGACATGTATCAGAGAATTTTAGGAAGATTTGAATCTATTGTCCCCCAAATTTCCCCCTTTTTATGTCTCTAGAAAATTGACAGTTTTAATTTAGTTAAAATATTTGGGGAAACAAAAGTGCAACTTTCAATATTTGAACCTTTTTCAAAATTCTTTGGGGAAGAGGGTTTAACCCCCACTTCTTGGAGTATATATTTCTTTTTAGATTAACGGTAAAATAAACAATGAACATTTGTAGATTTGGAAAGCACTAGTGCAATTAATAAAATCTTAAAATTCATAATTTTTGGAGAAAGCGTTAGCATCTATTATTGACAAATCCTATATGAATGATTTAAAGTCAGTTATGTTGCTTAGAATAATGAGATTAAATATTGGCTTGCTTTGCCTTACTTGACGAAAAATTGACATGCTTTGCCTAACTTGTTGTGCATCGGCATGTTTTGCTTAACTTGACTCCTTTTCTTATTTGTTTTAGGTGAATTGGAGAATGGTTGTATTAGTATTTGAATCTTACACCAGAATACCGTGTACTCTAATAATGTGAAGCTTTTAGCTGGCTAAAATTATGATCCCTTCTATCCAACCCTTTTACCCCACCCCCTACCCTCCTATTGCATTAATGAACTGACTAATAAGCAATGTCCATGTTAGCAATATCAATTAACGATAATTTTCTCCGTCACAATATCCAGGTCTATATTCCCTATCCATTCTTGGGGGAAGGGGGGATAAATTGTATTACTTGTCTATCCCTACATGCCTGATTCACATACACACACACACACACACACACAGCATATGTGTGAGTATTAAGAATAGGATTGGAATGTAAAGTTGTTTTTATCCATTTTTGGTTTACGAAAGATAGATAGATAAATAGATGAATAGATAGATAGATAGATGAATAGATAGATAGATAGATAGACAGATAGACAGATAGATAGATAGATAGATAGATAGATAGATAGATAGATAGATAGATAGATAGATAGATAGATAGATAGATAGATAGATAGATAGATAGATAGATAGATAGATAGATAGATAGATAGATAGATAGATAGATAGATAGATAGATAGATAGATAGATAGATAGATAGATAGATAGATAGATAGATAGATAGATAGATAGATAGATAGATAGATAGATAGATAGATAGATAGATAGATAGATAGATAGATAGATAGATAGATAGATAGATAGATAGATAGATAGATAGATAGATAGATAGATAGATAGATAGATAGATAGATAGATAGATAGATAGATAGATAGATAGATAGATAGATAGATAGATAGATAGATAGATAGATAGATAGATAGATAGATAGATAGATAGATAGATAGATAGATAGATAGATAGATAGATAGATAGATAGATAGATAGATAGATAGATATATAGATAGATAGATAGATAGATAGATAGATAGATAGATAGATAGATAGATAGATAGATAGATAGATAGATAGATAGATAGATAGATAGATAGATAGATAGATAGATGATAGATAGATAGATAGATAGATAGATAGATAGATAGATAGATAGATAGATAGACAGATAGATAGATAGATAGATAGATAGATAGATAGATAGATAGATAGATAGATAGATAGATAGATAGATAGATAGATAGATAGATGATAGATAGATAGATAGATAGATAGATAGATAGATAGATAGATAGATAGATAGAAAGATAGATAGATAGATAGATGATAGATAGATAGATAGATAGATAGATAGATAGATAGATAGATAGATAGATAGATAAATAGATAGATAGATAGATAGATAGATAGATAGATAGATAGATAGATAGATAGATAGATAGATAGATAGATAGATAGATAGATAGATAGATAGATAGACAGATAGATAGACAGATAGATAGATAGATAGATAGATAGATAAATAGATATATAGATAGATGGACACTGGACGACAGATATATTGGTAATTCGGTGCTAGATTATTAGATAGATTAATAGACATAAAACATAAAATAGACTTCCGTTTTATTTCTATGATGATGATATACCGATGTGCGCATGCGGGGTCACTAATGAAAAAATTAAAATTTAAGCTATATTACGTTATATCGGTTATTTTAGGTTAAGTTAGGTTATGTTAGGTTAGATTAGGTGCAACTAACTTATTAAAAATTAAGATTCATAGGTGGGTGCATGCCGCGTAACTTCTCAAATAGTTAATCATATCATCATAGAAATAAAATGGAACAGGGGTGCTGGCTTTGAATTAGGTCTATGAATATCAGCCAATAGCGTCAAAAATATTAACACAGTTAACGCTACAAAAGAGCAGAAAGCAATTTGCCAGCAGACGAAAAAGGTCCCCATCAATGGAACCAGGTAGTTGTCATACATGCTTATACATTTATGAAGATTGGCATTATTTTAATAAAGAAATTTTTTGACTCAAATCAAACGAAAATGATTTTAATTTACGTTATTTGTTATTATCCAGAATAAGTGCTAGTACAATTTTCTTGAAAGACATGCATATCATTTTTACAAGCGAATCTTTTCTATACGTACGTACGAGATAGATAGCTTTTATTCGTTAATTTAGGCATGTTAAAATTGTCCTATCGATTTTAAACTTTGCACGATGATACCTGTAGTAATTAGGTACGATTTAGAAAGCGTAGCAACTCTATAATCATTACCAGAATGTCCGTACGTTCATTTTAAACATGTTGATTTTTCTACTTCAGACACTATACAAGTGTTAATGTCCTTTTGTCCTACCGTTTCAGTGCTTCGCTTTTATGGATGTTGTCATCCTTGTTAAAAATGTTTTTCGTCATTTACACTTTAGTTGAAATATTAAATTATTTTTATTTCCGATATTAAATAAATAAAATATTAAAATCAAGATTTTTATTGTACTATATCTTGATTTAACGACTTTTAAGATAAATAACAAAAATACTTTTTAATCTAAACTTATATAAGACAGATATTTAATTAATGAAAAGTATTTTGAAGAAAAGTACATAACAAACATTATACATATATGTAACTTAAATATTTAAATTAAAATTTTCAAATCTTAGATTGTCTAATATAGTGTTTACTAAACAAATTGATTTAAAAATGCAGACAAACAGACAGACAATGAGAGACATAGACAAAAATATCAACTTGAGAGAAAGACAAATAGAATGACAAACAGACAGATAAATAGACGAACAAACAGATAAATCAATAGACAGACATCAAACAAGTGGTAGAAAAAATCACATAATGAAAAAGTAGGGCTTGGCTGCCGCGTCTGTAAGCCGCAGGGCGATTAATTTTAACAAGGATGACAACATCCATAAAAGCGAAGCTCTGAAACGGTGGGACACACAAACATTAACACTTGTATAGTGTCAGAACTGAATAATTAGAATATAAATGTATAAAAGTCGAACGAAACAAAATTGTAAGTAAATCTGCTAAAAAACTGCCTAAATACAAGATTTTGTTAAAGGACCTAATTACATTTTTAGGACTTGATTATAGAGGTGCTTCGTTTATAACAATGTACTTTGTTGTCCTGGGAATCAGTATTCCAAAAATCAGACCAATTGGATAATTTTATCACATAAAAATTTGATGTTAAAAAAGTTAAAAAGCAACATGTTTAAAATGGATGTACGGACTTTCTGGTGATGATTATAGAGTTGCTTCGCTTTCAAACTTGTACTTAACTCCAATAGGAATTATCATGCAAAGTTTGAAATTGATAGGGCAATTCTAACTTGCTTAAATTAACGAAAAGAGCTATCCGTTACGCACGGACGAACCGACCCTAATTATAGAAAAGCTTCGCTTTTAAAAATCAGATGGAAGTCTAAAAATTAATTTTGACAATCCCTTTCCTTAAAAGGATTTGAAAGCACCCTAACGGGTTTAAGTTTGAGGCTTAGTCGCGGCTAAACCGAGGCTGCTGAGCCCTGCAATAAGAAACTGGAAGGTAATATAAAGACAAATAAACAGAATGACAAAATAATATTGACAGACAACCAGACATTCTACTTTGCTATTTGTATAGGGAATGTACAAATCTATAGATCAAAAGTAACACAACCAAGTTTCTGTAATTTTGAAAAGTCAGGATAACAACATCTATGGCTAAACAACAACGTATATGAATATATGGTTATACGAGGATGGCAACATACAAAGAAGCAAAAAATGATTTTGCATTTACAATAAGGATGACAACAATTAAAAGAAGCATAGCAATAATTCATTCCCTGGTATTAATATTAGAAAATGGGAATGATATTCCCGTAAAGTAAGGCAGCAAATAAAGGTAAATATTTTTTTTACTGAAAACAAGGATGACAACATTTGAAATAAAACACACAAGTTATCAGCTACATAATTAATTCATATTTCACTAGTAAGAAAAACTTTTAATTTAAAAAGTAGCTTTAATAAAATTATCTTTATGCCTTGCATAATATAGCAACAAAAAGGGGAGGAACATCCCCTCCACACCCCTCCTATGGTTTAGTATTGAATGCTTAAAACTATGAAGGAGGGTAGGGGGTGGGGGAGAGACTGCCCATTGTTAATTTTTGATTGAATTTCGCTTTGGTGTCAAGACTTTGTTCATGTTTGGTTGATTCATAACTCTACTAAAGATTTAGGAATTGGTAAATAAACTAAAAATTTTTAGATAAACTTGTAAACAAAGTTGAGAATTAAATGATAGAAAAATAAATGAGAATTAGATAGAAAATAATTATATTTATTTTTATTTAAAGAGAAATTTGGCATTATAAACAAAGCACACATGATATGAGACCAAATAGCAGTAGTTTAAAAAGCACAATCTTATTAAATAAGTAAAAGCAATGGTAATTAAACACCTACTGCAGAAGATCGGCGGATAAACCTTCTTCTATATACCTTAATGCTATTGTAAGAGAAAATGTTTTGATATTGCTGCGCTACTTATGTAAATTTTTTTTTCTAGTTTTCAGTAATTTTTCTTCTTCTACAAGCACATCTATTTTTATGTCTAGAAATATATAATTGTGCTAAAAAGAATGACATATAATGACCCGGTATGGACGTAAGTGACCACTAGCTTCGCAGTTTCCTTTCCTTATAAGGTTGAACCTGTAATCATCCCACTTTCTTGTTATGGGCCATAGTATGGCCCAATATCTATTTTAATGATACATAACCTAAATTGATTTTTAGTAGCAAAGCTACTCTATAATTCGAAATCTCCGTCCGATTATAAAATGGGATAAATGTGAAATGTGATTTTCTCTCCTCCTATTCAAGATAGTCTCCAATACACACTAAATTAACCATAGAAATGTAAGGTAGTTGAGAAAAAAAAACAATGATTAATGAGGGGGAATCTTGAATTATACCTTTTAAATAGAAATGGAAACTGCGCTTTTCAACTATTACAGTTCGCCAAAGTGTCACTTTAGAAACCATTTTTAAAGAAACGCGCGCTAGACCAGTTTGAAGATGGACATGTATTCTTTTACTAAAGTAGTAGGGTGTGTGTCCGGTAAGATGAGGGAAAGGAATTTAACGCAGGAAAAGAGGCGACATTAGGCTGTCCCCAAAGTTTTATAATACAATTTTCTTATTGGTCTAACAATTTTGGTGACTTTTTATTGAATTTTGATTAGTTGGTTCATTAAGTTAAATGTCCAAACGTTTCAACCACTAATTGTAACATATAGAAGGGGTTATTTTGAAAATCATCATTGGGGATATACATTAATTTATCGGCTATTGTCTTATCCCTTCAGATTCCTGATTTTACCTAAATATGTGTACCTCAGGACAGGAAGAGAGTGGACAATGGGCTGTAAATTATAATGTACCCAAACTTTTTATATCCACGCTCTCTCCTTCGTTGGCTAAAAAACTAAATTGGTTGATTCAAACTAGCAGTGTACAAAGTTTTCAACCATTATTTTGATACATATGTGGGGGAATCAAATATGTCATATATGAGGATGTACATTTATCGTCCATTGTCTTATCCCTTAAGATCCCTAACATAATAAATAATTGCATATATTTCTAGGTTTAATACAAATCAACCACAAATTATAACAGTCTTTTCTGTCACTTTTTTAGATTTTACAATAAACACACATAAAATGCATCTACATTGAATTTAATAGATATTAATACTCATTATTTTTCTAGAATGTATGTCGCAAGATCTTACCAGAAACATAACATGCATCTACACTACATTGATTTTAAAAGGATTTTAATACTTTTTTAGAATGTATGTCCCATACCTTAGTGCGCGAGACCGCGACGCGCGCAAAGTCCCCATTATAGGACTATGGAATTTTTTGATAAGATCTCTAGGATAGGCTAAATGGCATTTTTTCATAACATTTTCTTAAAATGTTATTTCCAGTATGGCATTAAAACCGATTAATATCTGCTGGATTATAACTGGTTCTCAGCAATACTGAAAAATCAAGTATAGCATCGTATTATAAACAATTTTCCACGAATATTAAATAAAATCATAAAATTGATACCAGAATTTAATATTTTTACATTTTAAAATCATAAAAAAGCTGTATATAATACGATGAGACAAATAACTATTCTTAGTGCATCTGTTTTATGAAACACCTTATAATAATTAAAGTTTACTTGACATGTTACAGATTTCTTTTTTTTACTAATGATAATAAGATATGTATAAAAGTATTAGTTCCGGGAAGGTTTTAGGCTAAAAATTATTTTTAAGAAGGTATATATGCCCTACGAGGAATTCTGATCCTTAGAGGCCAATCTAATTCTATTTAACTTATTATAATATAAACATACCACGTTGTTTCTTCTTTTTGAAATAAAAAGTTTTTAAGTAAAATTTTTATTTTAAAAGAGGAAATAAAATAAGTGTTTACCCATTAAGATCTTGTATTTTTAAGAAAAGCATCCTCCATGTTTTCTTGAGGTAAAAAATAAGTGTATAACCCATTGATCTTTTTATGGAATTTGATTCTCATTTAGATAAAGATAGACACGAGAGAGAATAAAGGATAGGGGGAAGAGTTTTAGAAAATCATCCGCGGCATTATCGTAAAAGTTAGGGATGTTGGACAAAGTAGCTTCGGACAAAGTAGCTTCCGACAAAGTAGCTTCGGACAAAGTAGCTTCAGGACAAAGTAGCTTCCGGATATTTACTTAAGAAAAGTACCCTCCTAAGGAAAGTAGTCTCCACTGTTAATAAAGGTCATGGCCGCAGCTCTCGGCTCCCTGGCCTGGCTAGCCGCAGGCGCTCGGCCCCCTAGCCCATAACCTAACCTAACCTAACCTATGTTATCCTCAGGACATTTATTTAAGAAAAATATCCTCAACTGTTAATACATAGATGGTTTAGAATTTCGTGGATTTTACAAAAAGTGGTTGGTAGATTTTTACAATTTCTAATATTGTTTTTTCAATTTTTAGGTTAGGTTAGGTTAGGTTATAGGCTAGGGGGCCGAGCACCCGGCAGCTAGGCAGGCCAGGGGCCGAGCGCTACGGCCATGACCTTTATTAACAGTGGAGGCTACTTTCCTTAGTAGGCTACTTTGTCCGGAAAGTACTTTGTACGAGGCTACTTTGTCCAAAGCTACTTTGTCCAAAGCTACTTTGTCCAAGTCTACTTTTTCCAAGATCCAAAGTTAGCGCATCCACTGCAGTTGTTATGTTCCATTCTAGACCAACCAACACCAAACTGAAGACACTGAAATGTTTTCTAATGTAGGTCATGTAATGCATGAAACAGCCACATCACATATAGATTACCAGGCGCAGTTTGTATCAAAGGGTTGGTTGTCTTATGCATATCTTATTTCTTACTGCATATATCACAACAATCCAACTTTTATTACACAATTAACCTTTGTTAATATGTTCTAATTTTAGAACTAGGGTATCAACTATTGAAGTCAGGCTCCTAACATAGCAGCATTAGTTCATTTTTAATGTTTTGCAAATGCTTTTCAACATGTTTTCAAGAATACTTATTCCTTAAAGTTGATGAATAAAATACTAGATTATAATTATGAAGATTGGCCGCTGGCCTAAAAAATCAAAATACCCTCCCCCAGCCTCCCCCAAATATGTATTCTTGTACCTATCTCGTGAAGAATAGATCGACTTTTTTTGAAGATAGTTATAGCTAAAGTTTGTTCAGGGGATTCTTGACCATTGAAGTTTAAACCTGTTATGTACATATTTCTATTCTATGTAGCTCTAGTATTTAAAAGAAACGCGCGAGCCTATACTTAACTTTAATTTCGGAAATTCTTGACCATAGCAACTTTATAATTCTTTCAATAAAAAGGTACTTTTCTGAGGCTTCAAAATAATCATGATTAAGACAGATGAATTATTTTTTATATGTTGCTTATCATCTATACTGAAAATTCTTGTATAGCATCATATTTCAGACAAGTTTCCACAAATATTACAATGATAGCCATAAAATTAATATAAGTTTTGTTAGCCCTTCGGAGCCTCTTTGCTAACAAAACTAATTCTCATCTTACAATTTTTATTTTAATATCCACGAAAAGCTGTCTATAGAATGCGATCAATAACTATTGAAAATTTTAAATTTGATCCAAAAAAAACCAAAAAAATAATCCTAAAAATCCTAAAATTTTTTATTCGAAATTTGCATAAAATTTTTAAAAAATCAGAATCTAAATTTAATTCTATTTGTTAAAATTTAAAAAAAAATATTTGTTACTAATTTTGATTTTGATTTTTCAGTAGGGGACTATTTCTTTCTTCGTGGAACTAAAATTTTATTTGTATATTTGATTAACAAAAATATTTTTATATTTTACCTTTCTTTTTAATTTGCTATTTTTCCCGGAAATTTTTGAAACAAAATAGGATATCTCTCCACAGGGGTAGGGATAGGATTTATGAAAAGGGGAGTTTAAAAATAAATGTATAGGAGCAGATATTTAATCCAGACTACCTGGCCCAAGTAATGGGGACCTTTTTTAGGTCTGCCAGCAAATTGCTTTCTGCTCTTTTGTAGCGACTTGGCTGTGTTTATATTTCTGACGCTATTGCCTGATATATAAAAAAAAAACAATTGAATGGTTCAGGGCACCCACCCCGTGTATAGTAACAAATAGCTCGTTCCCCCTCTATTCTTTTACTTATTCTTTATACTTATTTTACTGTCAAACGAATAGAAAAGTTAAGAGGTGAGATGATCTGTTTGTCTGTATATAAGAAGATATTTTGTTAATGTTTACAGGTTATTTATGTCCTGGTGGAGGATAATTGTCCGAGATTAGGGGTTTGTTCATGTTGGATCTAAGGTTAAATAAATGATTTGATTTGGGGTTTCCTTCTTACAGGTCTTTGTCATTTTTTTTCTATTTTTAGGAGTCCAAGATAAATAACTTTTAGAATTATTAAACAAATGAAATTTTGATGCTAAAGAATTTTTAATGAAGAACATTGTATTTCTATTTTTATAATTTTAACGAGTTTGAAATATTATACTTAAATTTTTTTGGAAATAAGTTGGCAGGTTACAGCTTTTCTGTAAAATACCTATTACAATGAAAATTTTAAAACTTTGTGAAATCTGATTTAACCACGGTCGTGACTTAACACTTAGAACATCTGCTTGTCATTGCGGAGATGATAGGTTCGAATCTCTGCCGAACACCGCTCCATAACTAAAGACGTTGAAAAAAGTTCCTACTACAGCCTTTTTCATTTACATGTCTTGGCCTAAAACAGGCACAATTCAGGCACATGCACAGTTAGGACTTACAAAGAAAGGTCATGCAATCAAATAGTTGGTTGTTTATTGGGTGTTACTAAACCTAATATCCAAGAAAAGAGATATTGGTTCCACCTAGCAATTCTTAGTTGTTGGACCTATCATGAACAGAGGTGGATTCTAAAAAAAACTTGCCCTCTAATCGCTTAGCAGGGCAAAATTGTTTTCGTGAAAAATCCACCAAAATCACATTAAGCGATTATTGGGGCAATTTTTTTTTAAGAATCCACCTCAGCACTCGCCTGTATGAGGTAATTGACAAAGTTGGTAGATCTCAATGAATTTTGAAAATGTTTGTTTTGCTCCTTGAAAAAAAAAACACAATGAATGGTATCAAATATTATTAATGAAACAAGAATGACAACATCCATAAAAGCAAAGCTCTGAAGCGGTAGGACAAACAAACATTAACACTTGTAGAGTGTCAGAACTAAATATATAAGAATGTAAATGCATAAGAGTCAAAGCAAAATTGTAAGTTAATTTGTTGAAAAATTGATTGATGCAGGATAATGTTTAAGGACAAACTTACATTTTCAGGACTTGATTATAGAGTTGCTTTGCTTATAACATTGTACATTGTTGTCCCAGGAATCAGTATACCGAAAATCAGATCAATCGGATAATTAGATCATATAAAAATTTGTTGTTAAAAAAGTGCAAAAAATCAACATGTTTGAAAATGGACGTACGGACATTCTGGTAACGATTAAAGAGTTACTACGCTTTCTAAATTGAACCTTAATACTACAGGGATCACCATGCAAAATTTGAAATCGATAGGACGACACATTACAATCTTTCCCGATTTTGTATTACTTTTGCGGAACATGATTCCAGTTACGTCATATTTTTCTTTCCCGAAAAAGGGAAGGGGGAAGAAAAAAAGAGATTGGAGAAAAGGGGGTTTTCCCCATCTCTTTTGAAGAGATTTTCTTCCCCTCTTCCCTTTTTCGGGAAAGAAAAATATGACGTAACTGGAATCATGTTCCGCAAAAGTAATACAAAATCAGGAAAGATTGTAATGTGTCCGATAGGACAATTCTAACGTGACTAAATTAACGAAAAAAACTGGGACGGACGGACAGACCCTAATTATAGAAAAGCTTTTTTTTCCCTCACTATTTCTCAACATATGATTATTGGAAATAGCATATTTTTCATCTTCAGTTATGCGTATAACCCTTCTATCAGATGACCAATAGTATAAACTAATTCTTTGTACATTCTTTTCATCTTCAGTTATGCGTATAACCCTTCTATCAGAGGACCAATAGTATAACACTAATTCTTTGTACATTCTTTTCATCTTCAGTTATGCTTATAACCCTTCTATCAGATGACCAATAGTATAAACCAATTCTTTGTACATTTAGTAAAAAGACATTTAGAATTTTTAAAAGTAAGGACAATACATTTATAAAACAAATCAATGCAAACAATATATTGAACTCTTATATATTTTGATTCTTTATTTTGCAATTAACCTTTATTCTTATATATAACCAAAACAAGCTTACAATCAAATCAATTCATTCTGTGTATTATATTTGAATTTTTAATGAAATAAAAAGAAAAAGGGTAGTATTTTGTGTATTATTCCTAGACATGTTTGTTTATATGAGATACAAATACCCTACAGTTAACAAGAGACAAAAATACAACTTGTTTTAAATTTGCCACCTCACCCCCCCCCCCCCCACAAAAAAATGGTCAAAAATATATAAACTTAAAAATATAAGGATTGTGTATTTGTAAACAACTAAACTTAAGAATTGAATATTTTTATAACATTGATATTATAGTAAGATAAAAATAAAGAAAAATTTGTTGATTCTTAATGAATGATTAAGTAATTCAAAATTTGACCCATGAAAACGTACAAAAAGTCAAGAAATGCATTGGAATGTTTTGGAGAAAATTTTCATTTTAAAAATTTTGTGAAAAAATGTAAATTTGCCAGTTGTCCAGTCGACTTGGCGTGGTTGGAAGTTAAGAAAACAAGGATGATAATATCCATAGTTGTCTAGTCTTGGTGTGGTTGGAAGTTAAGAAAACAAGGTTGAAAATATCCATAGTTGTCTAGTCTTGGTGTGGTTGGTAGTTAAGAAAACAAGGATGAAAATATCCATAGTTGTCTAGTCTTGGTGTGGTTGGTAGTTAAGAAAACAAGGATGATAATATCCATAGTTGTCTAGTCTTCATTAAAGTTAAGAAAACACGGATGATAATATTTATAGTTGTCTAGCCTTAGTGTGATTGGAAGTTAAGAAAACAAGGATGATAAAATCCATAGATGTCTAGTCTTGGTGTGGTTGGAAGTTAAGAAAATAAGGATAATAATATTCATAGATGTCTAGTCTTGGCGTGGTTGGAAGTTAAGAAAACAAAGATGATAATATACTTAGTTGTCTAGTCTTGGTATGGTTGGAAGTTAAGATAACAAGGTTGATAATATCCATAGTTGTCTAGTCTTGGCGTGGTTTGAAGTTAAGAAAACAAGGATGATAATATCCATAGTTGTCTAGTCTTGGTATGGTTGGAAGTTAAGAAAACAAGGATGATAATATCCATAGATGTCTAGTCTTGGTGTGGTTGGAAGTTAAGAAAACAAGGATGATAATATTCATAGTTGTCTAGTCTTGGTGTGGTTGGAAGTTAAGAAAACAAGGATGATAACATCCATAGTTGTCTAGTCTTGGTGTGGTTGGTAGTTAAGATAACAAGGATGATAATATCCATGTTCCCATGAGATAGGGTTTCAAATTATTAATAAAAAAATACATTCTATGAAGACTCAGTAGATATCGTATATTTTTCAGGAAATCTGTTTAACGATCTTATTCGTAACATACTCTACTAGATTCATAGATTTGGTTTTCAGACAGATGGAAAGACAGACGAAATAAATTTTGGAGTATCTGTTACCATTTTGAAAAGGGGGGCGGGGTGTAGGGTGGCGTGCTTCCTAGTGCATGAAAATCAGGGGTAAAGAAATATGCAAATTTGGGATCTACTGCAGTTCACGGTAAAATATTGCTGGTAACGCAATTTTCTAAAAATCTATGAATTTTAAAGGATGCTAGCTGCAAAACGGCTGAACGTACAGATCATAACCGCACACCATTTTAAGCGGCATAAGAATGACTACAAATAATCTGGAATAGCCAAGATTCAATGATGCACAGGGAAAGCTTCACTGAAGAAAAAACTCGTAAAATAGGCCTTTTTCGCCCATTCTCTGCACTGCGAGATAATTATGCATTATTGATTTATGGCTATTCCAGATTATTTGTAGGCCTTCTTATGCCGCTTAAAACAGTGTGCGGGCATGATCTGTACGCTCAGCCGTTTGGCAGCTAGCAGCCTTTAAAATTCATAGATTTTTGGAAAATTGCGTTACCAGCAATATTTTACCGTGAACTGCAGTAGATCCCAAATTTGTTCTACATATTTTTTTTCATGGTTATATAGTAAAAATAATTTTGAAACAAACTTCTCA
Source organism: Acartia tonsa (assembly GCF_053477335.1). NCBI lineage: Eukaryota > Metazoa > Arthropoda > Copepoda > Calanoida > Acartiidae > Acartia > Acartia tonsa. Next base: position 6,551,650 of record NC_137262.1, on the reverse strand, counting down.
TGTTATTTATTGTACAATCTTTTGCTATTGTTGTTATAATAATGGCCAATAAGTTGCGCAGAAATAACAATCCAACAACATTTTGAATAGTATAGTAATTTTTTGCAGTAATTTTCAATATATTATTGGATATGACTTTGTTGCATATTATATCATAATTTTAACCTTACAGATTAAGATTTTATTTTTTTTAAAATCCATCATATAACAAGAAATATAAAAATATTCAAGTCAAATGATAGATAATACAATAGTTTAAAGAAAATATTGTTTTTGCTGTTTTAAAAGTTTCAAGCAGCCTATTTTAAAAACAGGTTAAAAATATTAGAAAAAGGTATAAGTTAAAAATACAAAAGTAGTAAAAATCGATTTTTTAAAAATACGTAATGATTACCTAACCCTTTATTTCTGGAGAAGGCAGAAGGGGTGAAATAAGAAAAATGTAGCGTTGCGTATCGATTTGCTCGGCCCCCAGGCAGTCAGGGGCAACAAACACATGTTATTTTGATAGCGCAGCTAGTCTAAAAGTACTGCAGACTTAAAAGTATAGGTTTGTCTTTCAGTAAATGAAATAAATTATTTCATAGTTTGCATAGTTTGATGGCTCTTTTTCTATGCATTGAACAGACAACAGTACAGACACACACATATTTTCTGTATTGTTACTGTATTACTGTTTACTGAAATACTTTTTTAAAACTGCTGTAAAGATAAAATTAACAATGATTTGAATATGTTTAATTGCATTAAAATTTATGGTCATTGTAAAAGGTAAAAAAGTATGAGTAGCAAAGTAATATTCATAGGTAAAGTTAAACAAAATTGAACACCCCTATAAACCAGGGTTGCTCAGTGGAAACCAAAGCTTACACATGACCAAGTGAAATAGACTGAACGAATACAATTCCTTTCTATATATTACTGTTATCTTTAGTTTAACAATTGGAATGTAATTGGTAAAGAGGCAGGCTTTCAATAAATATATAAAGTTAATCTTTTTAAGTGCTCCATTGCAGTATTAGTGTTATCATTGATTCTTGTAACTACTTCTTTATAGTGAAGAATAACAAACTCTTGTGATGTTTCTTACCTTCTGAAGGGGTTTAGGCACCACCTTCCTTATAAAATCCCCTTAAAATCCACAATAAATTAATTACAGACAAAAACTTAATATTTCTATATATGACCAGCTCTAAGTTTACTCTACTTTGTTCATTCTACTTTTCTGAAATGTTGATTCAAACCATACTACTAACTTTATTTAGAAAAATAGCAAATATTATAATTTGTTTGTTAGTTCTAGAAATGCAACAAGCAGTTATGCTGTGGATAGGGGTTGAGACAAATATAAATGCTTTATCAGGTCATTTGTAGATTTTTAATTCACAATGAAAAAAAATATTTAACATTGCCGAGAACCACAACAAAGATTCCCTATAATTTCACCCCTACTTACAAATTAAAAATTTTATTTTAGACAAACACTAAGACTTACAAGTAAAACCTCTTAAAAATATACTAAAATATGTAGTTTTGCATGAACAGAATTCTCTCAGCTGGAAACCATGCCCAATGTACATGTATATACACACATGACTTGAACAAAGTATTGGATATTTTGGAGAAAACCAAAATTTTGTTTTATAATATGAAATATTTTGTCATTTCAATTCTAAGATAAAATATTATATGGTTAGTTTTACTAGTTTTATTATAGTAGAAATATAATCTAGATTTACTATTTTATACTACTAAAAATATAATTTTGAAGATGGAATAAACTTTAAATATCTGTTATCTTTTTAGAGGGACTAAATGACAGCCTTGACTGGTTTCAACCTCCAAACAAACTAATAATTTTATATTATAATTCTGTCGGTTCTAAAGCTGGATTCAACCTCCTGATACAAATCTGATGTTGCAACACAATTTAAAGTCAAAACAAATCTTGAAACATTCCTCTCATAAAACCTAGATTTTGTTCTATCCAACTGTATGTGCACTCAAGCTAGAAACTGGAAACCATGCCCGATTTTTTCCGCACTGACCTAGGAACAATTCTCAACACTTTTCAAATCATTTCAAAGTCTAGCCATTTTTTTCTACATGAAATGCATGATTTTCATTCATTTCATGTTCCAAATTATATTTGGTCTAAAAATTAGAAAACTTATTTATTCTAAATAAATTCAGATACAAGTTGTACAAATGCTTATAAAAAAAAAAAATAACTCAACAATTTATATGAAACATTCATAGTAAAACTATTTAACTAGATTAGTAGATACCTTTTAGATTTAAAGAAAATTTAAGTGCTCAATAAAATTATAGAAATTATAGCAATAATTGCAAGACAACAACAAGCATAAAATTGATATTAAAGCACGGCCAATTTTGACAGAGATCTAAACCAGCCCAGGACATACTAAAACAAATCTAGAAATTTAGAATTTTCAGTACACTAAGATACAAAGAAAGCCACCCTATTTAGTTTACATAGGAACACACATACGGACAAAGTAAATGTTATGTGTTGAACCATTAAACTAAAATATTTTCCAATAAATAGGATCATTTCCTATTTGATGCCCCCAACTGAGTTAAATCCGGCACAGACTCAGATAAAGGGATGATTTTATGGGCCAAACTTTTAATTTTCATTGAGTAATATTCAATATTTTTTAAATTTTAACTTTAGTCGAAATAAAGAATTTTTTTTAATAACGATATCGTAGACGACATAATGCTTTGTACTTAACTGGGGAGGAATCACAATTTTGAAAAATTAGTAACAAAATAAATTTTTATAAATTGAACATGTTATTATTGTTTAAAATAACTTAGAATGCTGAGAGGGAAATCTAGTAAACATACCCTTTCCTTAATACCTGAGAATTTAAGAGCTACTTTTTAAACTCAATAGATACCTAGAATTACATACATGAATCATGTTTTTTTTAGAGTCCTCCAAGTTTCTTTGGATTACTTTCAAAACGAAGTGTCCAAAGTGTTTTTAAACTCTCCAAATTCAAAAGGAAGTTAATTTTATGGATATATCATATATATATCATTGATTCTCAATTATTTCAGTAGTTGACCATCCATTACCCGTATCATACAAAATTGTATAGTACAATTTAAGCTAAAGCCGCAGTTTTTAGCGTTCGAGAGCTTCAAAATAAAGGAAAAAGATATTGATTATTTTTCTTCCAGTGTGCCATCCCGGTGAGCAGCCTCCTGGTGTGAAATATAACATAAAATCACAGGTGTTTACTATTATAGTCACTTTTAAACTCATTCCACATGGGGTAAAAGAATAAGTAAATACGTTCAAAAAGTTGATAAAAAAATCTTTAGCTGTAGAACCTTTATTTGAAACACTTACATTTATGTGACATGGAAACCGTCCAACCCAATGAGACTGGAAATTGCAATTAAAAACACCTCTTTCTGTGTTAACAATACGTCCACAATACATTTAATAATAGTGTTACTTTCCTTATAATAAAGTATCCGAATGTTTGTTTGCCTGTCTGTTTGTATGTCTGTACTGAAAGAGCTCGCTAACCGCTGAACCGTTATGGTTCTCCTTTACAGGTAGATGCTAGTTTTAGTAAAACTAGTATGCAAACCAACCCATAAAATTACAAATTACAAATTAGAGAATCATCTTTAGATAACAATAATTAAAACGTCTTTTTTCTTGTTAAGGCATTCCCACTCCTCTAAAATGAAAATTCGTAAGACAACCAACTCTTTTGTTGCACAATCTTCTTTGGAGGTCCTTACTTTACATTGTTTGCACCTGTTCATTCGCCATGGCATTACAAATTTTAAATCTCTGTTTCAATTATGTGCAGTTCATATCCTTATATTTAAGTAACAGGATGTTTGTCTGTCTGTGTGTACTGAAGGATCTCGCTAAATTCTGAACTGATATGGTTCTCGTTTACAGTAAAGCTTCTACTAGATCCTGGTAAGGTACATATTTATTTTGGAGAAGGGTACCATCACCTCCAAAGATAAATCACTAGTAGTTTACTCCCCCTACTCTTGAGTTCTCTAGGAGCGTAGCCTCTGTATTTTTAAATCTTAGGACTATTTTCTGCCCCCTTCCATTTTGAATAACGAGCCATAGATGCAATAACAGATCTGTAGTATAGATGTATATACAGACAACTACCTCCCTTCCTTTTTCAAAGACCTCTTTCGTCTGCTTCTAAATTATTTTCTGCTACTTAGCTGTGTTAATATTAGCGAAACCATTGGTTGATTTTCAATGATCCAATAGAAAGGTTGCACAAGGTGGTTGCGATGGGGAGATACAGTTATTTAACCTTTTCTCGCTTTAGTGTTTTACTCTAATGATGCAATTGGTGCAACATAGTTCATAGAGAATAGAATAACATAGTTTTTATGTAGCAACATTGTCACTTGATATTATGTTCATCACTTTTTCCCTGTTTTTATTGAAGCCATAATTATTACGACACATATGTTTATTTCTATGCTCTTTTATTATCATTATTTGTTAGCTGGGAATATGAGTAGATTACTGTCTTCTTAAGTGGGCGATCTTTTAATCTTCCGAAATTTTCAGAACATTTTTTAATTTTCGCCCTTAAATAAATCTGATTTTAAACACCATTTTTAACTTAAAATAAAAATTCGAATAAAATTGCTTATTAAATTACATATATTATTAGATCAAGCTTATGAAATAGAGTCGTATTCCCTTGAATTGACGAGAAAGCCTCCCTGTGCCTTCTTCGGAAGCTCTTTTTGTGGAGCTCTTCTTACCCATGCGGGACTCTCTTAAGCTTTACCTTACCTAAACTTACCTAAACCAAGAATAAGAGTTTAGGATCTTTAAATGAAGTGCTATTGCCAGAAATAATTATTATGAAAAGGACATCTGGATCAGAATATTTCCGAGTAAGTAAACGGTAGTTCACTCATATAACCTGCTGTTTCAAGCATATTTTCCATATTTCTATTTATTTATGTGTCTGAAAAAAAATCAATAATTAGCAGAAGTGTGAATGAAACATCTATAGGTCATAAACTTCATAAATATTGATACCACTCTTTTGATGTAGTAGCATAGATGCTCTATAGATAAACTTTTCCATTCGTCTATTGAATTATTAATAACGTCAAATAAGTTAAGTATGTCATTCAGCAATAAGTTCACAAGTTTAGCAGTAACATTTTTTAAAGAATACACCATTTGTTGGAAGGAATTTTTTTAGCAATATTATCCAATAGATAGATACAAAAAGATTCCTGTAACGATTCCAACTTTTGGAGGGCCACTAAAGAATTATCAAGCATGCTTTACGTGAGCTTTCCCACTTTAATGTCTATAAAAAAAACGAAGTTTTTTTAATATTAAAGTTTAGTATGTACGTCCGAAACGGGTAGGTCTAATACTGTATTCAGTGTTGCCCAGTTCATTTAAAACTTTAGATAGATTAGTAGTTAGGTCAATTTAAAAAGCGGAAAGCTCTGTAATCATTACCAGAAAATCCATAAGTCCATTCCGATTATGTTGATTTTTTAAAAACCATATTATTTCAACATGATTTTATAAATGTTGATTCCAAGTTCGACTAGGCACAATGGTCAGAGCGAAGTATCCCTATAATTAAGCCATGAAATGTAAGTACTTCCATACTCTATGTTCGTTTGCCCTACATTTTATCTAATTTCGCCTTTATGGATATTGTTTTCCTTATTTTTGTTTGAAGAAAAACGTTCGAATATATGTTGTTATTCATTTTTTGATAAACAACTGCATTAAGGGGTCAAAGTTTAAAAGTAGATTTAGAATACGTGGATATTGTAAGACATTTTCGAACCTTGATAACATGGCACAAATAACGACCTCCCCCTTAATGACTTTACCCCATCCTTCTCATGACCATAAAGGAACGTAACGACCAATAAATGAGGACTATATTAGCAACCTAAATAGATTTTTACCCTGTCACAATATCTACTTATTCTATATCCATTAGTTTAATAGAAAATATAAAAAGGAAGACATATATTAAACCTAAAATAAAAAAATTACTTATAGACGATAAACATAATGAGAATTGCGTTCTTTAATTTTTGTATGCAAAATATAAAGTTAAGATGAACATACAGAAATTCACGAAGCTTCGCTTATATGTATGTTGCAATCCTTGTCTTGTTTAGAGTACAGTCTAGAATCTTCCATGAAGTTGAAGCAAAAATAAGAAAAGTAAGGCATTATCCTCTTAGAAATTTTTTTATCAATTTTGAAAATTTGAGTACCCCCCCCCCCCCCTAGATATACCACACTTTTCTGGGATCTTGCCAGATCAAGTATCAACTGTGGGGAATACCGAAGGATGACTCCATGCAAAATTTGAGCCTGATCCGGCCAAAACCGGCCGTGATTTTTATAAAAAACCGTTTTTTTCCGGTTTTTAGGGGGTATCTGTAAATCGATTCAGCTGGAGCAAAACCGGTTGGAGGTACAAAAAATTTTACTTCACATGAAATTTAGCCAATGTAATTGCCTACAAAAATGTACTTCATCATCAACTTGATTGGACAACTCTTTCCCCTCCTAAATGTCCATTAAAATCTCGGAAACGGCAAAAATCGCCAAAAATCATGCCTTCGGCGGCGAATAACGGCTAAACGGTCAGCCGGAGGCGAATCGAACATAAGTAAAGAAATGTCCGCCTCAAAAAGTTGTTCAACATCAAAGAGATGCCTTAAGTCTCTAAAACGACTCCTTCTCCTACTTTAAGGGGAAAAACTGAAAAATGGGATTTTCAAAAGTATGCCCACTTCGTGGGTGTGGGGGGCACTGAACCCGTCACCCCAGGGTCACCAAATATAAAGTCTAGTCGGCCCACAATGCTGAATTTTCACCAAGTGAAAGTCTTGTGTCATTATCTCTTATGAGAAAAAAGTTATTAATTAATTAAAATTTCAAATTGTGATTTTTTGATGGATTTCTTTGATGAAATGACACGAATTTGTGAGGTCTAGGGAAAAAAAACAGACTTATGCAAAAGATTATAATAATAATCTTTACACAGAAAAATGGCACAAGGTGAGTGTTTGAGGGGGCAAAATGAGCCGACCAGCGATTTTTGACGGCGCGCAGCGACGTCGTGCTTCATCAAATCTGGGATTTTTTTTATTAGACCTCACAAATAACCAGACTTAGGATGGGCAAAAGGTCCCGTGAGATTATCTCAAACCGTTTGGGCGTGGCAGGCCAAAAATCGCAAAAAATGGCCTAAAAATTGACCGGCGTGTCATTTCATCAAAGAAATCCATCAAAAAATCACAATTTGAAATTTTAATTAATTAATAACTTTTTTCTCATAAGAGATAATGACACAAGACTTTCACTTGGTGAAAATTCAGCATTGTGGGCCGACTAGACTTTATATTTGGTGACCCTGGGGTAACGGGTTCAGTGCCCCCTACACCCACGAAGTGGGCATACTTTTGAAAAATCACATTTTTTCAGTTTTTCCCCTTAAAGTAGGGGAAGGAGTCGTTTTAGAGACTTCAAGCATCTCTTTGGTGTTGAACAACTTTTTGAGGCGGACATTTCTTTACTTATGTTTGATTCGTCTCCGGCTGACCGTTTAGCCGTTATTTGCCGCCGAAGGCATGATTTTTGGCGATTTTTGCCGTTTCCGAGATTTTAATGGACATTTAGGAGGGGAAAGAGTTGTCCAATCAAGTTGATGATGAAGTACATTTTTGTAGGCAATTACATTGGCTAAATTTCATGTGAAGTAAAATTTTTTGTACCTTCAACCGGTTTTGCTCCAGCTGAATCGATTTACAGAAACCCCCTAAAAACCGGAAAAAAACGTTTTTTTATAAAAATCACGGCCGGTTTTGGCCGGATCAGGCTCAAATTTTGCATGGAGTCATCCTTTGGTATTCCCCACAGTTGATACTTGATCTGGCAAGATCCCAGAAAAGTGTGGTATATCTACCCCCCCCCCCCCCCCCCCCCCCCGACAGTCTGGATAGAACGCTGCCGGAGGAAAAGATTTGGACAAGGGAAAAAGGCAAGCTTAAATTTAATTCAATAACGTGTCCGTGCTGTGGGGAAGCCTCCTGTTATTGAATTAAATTTAAGCTTGCCTTTTTCCCTTGTCCAAAACTTGATGTCGGGGTACTCTAATTTTCTAAATTTCAAAAACTATTTTAGGTTAGGTTAGGTTATAGGCTAGGGAGCCGAGCGCTGCGGCCACGGATGTTCGTTGTCTGGGGTACTTTAATTTTCTAAATTTCAAAAAACTATTTTAGGTTAGGTTAGGTTAGGTTATAGGCTAGGGAGCCGAGCGCTGCGGCCACAGATGTTCGTTGTTGGGGGGAACTTCTCAATTTTGAAAATATTTTTATTTCCTAAATAGGATTAATACTGTTGGTATCGTGGATGGGTTTCCCGGCCATAGTTTTGGTAAACATCTTGGCGCAAATATTAGAAAACTCTATGGTTTTTAATGTGAAACTTTAATATTTAAATGTTTTCTGTGTGTACTCTCTGAAATCCCGCGCTCCAATTTTCCCCCCCAATACCCTGACATAGTGAAGTGAGTCAAAAGAGAGTTCTCATTGGTTGCATTTTTTTAGCCAATGTTCGACTTGAAGGGAGGGAGGGAGGGTATATAAACAGTAGTAGTGACAATTTTATTGTTAGTCTACCACAGACTGCCTTGTAGCGTGGGACTGAGTTCCTAAACTGGTTGGCATGGTTGACTAAGGAGGCAAGGGTCCTGTCTCGCTCTCTATATACCCTCCCTCCCTCCCTTCCTTCCTGTCCAACCTAATAATAGTTTACTTTAATTATTATTTTGTTGTTGGGGGGGGGGGGGGGGGGGGGGGTACTCAAATTTTCGAAATCGCTAAAAATAATACTAAGAGGAAAATACCTTAAACTGAAAAAAATATTCAACATGCACTGAATTCAAAGAAGCCAATACTAAAAAATCTAGATCTTAACTTCTTTAAGGTGATGTTTAAAATCCAAAGATATATTTATTTCAAATTTTTCTATCTAAAAAGTGAGGCCTTCGACCTGTGAATTAAGATAGAATTAACCAAAAGATTAAGAATCCGCGACCCGTGATGTTTCTGTTTCCAGTGTTCGAATATTTGGATAAAAAATTATCCAATAAAGTGAGCAATAAAGGTAGCGACCTGTAAATAGCGACAGGATAAACCCAAAAATTTTAAAATATGCGAACCGTGATGTTTGAATACATGGATATCAAATTTATCAGATTGTGTGTACAGTAAATGTAGCGACATGTGAATCAAGACAGAATTAATCCAAGAATTGAACATCCCTGACCCGTGATGTCTGTACAGGATTTTGAATATTTGGATCCTAAAATCATCTGATGGAGTTTACAGTAAATGGAGCGACCTGTGCATTAAGGCAGTATTAACCCATGAATTGATAATTCGCGACCCGTGGTGTCTGTACAGGATTTTGAATATTTGGATCCCAAAATTATCCTTAGTCTTGGAATTGTGACTAGAAAATTATAATATTACCATCACATGGTGTTTATACAGAGTAGCAAAAAATATTTGCTTGTTGTCCGTAGGTGTTGGATTTTCGTCTGCTTCCAAATTGCATCATAAAAAAGTAGCATATACCTTCTGCTGATATGTAAGATCACAAAAAGATGGTTTTATTAGGTTATTGATTCTAAAGAGAGCATAAAAATCAGAAAACTTGATAGACATTATAAAATTGGTACAGAATAAATTGTTTCTTCTACTAATTTTGCTTATAATGGCTAGTTATTTGAAAGCAAAGCATTTTATTTTGGTTTTGAAGTCACATTTCATGAGAAGAAGAGAATGAAAATTATAAAGGGTAAGGAGGGGGGGGGGGGTAATTCAAGCCTAGGGGGGTAATCAAACTATTACCTAATTTACAAAACAAAGGGAGGAAAGCGGGGGGTTGGGGTAAATCAGCCCCATCTCTGGGAGATACAACACTCCCTCCCTGCCATCTACACCCCTTGAACTCTAATTTGGGCCGAGAATGATTACAGGGTTGCACCCAGTGTAACGCCCCCTCCCCTCCCCCCTACAATTCTTATTTTATTCAAATCAAGTGTATTTGAGAATTTTGAAACCTAAAATATCAAAATTGGAGAAATTTTAAGATAATAAATTTTTTAGCCTGCTGTATTCCTTTCATCTAGAGATTCTATATAATTAGAAAGAAAAGAGAAGGGAAAAAGCCTAAAACCATTCCAAGACCTGATTATAAAATAGTTGAAAACCTTTCTTGGACCTAAGTGAAGCTTTCCTAAAAGGGATAATTTATTCGGGTCAGTGGTTATTGAAGATAAAACTGCACTATTTTACATAATCTTATTACAGACACAACCCAATCTATCCCGATTTTGTATCACTTTGAAAAGTGCGATTCCAGTTACGTCATATACGTTTCGGGAAAAAAAAGGGAAGGGGGGAAGAAAATTTCTTCAAAAGAGATGGGAGAAAAGGGAAGAGATTTTCCCCCCTTCCCTTTTTATATGACGTCACAGGAATCGCACTTTTCAAAAGTGATACAAAATCGGGACAGACTGGGTTGTGTCTTATTACATATTGGTTTATGGTTGTATTTTTCAAAGAAGCTTTATAAATGTCCTAGTATGCTTTAGAACTTTTTTCCTAACCTCAAACGCCCCTCCCCTAGGCCCTAGGGGCTAGAGACAACTAAAAGGATTTTAGATTAATGTAATCTATTTGCGATCCTATTCTACAATTGATTTATCTACTGTCCTATAATTAGGAAGGCATCATGCCCTTTCTCTTTCTCTATCTCTATCTATCTCTTTCTTTCTTTCTTTCTCTCTCTCTTTCTCTTTCTCTTTCTTTCTAATTCCAAAGGTTCAAAGCTAAAATTAAGCATGTCCCCCCCCTCCACAAACCCTTCCCCTGCTAAAATTCTCATGAAGTTTGAGAATAATTTTGCCTCCCCCCCCCCCAAGATTTCCTAATAATAATATATACTTCTCTAAAAATAATTGAGACCTCTTCTTTACCTTTGTTTTAGGAGGGGAACTTTATGCAAGTTGATGTAGTTTGATAAAAAGGTATCGTATTTTATTTGCTCTAGGATTAATCAACCATTTCAGCTCCTAGGCTAAAACTGATTTATCTAAACCCTTATCAGTCGCACCCCCTATCGGACCTTAATCAACTGGGAGAGAGGGGACGAGCCTCCAACCCTGTTATCTCAGCTCTTGTTAGAGCTAGAGGGCTAAAAAAAATTCATAATCCCTTTTTGATAAGGATTTTCTCTTTAAAGACTGACAAATTTCGCATCACACTTTTTTTATTTAACAACCTTTGTTCTAATGTTTGAAGCTAGAAGAACAATGTTTTCAGAAAATGTTTTTAAAGTAAGTATTATATTTAAATTTTCAAAACTTAAATTTCGGCGGCGGCGGTCCATGGCAGCTGCCAGCCATTTGTGAACATAATTCATCGAAATTTTATATAAAAAAACATAAATATATGTAACTTTTTCTTACATCACAAGATTATGCTTATTTTTTTCCAACTCTACCAAAGTTCCCTCCCCTCCCTTGTGTACCATGAAACCTGTCACAAATAAACAAAAATAACATATCAAAAATAAAAATAAAATTTTGAAATCAAAACATTTATAAAATTTGTGTCCGTCTGTATGTGTACTTCATACATCCAAAACTCTAATGGTTTATTGGGAAATAAGGGAAAAGATTTTTCAGTATTGCTTCAAACCCGATTAATATCCACCGGATTAGAACCGGTTCTCAGCCATACTAAAAAATCATGTATAGCATCGAATTTTCAGTTCGATTCCCCAGGAAATCTGTCTATAATACGATAGAATTAGACAATATCTTAATCATTCACGTTGACCAAATTTGTGTGTGCATATTACGTTTTAGTAAAAATTATTGGTGTTATGGTAGAAGAAAAAGATTCCTTTCGCAAGTGAATATAAGTACTTAATTATTAACCATTTTTTGCATTCTATAAAAGTATTATCATTTTTTTGATGTTGTCTTCCTCGTTTTATTTTGTTGTTTTACAAATGTATGATGCACAATATAATTATAAGTTTTCAAACAAATTTTAACATTTTAGTAGCAAGACTAATCTAAACCTTTCGTATGTCTGATAGTAAAGAAAGTTATAAAATCTTGGCAACTGCTGAATTATTCATTAGGGTTTAGAAAAAAAAAGGGGGGGGGGAAGGGATATCCTCGCACGGGTTAGGGACAAAAAAACTACCACTTTTTTGCAATTTATTTTAAAACTAAGGGGGGGGGGGGGTTTCTGTACACTTTGAGGGAAAGAACAAGACACTGTATTCACAATTATCTTCTAATGGCGAGCATGCCAACTAATCCTAGTTATAGAGTAGCTCCGCTAATATTTAGCAAATCATCATATTATTATAAAATAATCATTCATTTAATAAAACCAATAAATGTATGGATATGAGTAATTAAATCCTTTAATCAATTATTAGAAGTAGCGTAGCTTTTTAATAATTTATTAATGTCTGTAAGTCTGTCTATATATAGTAACGTCATGCTGCCTGTAATAGTCTTGAATCATCGTAAAGTGCCTCCAAAAAATGACGTCATACAATACAAAGTACCAATGATATTATAAATTGTTATTGACCAATGGTAAAGTTTATATTGGCCTCTTATTGGACACTTTTTTTTGTATGACGTCATTTATTGGTTACTTATACTCAAAAAAGGATGTTTTTAAAAAAATTAAATAAACCTTTTAAAAATAAATAAAGCATAGTTTTATAAGTGTATTTAAAGCGTTTAAATGTATTTTTGCCTTGTTTATTAATCTTTGTCTGCTCTATATCTTCATAATTTATTTTCGTATTCATGAAACTTATAGAGTAGCTTTGCTCCTCAAAATTGAGTAAATAAGATGCCATTGGTTGCAGCGGATAATTATTCAGGAATCTAAAGGGATGACACACAAAATTACCCCTCCTTTAGATTAAAAATAGTGGTTAAAACGTTTGGACACTTTAAACTTAATGAAACAACCAATAAAATTTCAATAAAAGTATCCAATGAATAAGAAAACGTTACTAAAAGACTCTGGGGGTTAGTGTAATAACCAACAAAGTCCCCTTCCTCCCAAATAATTATTTCAAAATCGCTACCCATCCAATTAACATTCCTCTTTATATAATTCATATTTAATTGATCATACATTCATTAGGATATAAAAATTCAACATAAATCCTATGCTAAACTTAGTATATATGTTTGTTAAGATCTCTTAAACAGTTAAACCGATAGGATGCTAATTTCAAAATAAGTTTTAAAAATGGTTATAGAATAAAAGTGGATTTTAAGGGTCGTAAATTTAGGTATCTAACAAGGACAAAACTTATTAGTCAGTTTGTAAATCCAGCAGCAGGGGAGGGGGTAGGGTAAAGGTGGTGAATGAAGGGGAATGTTTTTTTTAGCAAGCTACAAGTTTCACTCATTAGAGGACATAATAATCTGATAAGATCCAAGTCATAAAATAAAATACATTGATTTCAAATGGTTTTAGATGGGTTTTAAGCTATTTGCATCATAAGTGAATTGAAGCAAGGGGCGAAGCATCTGTATAATGTCTGTCTAGATTCCATATGAAAGAGCGGAGCTTTGTAAGGAAATACCATTGCCCACGACCAAACAATATTTAATTATTGAATTACTTTAATCAAAGACGGAGAAAATATTTCTGTTAAAAAAATAACATAGAATTACAGACAGCTTTCTGCGGATATTGAAATGAAAAACTGGTATTGTCATAATTCTTATTTATTATTCGTTTGCAGTTGTCTACAATACGAATCATGTTTTTTAAGGTATGGCTCGGAACCGACTCTATTCCAGCGGATATTAATCGGTTTCGAAAAATTATTCTAACTCTACGTTTCTAAAATCTACTTTTTATTCTTTTTCCTTTATATTGTTCCAATGTCTGTGCATGGTATTAATTGAAAATATTTTCACTTTAATTCAAAAAGATTATACCCTACTTGGTGGAAATTTTAAAATTCCTTCAAGATGATTTGAGGATAATTACAGGGAGGGGGGGGGGGGGAATTTGGCTGTTTATCACACAAGTCCCTAAAGTTTTTAATAACGTCTTCTTATTCGTTGGATTTAATACTTTTTTTATTGAATTTTGATTGATTGGTTCATTAAGTTCAGGGTCCATACGTTTCAACCGAGAATTGTAATCTACAGAAGGGGTAATTTAGTGTATTATCATTTTATCAGCCATTATCTTATCCCTGTAGATCCCTGGGGTAATTATATGAATTTAATCAGAGACGTACTTAGTATAACAAGAATGATTTTGTAGAAAGGTGGCACTGCAAGGACATTCTGAAGAAAAGGGGTTTATGTTATTTTTTTCTTCCCTCACTTTGTAAGTAAGTTTGTATTTATATAACTCCCTCCCAAATAGTCAGAAGAAAAGCATAGGGGTGTTAGCATATAAGTCAGGTATCCCTCTAGATTTTTGCTTTTTTGTTTTAAAACTTAAAAAATATAATGTTTCTAATGTAGCTTGTCCCTTTTCCCTGAACCTCAAACGTACCCTGATTATTCTTTGATAATATTTTTTTCATAATCCTTATCTGAAATCCCTGGAGATAAAAAGGGAAGTTTACAAATGCTGTAATCTATCACCCTTGAGAATTAGAACAATATAATTTCCAAATGCCTTATTCCTTATCCCTGAAGATAAAAGGAAGTTTATGAATTGTGTAACCTAACACCCTTGAGAATTAGAACAAAATTATTTTTAAATTCTTATTCCTTATCCCTGAAGATAAAAGGAAGTTTATGAATTGTGTAACCTAACACCCTTGAGACTTAGAACAAAATTATTTCAAAATCCTTATTCCTTATACCTGAAGATAAAAAGAAGTTTACAAATGTTGTAATCTATCACCCCTGAGAATAAGAACAATATTATTTCTAAAATCCTTATTCCTTATCCCTGAAAATAAAAGGAAGTTTACAAATGCTGTAATCTACAACCCCTGATAATCAGAACAACATTATTTCAAATTCCTTATTCCTAATCTCTGAAGATAAAAGGAAGTTTATGAATTGTGTAACCTAACACCCCTGAGAATTAGGATTATATTTTTTTCCACAATCCTTATTTCTTATCCTTGTAAAAAGGTGTTTATAAAGGGTTTAACCTAGCATTCCTAAGAATTAGAACGATATTATTTTCATAATCCTCATTCCTTATCCCTGGAGATAAAAGGAAGTTTATGAATTGTGTAACCTAACTTCCTGAGAATTAGGATAATATTCTGTTCAAAATCCTTATTCCTTATCCCTGAAGATAAAAGGAAGTTTATGAATTGTGTAACCTAAATCCCTGAGTATTAGGATAATATTCTGTTCATAATCCTTATTCCTTATCCCTGAAGATAAAAGGAAGTTTATGAATTGTGTAACCTAACACTCCTGAGAATTAGAACAGTATTATCAACATGATTAACCCATATACACTTTACTTTTTGATACTTAACTTAATGATGGATCTTATAGAATAAGACAATAAACTACAAATTTATATTCACCCCAAATTATGATAAACAAAAATATAGTTAAATTATTGGAGGAATGATGGTACATTGTTAGTTTGTACCAACCAATCAAGTTCCAAAACTTGAAACCAACAATAGAGAGAACGTGTTAATAAAAACTTTAGGTATTTGTACAATTTATAGTCCAGTGTCCTATCTCCCTTCTATTACAGTTTATTATTTAGTTGTTTTTTTCTGAGTAGGTTTTTTTTTCACTGAGTATTGTACTCAGTTGTTTATCTTACTCTCCTCTAAGGGCTAAGCTCATGTGGGAGTCTTAACCTTGTTGCAACCTAACCGTAAAATGAAAATAGTCTAAATTAACTTTAAATGACCCTCAACTATCTTCTTCGAATGCAATTATATGTTCAGCGTACAAAGTATATTAATAATTCAGTAAATTCTTTGAGTGATTACCCATTCGTAACTTTAGTTTCCGTTCGGTCAATAAAAGAACAAGGATGAAAACATTCATTAGTAGCGAAGCCAATATAATTAATAAACAAAATATCATCAGTAGAGTAGTATAATGGATAAAAGAACAAGAATGACAATATCAAATAGTATCAAAACAAGGCAAATGTATTTGAAAATATCAAGGATGGCAACATTCTTTTTAAGTTAAAATATAAATAAAACGAATTAAAAGATCCAAATGTATTTAGATAGATTGGCTAAAGTCGCAAAAAAGCCGAGAATGTATAACTCATACAAACTCATTCTTTACCCTATTACATAAAGTAGTAAGATTTTTTTTTGTCTGTAGCACAAGATTTCGATAACTGCTGAAATGATTGAGTTCTACATATTTAAAAGCTTCTTGTAGGTCTCTGGATGGATAAAGGCTATTAAATTTTAAATATAAGCTTGGTTTTAGGCTATTTTCCTGCCTTCCTTAGTCCCTTGAATACAGAGCTCCTAGATGCTAGGAGCGCAGCCGTTAGTTCTATAGTATCAATAACAGTGATAAACACTGACAGTTGAATTTTTACCTGTTCAGAGACCACCTGTAGGCCTGCAGCTCCTAAACCTGGAGGCCTATCCAAAAACTCTTAAAACTTGGGAACATTTATCATATAAGAATGATTTTATCTCTAATAACCTATCATCTCAGTCCAAAGATAAAGACTATACTCACTGTTTACGCAAATGTGTCAACCCCCCCCCCCCCCCCCCCCTCGAATGTTTATTAAAGAGAAGCTGCGCTTCAGGCAAAGCATACATTACTATTTAAGACAGGGAATAGGGGATTTAACTTGCACATACCTTTCTCTCCATGGTCTAGTGAATCTATTTTTTTGTCTGTCCGACAGTTAGGTGTCGGGTTCGAGGGAAGTCATCTAAAATAGATGTTAAATAACGTAGCTACTTTAAAACTAGCACTAAAGTTTCTACACCTATGATTCTGAAATTGTCCTTATTTTATTTCATGAATGAAACACTTTTCAATTACTTACGACATCAAATATTTAAATTTAAAATTAAGCATTAAATAAATGAGAAATCATCAATTAAAATCTGCCTTCTTGACTTTTAATTGTAGCTATGCTTTCTTTTCCAAAGGAAATAAAAAAAAACAAGGATGACAATAATCATGTGTTTGTGTAGTGAAAACATGGTGAAATATGCAGATAATTAGATTGGTAAATAGAAAAATTAAACAGAGTAAGTAGTAAAAAAGCAAGGACGTCAAAGCTTAATTTTTGTGGGGGCGGGGTACAAAATCCAACATTTTGGGTTGAAAATATAAATATTGACAAGAGGTGAATTCTTTAAAAAAACTTTTGCCTCACTAAAATCAGTTTGCCTCACTAAAATTTTAGGTTAAAAACTATAAAAAATTACCTGACTTTCGAAAACAAATGTTTTAGCACTTTAGTCCAAGACATTTCAGATCAGTGAATTATGCCCTCAAATTTAACACACTTGACGGCCGGTCAGACAGACAGACAGATAGAGTTAATTAAATAACTGTTCCGCAGGCAGAATTAAAAAGGAAGTACGAAAAGGGATATTTAAGAGTTTTCCTTTCAGGGAAACTCGACAGTCTAAGAATGTTGATTAATGGTAAAATAAGCAGGGAAACAAAGGGATAAGACAATGGCCGATAAAATAATGTACATTCCCAATAATGATACACAAAGCTAACCCTTCTGTAGATTATAATGAGTAGTTATAACGATTGGACACTCAACTTAATGGATAACCAATCAGAATTCAATAAAAGTCCCCAAAGTTGTTAAGCCAACGAATAAGAATAACTTTTGTGGATTTATATGATAAACAGCCCATTGTATCCTCCCTATAAAATAAGTTCTCAGGTAAACTTACAATATTTTATAATTTACTTTTAGCTAGATGTTGAATTAAAAAGTAAGGTAAAATATCCAATATAATCGAATTCGTTTTGAAATTTGTAAATCAGCTTTCCAGGTTGGGGACCCTGTCCCGATTGTGTATTTGGTCTTTGAAATATTCTAATAGCGTCGGAAATATAAACACAGTCAAGTCCCTACAAAAGAGTAGAAAGTAATTTGCTACCAGAAGAAAAGGGTCTCTATTACTTAGGCCAGATAGTTTTCTTGATTGTACGTACATCTATATTTACACATTTTATAAATAAAATTGTAGTAAAATGCCAACGTTGATAACAGGTATGACTATATGAGCTCGTAAGATGATTGTCAATATTTAGGCAGTGGAAACTGTATGTTGATACTAGAAATCTGAGAATTTGGCAGCGCGACTAAGTCTCAAATTGTAACCCTTTTGGATGCTTTAAAAATATTTTCCAAAAGATGAAATGTCATATTTTGGTCCGGTTTAGACTTCCGCTTGATTTTTAAAATTGTAAAAGGTTGATTTCTCTAAGGCTTACAGGCGGATGCCGAGCCCTGGGCAATCTAAATAAACAGGACCCTCCCCCCAGTATCAAGGGTGATAATTAAAAAGAAAGTTAAACAAATATTATTTCAATTTCGTTTCCTGAAAATTAATATTTTGGGCTAAAATTAACTTTCTTTGTTTTAATTTTAAAGTGACAGGATGTGTGTAGGTATTTTTAGTTTGTTTGTTAAATCTCAAGATCATCTAGGTCAATTAAGTGAGTTAAAATGCTCCAAAACTTAATGAAGGATTATTTTTGTACGATTACTATCATGTTTTTTTTAAAGTTGTTACTGTTATATATCTTTGGGGAAAAGATAATTAAAGATAAATTCATTTTTACCCCAATTATGAAAAATTTACGTTTCCATAAAACTGTTGGTAGAAAACAAATGATGTAACGTGTTTATAAACCTGGAGACCAGCAGAATCTCCAGTCTAATGTATTCTCCCACCCTGTGAAATAGTCAATTTTTAAAAATCTGACATTTCCTTCCTAAAAAAAAGATTCATGAAAACAAGTTGGAGGCAAAAGTAGGTTTCCTGTAGGTGCTAAATCCGGTCCTAGGACAAACACAGGAGTCCCAAACGTCGGAGTGGACAAACGCAGGAGTGTTCACTAAACCTAACCTAACCTATTTTAAACAATATTTTAAGTTTTTTTAAATGCCTAACCCCTGCAGGGGGCCTATTTGTAGATTCATATCTTAACCTAACCTAACCTGTATAGAAATCTTTACTTAAATTAATATTTTAACACTCCTGTGTTTGTCCACTCCGACGTTTGGGACTCCTGCGTTTGTCCTGGAACCCTAAATCCTTCTCCATAATTTGTTAATATTCTTATTTCAAATTTTATTTAGATTTTCTAGAAAACAATCTAGTAAGGGAAGCTTTATGTGGATTTTTTATGATTTAAAAAAGGTAATTTTTTTTCAATCCTTTATTACGTTTTTTCTTTGCTGATTCTTAAACTTTGAATATTCCTTTATGTAACATGTATGTACCTTAATTTCAAGGAGTTTTACTATAACATTGGAGAATAAAATTTACATTTACATATTTATTTCATATCTATAATACAAAGTAGCTTGATGTCTGTCCGTCCGTCAGTCTGTCTGTCCGTCCGTCCGTCCGTCTGTCCCTTACGATCTCGGTAACCACTGAACCGATCGGATTCTACTCTTCAGAGAATATACCTACTGGTCCTGTGGTGGTTTTAGGCTATTTTCTTAGGGCATGGGACACCCCCAACCCTAACAATAAATTTCCCCTCATTTTTTTTGATGATACAGATGATGCCCGCCATTTTTTAAAAATTATTTAAAATAGTGGTGGAGTGGGGGATCTCCAGGTAAAAAAAGATGTAATTATACCTGTTGGGGCAAAGCCCCTAGAGGCTTGGGGCGTAGCCTCTAGTTTCATATAATATACAAGAAGGTTTATCAGTAAGATCACAAAGGATTTGGATTAAATCAACAAGATGATTTTACAAATGGTATAGCATTTACAAAAGCGGAGCTAAAATTTTAGAACTGATCAATAAGATGTCTGTTTTAGAGATGGGTTTTTAAAAGATGAATGCCGCGTTTTTTCGACATTTTTTAGACCTTGATTGATTAAACAACGATAGAACTTCAACAGAGTATACAACTTGAGAATTTAAAATTTTAAAATTATTATTTTAGCCATTTGTATAATGTCTAATACAGCTCTAAAAAGATGCATTTATTAATATGCAGCAAAAATGGATTGAAGATAATTTGTTTTTCTTCTATGAAGGCCGTACCAGCCCAACAAAAGCGAAATAATTAAATAAATAGTTGTATACTCTGTCTAAATTTCGCAAATTGCAAAAACGCGGCATTCATCTTTCAAAAACCCATCTCAGAGGAAAACTTTATTCCAAAATGTGTATAGCCCATCTGATGTAATACACCCAGGAATAAGGTATAGCCAACAATCGAACTAAATCTAAAATAATATTTGGGGGGCAGATAAAAAGTCGTCAATTTTACTATGTGTAGCCCCCCACCGACAGCTGAAAATCGTGTGTAGGTTTCGTGATTTTTTTCTGGAATTAATAGCGTTTTTGGTATGATGGATGAATGTATTTTATACCAGCAATTTTAAACGTTTTTTTTTATCAAGATATTAGTTGCAAAATTTGCAACTTTAAAGAAAATAATCTTTGCATGTGAGAGACACATTTTTCATTTATTTTTGTGAATAAAGATTTTATTCCAGATAAAATTCATTCTATAATGTATTCCAGGGAGGGAGGGGACAAGCATGGTAAAATTGATCCTCAACCCTTTCTTCGACTACATTTTTTATTAGCTATCAAAAGTAGAGATAGACAGATAATTATGAGGTTGAAGCTTACTTTGTTTAGCATTGTTCTATCCCTAAGCACCTGAATGTATTCCCTTACAGATGTGCTGAAAATGGGTTGCCTATTTCTTCAATAATTTCCAAATGTGTACAGCAGATAACCCAATTATTGCAAACGCTATTTTCAGCTACTCTGGTCAAAGGGAAAAGCGACATGATGTATAAACGATTTATACATTATACTTTCAAAATTTTGATTTAAAAATATTGAGATAAAACGCGGATGCTAGGTACACTTTCGGAAACTAAAATTCAGTACATCCCCTTACAGGGTTAGGAAAATAGCAAGAAATATTTTGCCTTCAACTTTTTCGTCAACCAAAATAAATTTATAAGACTTTCATTTTTTTTTGTTTTATAAACTAATATCGGCTTCGCCCCTAGCCTCTAGGGGCTTTGCCCCAAGAGGTTTGATCAAACATTTTTTTTTTTTTTGGGGGGGGTATTTTTATTTTTTGGGGGGGTTGGGGGTGTCCCACTCCCCAAGAAAATAGTTATAAACCTTCCCGGGACCTATGAGAAGCTACCCTGTAAAGGAGAACCCGATCGGTTCAGCGGTTAGCGAGATCCTTCGCTACAGACAAACAAACAGACACACAGACAAACAAACAGACAGACATCGTTCTACTTTGTATTATAGATAGCATTTTATTTAATGGATATAGAATACGTGGTTATATTGACAGGGGAAAATTTGTCGTCAATTAAGGTTGCTAATATGAAGGGGAGGGAATAGGGTAGAGGTGATGGACGGGGGTTATCGTTATTTTAGCCAGCTGTGAGTATCACTTTATTAGAGTACATGATAATCTGGTGCAACATCCAAGTAATAATATTGATAATTTTACTATATCAAGTGCTCCATAATTTAGTTTTTTTTATAAGTAGTCATTTTTAACAGGCAGAAAAGTTGGAGGAAAAATAATTTTTATTAATATAGTAATCTAATAAAAGATATTTTTTTGAAATAAATATTTATATTAGTTATGGCTTGTATTTTTCCCAAGCCATATGACAGAAAGCATATGTATTATGTATAATAATACATATTCTCGTATTCATTCGAATCCGGTGGATAGGAACCGGTTCTCATCCATACGAAAAAACTATGTCTAGCATCGTATTATATCCAGTTTTCTACTAATATAGAAATGTACAATCATAAGATTAAAACCAGTTTTTTTAGCCGGTGCCTTCGGCACCACGGGGCTAAAAAAACTAGTTTTAATCTTATAATTGTACATTCTATATCCGCGGAAAGCCGTTTATAATACGATGCGAGAAATAACTATTTTGTGTTCGCTCCGATGGATTAGCTCAAAAGCTTAGTTATAGGCAAGAAAATGAGAAAATGGGGAGACGAGAATTTTTTAACCCTCTTGTAACGACATGAATTTTATATTAAAAAAGTAAACACTTTTTAATCAAAGAAATAATATGTCTGTTATTTTAGATTTGTAAAATGGCAAGAATTATTAGGCTCTGCTTTTTCTAAGCTTCGCAATTTTGTCCTGTACGTACATGTTAATATATGGAGAGTTGCGATATCGTCTACAAAGGGCAAAATGATAACAATAGCTCATACCTATACAATGAGACCAAGACGCCAAGCCATAACTTTTTTTTGAGAAGAACATGGGTTGGGTTTGTTAGGAAAGGGTGTTTTTCCACCTCTAAAATAAATTTTAATTTGATAAATTTCAATTTCAGAGTTTTGATGATAATCAGTAAATAGTAGAATAGTAAAAATAAGGACAGACAGACAATTGAACATGTAGCAACTTTTAAATTAGGACTAGAATATAACTTTAAGTAAAATTGAAAATGTTTTGATTATGTTATCTTATTGAAATTATGGAAACTTTTTACTAAACTCAAGACTGAAGAGGGTGCAATGTCCACCGAAATATATTTCAATAAAAAATAACTAAGAAATATCAAAGACTTTTTCTCTCAGTGAATTTATCATTTTTTTATAAAAAGCTTTAAAAATTAAAATGCAATATATATACCCTTCAATAGACAATTTGGTGTAACGCACTAGACACAGCAACAATCATTTTCAGAGCTTTTAGTTAGACGGAAGGAAAATAGTTATTTTTTTCATCGTATTATAAACGGCTTTCCGCGGATATAGAATGTACAATTAAGTGATTAAAACTAGTTTTTTTTAGCCACGAGGTGCCGAAGGCACCGGCTAAAAAACTGGTTTTAATCTTATGATTGTACATTTTTATATTCGTAGAAAGCTGGATATAATACGATGCTAGACATAGTTTTTTCGTATGGATGAGAACCGGTTCCTATCTACCGGATTCGAATGAATACGAGAGATCATTATACCAATGAACTCGGATTTTAAATTAGAAAAACAGATTTAGAATTTTTTCTTCATAAATGGGTCACCCTAAGGTAAGCACAGAAAGAGATAAGTTTTCTGGAACAGAGAATAATGTGTAAAAATGGCCTAAAACTTGCTTACTATTCAATGGAATTTATGAAAATTGTAGACTTTTTTATCTGTCTAAAATTAGAAGAACGAGATAAACAACCAAGTAGTTATGACTGTAATTTCTATATCCTATTATATCCTATTATATAAAGTATTAAGGATTTTTTTCTGTATGGAAGAATCTCGCCAACCGCTGAACCGATATGGTTCTCAGTTTACAGTGAAGCTTCTTATAGGTCCTTGGAAGGTTTATAACTATTTGGGGGGAACGTATCACCCCCCCCCCCCGAAAGAAATCGCCCCTAGAAAAATTACCCCTCCCTAAAAAGATTTTTTTCTTTTTAAAACAAAATTAAAGTGAAGGGTCGACTTCTCTAACCCACATTTCTTCAAGTGTCCCTAGAGGCCTCTAGAGGCGCAGCCGCTATTTTCTATAAAAGTAACAGGTTCTGTATCTGCCTGTTTATCTGAGAGGGTGTATCTAAAGATCTTGCTAACCGCTGAACCGATATGGTACTCCTTTAGAGTGACCTTGAGGGCTCTAGGGGCATAGCCGCTAGGAAAAAAAAGTCCTAAACCTGCTTAGGACCGACAAAAAGCTGGTAAAGTTGTTTTCTAAACCTTAATGGAAATCAGACTAAATATTAATTTTAAAACACACACAGAAAAAATATCTCAAATTTTCTTGTATTTATTCAAATCCGGTGGATAGGAACCGGTTCTCATCCATACGAAAAAACTATGTCTAGCATCGTATTATATCCAGCTTTCTACGAATATAAAAATGTACAATCATAAGATTAAAACCAGTTTTTTTTAACCGGTGCCTTCGGCACCTCGGGGCTAAAAAACTAGTTTTAATCTTATAATTGTACATTCTATATCCGCGGAAAGCCGTTTATAATACGATGCGAGAAATAACTATTCTTAATTTTTCTAATACTTTATTCCCTCCATGTTTACACCTTTAGGCTTCTTTACACAACCCTTACGATTAATAATATTTTTAGAAATTTTATTTTTAAGGATTAAAAAAAAACATAACTAATTTCTAAATAACATATTAAATAAATACCTATTAATTTAGTACACTTTTAATTTCTCTTGAAGTTACATTTGTTAATTTGATTTTCTATGTTCTATTTGATTAAAATCATACAGTTTTTTATATAACCCCCCTTCCCCCCCAAAAAAGGGGACATTGGACTGTTTATTACAATAGTCCCCAAAGTTTTATAATGACGTTTCCATATTAGTTGGCCTAACATCTTTCGTGACTTTTTTTCCATTATGGTTGGTTCATTAAGTTTAGTGTCAAAACGTTTTAACCAATAAGGATAATCTACAGAAGGGATAATTTTGTGTATAATCATTGGTGATGTACACCAATTTATCGGCCATTGCCTTATCCCTTTACATCCCTGCTATTGACCTGGCCTATTGCTACGCTGACCCACACAGCTGCAACCAAATATTCAGGTAGCTCATTTGCGGTCAGCCAACAAAGGAGACTCATTAAACAATATTATAAACCAAATTTGATCAATTAGGAACAATGTTTATACACAAAAATTGTTTAGTTGTTTTCTCCTTAGAGAACAAGGGCAATTTCCTTCAAGGGCGTCCAAGCTTTTTGAGAGTGTAAAATGAGGATAGACAAATAAGGATTTTCAAAGTTTAGGGGGGGGGGGGGGTAAAAAAACACTTTCTTCCCCTTAGCGTAGCAACAACTATAAAAACTACATTTTATAGAGCATAGGCAGATAGACGCACGGACAGAGCATAATACTAGATTCGCTTTGCTACTAATAAAAAGAAACAAAAAAGTGGGCGAAGTAAGATACTTTTTAAAAGAAAGAGGGGAAGGGGAAGAAAGAGACATTAAGGTAGATTAAGATGACCGCTAAGTGCACAGTAGTAGCATCAGACACCTGTGGCATATATAAAAGATTAAATATGTTTCAATAAAACAGTATAATTAATTTTAGCAGACTTCAAGAGGAAATTATTTATACTTGTACGTGAAATAGGATATTGCACCTTTTAGGATTCTTTTACTACCAAACCAATTAAACTTAAAATACTTTTTGTTGCTGGTCATTTGTCCAGGTTAAAAATGGCAATACGATTTTAAAATGCTTTTGTGCTTCGGAAAACTAAAATCTTGCGAAAAGTGCATAATTATCTGATCAACTAAAGACTAACTTACAGACTAATACGATTTTAAAATGCTTTTGTGCTTCGGAAAACTAAAATCTTGCGAAAAGTGCATAATTATCTGATCAACTAAAGACTAACTTACAGACTAACAAGAAATTCTTGTGCAAATTTGCTAATTTTATTAATTTATTTCATTTTATAAACACTTAATATTAGAAGATAATGACCCCAAAAAATGTTATTATAAAAATCTTGATCACAAACTATAAAACTTACTTGTGGTCGGTACTTCTATAGTTTGGTTTTTAAGATGATAACAGCTGAGAATGTAAATGTTCTAACAAGTATAGTTATATTGGGGGCTTTTTAAAAATAAATATCTTGTAAAAAAGCTACTTTTCCTACCCCAAAGTAGTAGCTTTTCACCTATCCCGAAGGTTTCATTTATTTTTATTTATTCTTAGATTTTTTTTATAAATATTTGTCTGAGACCAAAATTAAGACACACTACAACCCAAAAGTCTATGAAACAAGGATGGCAACATTCATAAAGGCATTAGGAAAAACGAATATTAACACTTGTAAAGTTTTAGGAAAACTAAAATGTATATTAATTTGTTACAAAATTCGTTAAATGTTTAAGGACAAACTTATATTGTAGAATTTGATCGTAGAGATGTTTCGCTTATGACATATTTCCTTGTTGTCCTAGGAATCAGAGGCCTTTAATCATCATGCCAAGTTTGAAATCGGTAGGACAATTATAGAGTATCTATTTTAACGAAAAGAGTTATATGTATGTTACGTACATACGGACCGACCCTAAATATAGAAAAGCCTCGCGTTTAAAAAGACTGACAAACAGCTCATTATTGTTGAAAATTATATGATATATGCAGCGTTACTCATAAAAAAAGCTTATTTCAATTGTTTTGGGGACAGTTTTTGAGGCTACATCAGGGGCTAAAACTAAAGGGTGATTCCTAAAACTATATAAAATAATATTATAACATTATAATCTAAAGAAAACCAAACTAAAATAATTGTTGTGCTATTTTTGTAAAAAAAAATCTGTGAAAATCGTGTAAGAAGCTAGGGTATTAGTAAAGGCTTATATGGAGCTTTGGGTTGCCATATAAAACCGTAAATCGGTTGAAAATCTTTGCTGTGATTTTATTAATTGGCATTATTACATTATACCATTTAAAGATTTATATATTATACTGAAGTTTGATGTTTATCTCAATCTCTGATACTGTTAGATTATTGCTGTTACTTCGCTATCTACAGATATAATTCTCCTAATTGCATAAACACCCCTACGGGTTTTGGGGGGATATGTATGTGTGTGTGAGTATTTGCTGATATAGAGGCTTAGATTAAAGGATTAGATAAAATCTTAGTTTTTAAGAGTGCTCGCCTTTTAGAATGGACATTTCTAGTACAGCAGCTACTTTTATAGACAGGGCAACCCCACGATTATTTACTACAGACTACAGAAAATATACGCTTTAAGGAAACCTACTCTAAAATTTGCTTGCACTAAAACGTTATTAAGGCTTCATTTCAGAAAAAGCGACAATGGTCGATACATTGATGTACATTCCCAATGATGATAAACAAAATTACAAATTCTGTAGATTAATTGGTAGTTGAAACGTTTAGTCATACAACTTAATGAAATAGCAAATTAAAATTCAATAAAAGTCTTCAGAGTTTTATCCCAACGTATAAGAAAACGTTATAATAAAACTTTGGGGACTAGTGTAATAATGCAACCTCCCTGGTACGTTGCATGTTATCTCGGCTTGCACTGGTGATAATATATGTTGTTTTAGCTTGAAAGAATTTCTGAATTGTTACTGCATTATGGTTTATTGTCATGTTTTAATCCAAAATATTTTTTTTATTTGAAGTTTATTCATAAGAATTTTATTTTAAAGAACTCTTAGAAATATTAATCTATGAATGCATAATTTTTTTCAATTCTAACATGTAAAAGAATAAAACAAAAATTTGATAGGAAGGTACAATGTCTAGTTAAAAACAAGCAGAGGTTTATAAAAGCAAAGTTGCTAGTGGAGAAGCAACTCTATAACTATAAAGACTTTATTTTTACTTATTTTAAGCTTTGTGTTGGTCCTATTTTGAACACTTTTTTTAACAATAATTACTTTACATAAAAAATGTAGCAGTGTAGTTTAAAAATAGTCTTAGTAATCTATTAAAGAACAGAAAGGTCAAAGATTTATATAGATTAAATTTAAAGATTTTAAATAATATAAATTTCTACCTGTTACATGATTTTTTGTATCATATTTTCTGAGTATCTCCCCTTCATTTATGCTTTTTAACAGAATAGATAGGGAAATAGATAGGAATAGGCCAATTTGAGCGCAGCTACTTTACAGAAAAAATGTAACAGTGTAGCTTTAGCTTAATTGTCTAAGCAATTAATCAAGGAACATAAAAGAGTCATAAATTAAAATTAAAGATTTAGAAGAATATAAGAATATTAATTTTACATGAATTTTTTTATCATATTTTCTGAGTATCTCCCCTTCATTTATGATTCTTAAAAGAATAGGTTGGGAATACTTTTTATTACTTTTTAAACTCAGGTATTTATGGAATAGGTAATACAAAAATCTTCAAATTTTTTTTACAATTAAAGTAGCTACAAGAAGTAAGCTCATTTTAATACACAAGCGGTTGCTCCTCTAGCATCTAGGTGTAATGTATTCGAAAAGTTAGAAAATGACAGAAATTGCCTTAAGACAGAAATGGTTTCACAACATCCTGGAATATATATAAAGATTCCCTAAAATGATAACATCAACGGTTCAGTAATAACAGACAAAAAATTGCTTTTTAAAATACGTTATTATCAAAACCAATATCCTTATAATAAATAAACAGGATGTGTGTTTGTCTGTGTGTCTGTACCGAAGGATCTCGCTAACCGCTGATACCGATCAGGTTCTCCTTAACAGGTTAGCCTCTCATACGTCCCAGGAAGGTTTATGGCTATTTTGGGGGAGGGTACCACCATCCTCCCAATAGAAATCGACAAAAATGAAAAAAAACGCCGCCCTGCGGACAAATTTTACAATTAGCTGAAACCATAACTAACACCATCTATCGGCGAAATTTTTTTTGTAAATAGCTGATTTTAAAATAGATCAAAAAGAAACAATTTTACGTGTCCCTAGAGGCCTTTAGGGGCGTAGCCGCTAGTGTTTGAATAAAGTCATCCATGAAATCCTCCTCCTTTTCTTTATAGATTATCTTTTACTCTAGTGTCTTATCCATTGAATCCCTGGTATCTATAATACAAAGTAGAACGATGTCTGTCTGTCCGTCTGTCCGTCTGTCCGTCTGTCTGTCCGTCTGAAGCTTAAGATCTCAGTAACCACTGAACCGATTGGGCTCTACTCTTCAGGGAATATACCTACTGGTCCTGTGATGGTTTTAAGCTATTTTCTTGGGGGGTGGGACACCCCCAACCCCCCCAAAAAATGAAAACCCCCCCCCCAAAAAAAAAAAATTTTTTTACTTTCTCTTTTTAAATCTAAAATATGAAAAATTAGGTTGATCAAACTTCTTGGGGTAAGCCCCTAGAGGCTAGGGGCGAAGCCGCTAGTTTCTATATGAAATACAAAGAATAAATGAGATCTATCTGATATCATGGATAAGGGATGTGATTTTTTACTCTACCAGAATAGTGCATTTACGTGTACATATGTCTAGAAATATCTTGGAAACACGCACATATTGTATACAATCATTACAAAGAGATTGTGAACATTGTATGTGTTTGTTCTTTAAGATCCCCAAATTCGCTGAATTACGTTTTAAAAATATTTTTAAAAAACCTCGAAAGGGGGTAAAAGCTTTTGAAAATAACGCACAGGGGTGCCTACAACACACATAACCTTTTTTTGAGTGGGGGGGGGAGGCCTAAACCCACCCCTCACCTTTCCTTGACGTTTTTACTATAAAGAGTCCAACAGGCAGAGTTTAAATGAAGACAATTGTTACTGGCCAACACAAAGACCAATATTCTTAAATTTAAGAGTAGATTTCTAACTAAAATTTATAATTCACCCCCCTCCCCCCCTTTCATCACTCCCTCCCTTAACCCTGAACTGATATATATTTACAACGAATGTATACATCAAAGGATTTATACGGGCTCAATCAGAATCACGGACTTAGGTACAGGTATGGTTGTAAAATTTCAAGGAATTCTTTGTTATTATCTGATTACATGGAGAGTAATTAATTTTTTTCATATACTTTTTCTCAATTTGAAATGTAAGATTTGAGTCATTTTGGCGAAAAATGCATACATTTTTATTGGTTGTTTTTTTTGGATAATTCTAAATTTTGATTTTTAAAACTAATAATATTTTTATTCCCTTATGTCTAATTATAACACACGGGGAGAAAGTAAAAGAAAAACAAGGATGACAACATCCATAAGTAGCGAAGCTAAAAACTGATGAAGGGATATTAGGAAAAAATTTAAAATAGAGCAGTGTCATACAATAAACATTTAACATGATAAAATAGGTAAAACAGGAAACCTTTATAATCACGCAATGCAAAGATTAATTTGTAAGCTATTGAGATATCCTTGATTTTTTCAAGACCGACACCAAAAAGTCAACACAGTCCTATCTAGCCGTTTCAGAGATATTGTTCTCAAAAAAAGAAATTATATGAAAAAGAAAAGAAGCTTCCATAATTGTGTGTCCAATTATTTTGTAAATGTTTGAAAAAAACTGGCCGCCATATAATTTGAATATATTGGTAAAAATTATCGTCTGTAACCCCTGCCCTTTAGTCTCCCCTCCTTTTAATTTCATACATTAGAGTTAAATCAGAGTAAACTAATCACTATCAAAACGAGGACAATTTAGAAATTAAATAACAGTTGAATAGCCCGTTAACTAAATTATTACAAAAGCAGTCTACACTCTTTTAGTCTAATAGTTTACATATATGCTTGATATAAGGAGGGGCACACCAAAATATTTCTCAGTCTATACTCTATTAGTCTAATAGTTTACATATATGCTTGATATAAGGAGGGGTACACCAAAATATTAATCAGTCTATACTCTATTAGTCTGATAGTTTACATATAAGCTTGATATAAGGAGGGGAACACCAAAATATTAATCAGTCTATACTCTATCAGTCTAATAGTTTACATATGTGCTTGATATAAGGAGAGGCACACTAAAATATTACTTAGTCTATACTCTATTGGTCTAATGGTTTACATATACGCATGATATAAGGAGGGACACACCAAAATATTGATCAGTCTATACTCTATTAGTCTAATAGTTTACATATGTGCTTGGTATAAGGAGGGGCACACCAAAATATTAAGGTAAAATGTTTGACCTTATACGGGAAAATTGCGGGTTGTTAGTCGGCTACCTTTTTATATTCATTTGCTTGTATCTTATTTGCTATAGTAGCTGGAAGTCTTTTTGTTTGTCTTCTTTCAAAATATCATTTGTAAGTCTGCCTGTCCGTCCATCTTTCGGACATTTTGTTTAATTATGACTTTATTAAAATTTAGGTAAAGTTTCTAAAGTTTATAGATAACTAAAAAATAAAGTTGTTTTATAATTTTTTTAAAGCTTGAACTTATCTATCCTTATCCTAATATATAAAGTAGCAAGCTTTTTTTGTCAGAAGCTTAAGATTTCGTTGAATACAAAATTAGGGAAGCTTCACATAGGTTCCAGGGTGGTTTTGGGCCATTCTATTTTTAGATTGTTTAGATGTTTTGGGTGGTTTTAGAATATTTCGTGGCCTCTTTTCTAATACAAAGCCTTTAGATGCCAGGAGAGTAGCCGCTAGTTATATATAATGTGTAGCAAGACATATTTGAAGCAAAAAAAACTTGAAACGGCTTGACTTAAAATTTAATGATTGGGTTGAGCTGTTTGGGAGAGCTTAATACGGACGGTAATAGTTATTTCTCGCATCGTATTATAAACTGCTTTCCGCGGATATAGAATGTACACTTATAAAATTAAAACCAGTTTTTTTAGCCACGAGGTGCCGAAGGCTGGATATAATACGATGCTAGACATAGTTTTTTCGTATGGATGAGAACCGGTTCCTATCCACCGGATTCGAATGAGTACGAGAAAATGGTTTTAAACTATTTTTACACTCTTTAAATGCGATGACTATAGAGTCTAGAGGCGACGACTCTAAATTAAAAAGCTACTTAAACAAATTTGCCGTGTAAAAGATCTTGATTGGCAGCTACATATTTAAAAATTTAAATTTGAAAAGTTCTCTAAAAAGATAAAATTTGCATAGGGGTCAAGCATATAAAAGGATTTTTAGAATATAGAAATTTTACGAAAATTAGATATTTCCTTAAAAGGAAATGAAAGGCTTTTTTATTTAAGAATTTCTTTTATAATATGTTAATTTGTAAAAATTCAAGGACTAAAAACTAATTTTTTAAACAGCAAGGTTTCTCTTTTGTAATGTATGTATGTAAGTTTATCGAATGAACGTTTTTTAGGACAAGATAATTGTCTTTATATTTTCATTTCTCTATAATTTTTTTTTTTTGGGGGGGGGGGCGATTTCTCTTTCGGAAGGTTCTAGTACCTTTTCCAATAAACCTTCTCATAAAAAAAGAGTAGCTAAACTGTAAAGGAGAAGAACTAGCGGTTGGCGAGATCCTTCACTACAGACAAACACAGATCCTGTTACGTTTATACAAGGATTTGCCTATCTGTCTATCCATCGACTTAAGTTTCTTATTCTGACTATTTTAATTTATGAAAATGATAATATTTTGAAACATTAACTTTTACTTTTACATTAAAGTTTAAATATCCATCCTTATCTAATAAAGCACACATTAGTTAAACAAGGATGACAATAATCATAATTAGCGAAGCCAGAATTTCAATTAAATTGAAATTTTGTTTTTTTAAATGGCTTTTATTACTTTTACTTTAGAATTCTATAACTATAAAGCAATGAAAAAAGTAATGTGTGTCAATAATATCCCTTAAAGGGCTCAACCGATTACTCTATAAGCTCAGTATTTGAACGTTGCAGGTTTTAGACCATTTTAATAGGGGGATACGTACGCCAATATAAATAGAATTAACAGATATAGAATAACCGTGGATATTATGACAGGGTAAAATTGTCGTCAATCTAGTTTGCTTACATTAACATCACTTATTGGCCAGTGGGTTCTTCAAATAGGAGGGAATGGGGTACAGGAGGTCGTTATTTTATCCAGCTTCAAGTTTCACTTTATTTGAGTACATAATAATGTGGTGTAAGATCCAAGTTATGATAAATCCAAATGAATCAAATTTTCCAATCAAAGTTTATCATACAGAAACTACGCTTATTTACACTAATATTATAGGCGCATTTGTTTAAATTTTGATAAACATTGTTATCTAAAAATCAACACGGTGGGGTTATATTTTCTAAAATATAAACATTAGAACATAACAGATGTATCTTCAATTGCTTTATAAGCATCCACATATTCATAATACATCAGTTTATTATATAAAATTCGATATTGTAAAAGATAAATAAAAATAAACCTTTTTCTCTCCAAAAAAATTATTTAGGAATCCTTTAGGTTAGGTTTGGTTAGGGTATTTTTTTTGTTGGATAATGGCTTAATCGCTTTAGGAAGCTTCATAAAACTATCCAGAAACATGGGCATTTTATGGTTAAAAATAGTAAAGCCTTAATTAGACTTTTTTCCCCTCTCATGGTTGACACCGCCTTATAAAACTCTGTACAAGCCACCTATCTAAAGAACACAACCCATTTTAAAATAATTTTTTTTGCAAGAAAATTATTTTCCAGTAAAAAGCCGAACAACATTTTGTGAAGATATCTAAAAATCTACTTGAATCTTGAATTTTTTTAAAACATGTCTCTTTTTTCTAACTTTAAACTATTTAGATTTAACATATTATATAAACATTTTGTAAATTTTTAACCGTTATCTAAAATTTCATATTTTTATCAAAAATATTTAGTTAAGATAACTCTATATTTTACCTAATAGAATTTGCAATATTATATAGGATTTTCTTTAAAAAAACACTTTCTTGATTTACAGGAGACTTTTTATTAATATCTTTAATGTTTCTATATTTTGTATATAAAATATGAATATCCATATAAATTGTATATTAATTCAGAATTCTGGCAAAAACACTCATTTTGAATTTGGAGCAACCACCCCCCTCCCCCCCAATTTCATTATTTCATCCGTATTAAAAGTAGGAAGGTTTGTTTTGTGTCTGTAGCTTAAAATTTTGATAACTACTTAAACGATGGAGTTGTTTGTTTTAGGATAGCTTTACATAGGTCCCGGTATGGTTTAAAGTTATTTAATCTTTATGTTTAAGTCTTGGAATGGTTTTAGGCTATTTATCTGCCTTTTCGTACCCCTTTCATAACTATATGCTAAGGGCACAGCTGTTATTATGTTAAAAATAAGAAAATATTGGGCTGTTATATCAGGTTTAGTAATCACATTTATTAAAGCAATTTTACTGAGATTAATTTCTTTGTAGTATTGGTTGGGCTTGGTTAAAGTTAGTTGAAATCCTGCAGGATCAGAGCCCCTCCAAGGGGCTTTTATGCAAAAAAAAAAGACGAAGCCGAAAATACATAACTTTTGCACCACGTCGTCTTCCTGTGACGTCATAAAATGAGGGAGATGAGAGGAGAAGTGGAAAAGAAAATCCCTACAAAGAGATGGAGAATATGACGTCACAGGAAGACGACATGGTGCAAAAGTTATGTATTTTGGGGTTCGTTAAAATAAACCAAATTATTGTCAATCAAATTTAAGTTCTTGGGGGTTTACAATGACTACCACTAAAGACTAAAGGAATTAAGCAAGAATTTCCAAGTTATCCTACATGAAAAAGTTGCCAAACTTTTCAGGAGCAACTAAAATTATGCTAAAAATAAAACAGTCTCAAATTAACTAAGGAATAGTAGTGCAAATGAAATTTTAGGCCTCAAAATCTGCCACTATGATGATAATTATTAGAATAGTACAGATGTATAATCCAGACAACTACCTGGCCCAAGTGGTGGAGAGCTTTTTCGTCTGCTTGCAAATTACTTTCTGTCATTTTGCTGGAACTTTGCTTTGTTTATATTTCGACGCTTTTAGCTGATTTCAAAAACAAAATACAAAATCGGGACAGGGTCCCCGCCTTGAGGGTAGAATTACATATAGCTCATGCCACCTCTATTTTTTTACTAAAACATTAGAATAGTTAGGTTATGTATGTAACTAAGAGCAATAGCGTTAGGGTTTAAAAGGGATAGGAAAGGATTAGAAAAAGGCGATGAAATTGCCAGAAAATGCTTTTATTTTTCTTATATAATGCTTAACAAACAAGCATGGCCTTTTGTAAAGGCTTTTTTCAGGATTCTCTTATGTAGAAGTACCGCTGGTATATTGAGAAGTCTTTACCTGGAGCCTTCTGCTGGCAGCCCCTGCCTGCCTGTTCTTGCCTGCCAGAAACCTTCAAACAGAATCCAGAATTAGGAAATCTTAATATTAATCTTAAAACCTTTCAAATTTCCCCTCAGCCCAACTTTAAAAAAAGCATATTTCCATATTGAAAATGAAAATTAAATATGTATGTTTGTGTAGTTAGTTGAGTAGGTTTTATACATGCGGAACTTCTCTATAATCTGACGTTGTCTGCAATTGACGGATAGCTTTATCCCTAATTTAGCCATTTATAAATGTAAATATAATTGTAGTATGTGTGTCCTTTTAAGATAGAACATTTTTTAGCTTTGACTTAATGAATTTGTATTCTTTTAGTCTAATACTTTCCAATTCACTTTGTATGTCCTTCCGTCTGTAACGCTAAAGGAAAAATATGATTTCTTGGTTGCAATTTGAGATAAAATACAATTTACATGGTTTATCAGTCATGCTACAAAAGACACATATCTATAATACAAAGTAAAACAATGTCTGTCCGTCTGAAGCTTAAGATTTCAGTAACCGCTGAAACGATTGGGCTTTACTCTTCATGGAATATACCTACTAGTCCTGTGCTGGTTTTAATCTATTTTCTTGGGGGGTGGGACACATTTAACCCTCCTTCCAAAAAGTTTTTTTTGTTTCTCACTACCTATGGATGCTGACATCCTTGTTAATATATTAAATTCATATTCACATATTTTTCCATGTATATTTTCTTTCATAAATGACATTAAAAACTTTAATCTAAATCATAAAGAAGAAAAGAAACTAAAAGAAGGGATATAACACTCGAAAAAAATATTTGCTACTAACTTCTCAAAAGTCAAAAATAATATTAAATAAAGAAAATTTTTGGTCGATCATGTGAAACATGATGCTACTATTAAATACGTCAAGCATACCAAACTGACGGACAGACAAAGCAAATTATAGATTAGCTTCGCTAATGAAAAATATAAAGATGGGTATTAAAAACATGTTAAACAAGATATTGTTTCCCATTTTAATCAAGCAAAATTCAAAAACCCACTTACATACCTATTTTTTTATTGTCACTTGATTAATTTTTTCCCCAAAACAACGATTATTTAGCAGAGTATCTGTCCCTGCTCCCAGAGAATAACAGAATTAACACAATTTTTCTTGCATTGCATTGGAATCTTGGAATACGCAATGCGACGACTTAACCCTTTAAGGCCGGCTTGGCAGCTTTCACGAAAAATAAGGCCAACAACTGGCATTGGTCTCTTACACAAAGTGTCTTACTAGAGACGATTGGAATTGTACCCATTGCTTGTATGTCAGTCGTAAACTTTCACATAGCTTTCACATTTTTACTAAAATATAATTGATTTTTTAAGGGTAAAAGAAACAAAAGAGTCAATATTGCAAAAAAAAAATATTATAGCTTGTATTTAAAGGGTTAAATATGATTTTTTAAATAAGCTAAATTAAAATTTCCGAATGTGAGCACAGTTTCCTCGGTGTTTTATCATCCTATCTCAATATTTACTACTAGCAAAAAAAGCTTCAAACTTCCCAAAAAAAAATCAAAATTTGAATGTATATACAATTTATACATTTTACATTCATTTAATTTTTTCCCCAGGAAGTTTGAAGCTTTTTTAGCTAGTAGTAAATATTGAGATAGGATGAGGAAGCAACGAGAAAACTGTGTACACATTCGGAAATTCAAATTCAGCTAATCATTTTTTATTGTAAAAAAGGAAGAGTCTAGTCTATAAGGGGTAAACCTATCTGCCACTACTGCAAAATATATGGCAAAAATACTGCAAAACAATCTTGTAACTAATTTTTTGCTATGTATGTAATTTTTCTATATATATTCTATATTCATTCAATTAAATAGTTTTTCTTAATCTTAGTTTTATTTGGTGTTTTCTCTTTTAGTAATCAATATTTTTTTAGAACCGCATCCGTTTCCCAGATCTTAATATTCAAATGAGAAAAGTTGGTTTTCATTGAATGGTGGTTTTTGGCCTGGAAAAAAGAATCTTCCCACTGAAGGGTGTGAAGATTCAGAAAAGGACGTATAATCTGAAAAAATGGTCCTTTCCACAAAGTGCCTGTCGAGCGATGAAACCTATTTCCCCTTTATTTTGAAAATAAATTATCTGGGGACTAAACCCAGCGGTTTCATAACCCTGCAGCCGTTACCCAATATAATCTAAACTAACTGACCTACAATAATAAATATACAAACAAACAAAAGGGTAGGAAGGGTATTTTTGTTCAACAAGGCACATTGGGGGAATACGCTGAAAGAAGTATAACAGGAGACACATAGCATTCCCCTCATAGATTTTTTTTGTAAAAATAAACAAAAACCTGCACATCATCAATACGCAGCTTCCTTATAAATTGCGGAGATGTTAGCTGGATCTTTAAATCATTTTAGTGGTGAGCCAGATCGGGGTTAGCCGAATTTCAGCCAATCACGGCGCGGCATTTCATTGGTGGAAAGTTGGCTTACCCCGATCTGGCTCACCACTAATATGATTTAAAGATCCAGCTCTTGTGTATAACACAGGAATATTCCAATTAATCAATGTTGTTATATAGTCTTCACAATTGATTGAAATACCATGTATACACAATACTCCACGGTTTAGCCATGATTATGAGATTAGGTATCCCTTTCCCTGGGAGGGTGTGAAAAAAAGCGTCACTTATGTGAATTCCTACATCTGGTATTAGCGATGGGAAACTTCGGGATTATTTTCCCCCAATACACCCCGATTGGTCCATCCCACCCCTGATATTATTTTTGGGAGGGGTGTGTGACCCCAATCATTCCCCCCTCCCGTCTCCTTCCTAGCTTATTTTACCATAAAATTGTGAGAAAAACCATTAAGGATATACATTCAGAAGAAAAAAAAGTTGGAGCAGAATAGTAGAATAAAATAGTTCTTAAGAAAGGATAATAACAAATATCTGACCAACAAATAGCAGAATAGGACAGACTAGATTAAAGAAGAAAAAGTTAACGCTGATAAATTAGATCAAAGCAGACAACTAAAGTAAAAGTAATTTTAAGTAAAATAATTAAAAAAGGGTAATTTAAATGATATAGAAAACATAGTTTTTCTCTGAAGTCGCTTTATTATGGTTTAATGTATTTACTGTTCTTCTTTTGCTTGTTATTGTTGCGCTACTTTTAAGCATAATGATCCATTTTGAAGCATACATGTCTCTATCCCATGTAAAACAAAACCATCACATGCACCCCCCCCCCCTTCATTCCTTTTAATATTAGTCACTCCCTCAAAATTTGACCTTTATTCCCCTCGTGTGTCTTTTTAGCTTCCCAACCCCCTGAAAAAAAACTACACCCCCTACAGACAGATGGTAAAAAAAAGCATATTTTGCGCTTTTTGGTTTTCAAAGAAATAAATTGCGTTGTTTTATATTTGAATAACAAGGATAGTGGCAGAGCTGTTATGCTGTTGACCCCCAAACATTCGAATTAGTTTCTAGATTGTGTAAGAAGCTTCAGTGAAATTGTATATATACCGTTTAAGAGAATTTAAGGAACAGTTGATAGACAAACAAACATTCAACTACTTTATTAATGACTAGCGAATACGATCCGAGCATCTTGGGAATTAAAAATAGCTTAAAACCATCAAGACATAAATATAAAAGTAAAATTGCCTAAAATAAACAACAAACATTCAACTACTTTATTAATGACTAGCGAATACGATCCGAGCATCTGGGGAATTAAAAATAGCTTAAAACCATCCTAAGACATAAATATAAAAGTAAAATTGCCTAAATTTATCCTAAGACCAATATCGAGCTTACCTAAAAGAGAGAACCCAATCGATTCAGTAGATATTGAGATCCTAAGTTTAAAATAAAAAAACTTTTATAAAAGTTGACAAAATCTGTAAAACGATTGCTTTTCAGGTATGCTATGTATGAATTACCATCTCTCACTCTTTTGCTTAGGTAGGAATGGTTCTCCTTTACAAAATGTAGCTTCTCATATTTTATCTTAAAATGTTTATTACTCTTTTGGGGGTAGGGTGCCAACAAGAGAAATCGCACATAGAAAATTCCCACACCAATTTTTTTTTTCTTTACAAAAATAAAATAAAGTATTAGGAGGTTAAATTAAACCCAACCCCCCAACCTCAAGTGCCCTTGAGGCCTCTAGGGGCTTAGTCGCTAGTAATTTATAGAATAGCTAAACTAATTCTAATAATGTTGTATATATCATAAAAGCTGTGGGAGGGAGGGAACCTGCAAAAATTACAAAACAAAGCAAAAAGGATGTCGGACTGCTGGGGATAATTTCCAAAATATGAATAACTTGATTCAACAACAATTTAGTGTGGGTTTTAAATATGCTTCTTTGCTTTTCATCAGAAAGACTCAAACTTTCTGCTTGAAAAAACAAAACATTTTGTCTTATAATGGTTTTATAGTTGAAGGGCATTTTTATACATATCTTTCTTTAATTTGCACGCTCTAATAGTAAACAAAAGGTGCACTATATAAATAGTTGTAGACATTTTGCAATTACAATTGTCGACCAAAAAGGGTTGTTCAATTTTATCTACAATAAATCATGTAAATATGACAAAAAGATAATTTGAAGTAAAAAAATAAGGTCATTTTATGTTTGTCATTTTTTTATAGTAATAAAAATTACAAAAATATTTAAATTTTAAGCAAATTATTTACGTAATTTCTAATATTTGCTTAAAATCTAGATTAACTACAATTAATGTATAAGTAAAGATGTATAACTCAGACAACTACCGTGTGGGGACCTTTATTTTTTGCTAGAAATTTAAGTTCTGTTCTTTTGTAGCGACTTGGCTGTGTTAATATTCCTGAGACTATTCAAAGACACAATTAAAAGTCAGCACAGGGTCCCCACCCCGTAAACTTACAGTTATTTATT
Source organism: Acartia tonsa (assembly GCF_053477335.1). Classification (NCBI taxonomy): domain Eukaryota; kingdom Metazoa; phylum Arthropoda; class Copepoda; order Calanoida; family Acartiidae; genus Acartia; species Acartia tonsa. Next base: position 6,511,584 of record NC_137262.1, on the reverse strand, counting down.
CCCTGTCCCCTCTATTCTTCTACTTTAATTTAACTACTTTCCCTAAGTATTGCTTAGTTCTTTGACATCTAAACCTTTCGTTTGTAAAGTCATTCAAAGCCAATTTAAACTTTGACCGTAGCTCTATTCAAGGTTTTGGAAACAAGCACACAAATCGATAATTTATATACATACAGTAGACTTTTTACTCAAAATATACTTTTTCGAGTTTAATTCTTCTGCTGACCTAAAAAGTTACTTTAGGGGCCTATAAATAAATGTACAAATTTTCATCTCTCTATCTGTACTGGCTACCAAGCGCCAGGCCTCTAAAAAATCAACAGATAACGGTAGCACATCTTAATCGCATTTTATAATTTTAAAAATATGCAGAACACCTAAATTAATTTCCAAGCCATTCTTTTATGCATTTGAAATTTTGTATACATAACGGGATCTCAAAAATGACCTGTTTTAGAGGCCTGGCACTAGGTAGCCGGTAGAGATAGAGAGATAAATTTCTGTATATGTAACTTTTTAGGTCACCAGAAGAATTAAATTGAAAAAAGTGTATTTTGAGTAACAGGTCCAACATTCAGTGTTTTTTTTATATAAAGGTATTTATAGTTAGCCCCAATAGATAGAAATAAACTTTTGAGATTAAAATTTTATATCAAAATCTTTTTTTTTGAAAAAAAATTGGATTGTTCAATTTTATTTATGTAAAAAAATCTTTAAAGATTCTAAAACTTTTTGAATTCAAAGTCTCTTCTATGAAATTAAAAGTGCATTAGAAGTAAATGAACAAAATTTTGTCGTTAAGAAATTATTTAGATTGGTTCTTATTACCAAATTGAGCGAAATATAGTAACTTTACTGCCTGAATATATAATCTTGAAAGGTGACTCTAAATTAATTTTTTCTCGGTAAAAGAATATTCCCTAGGCCCAGACATTATACACTATAATTTCAGTGATAAAGGATAGGCTAACAGAGGATTAATTATACCCCTGTATAATAATGTTTCATTGGGACAGTCATTATATATACTACTAGAGGCTACACCCCTAGAGGCCTCTTGAGGCAAGTAAAATGTTTTTTTTTAAATCTTTGTTAAGATCAGATGTTTACCAAAAAAAGCCTGTTTTTTGTATTTTTGGCAATTTCTCTTGGGTGGGTGGTAGGGGGGGGGGGGGGTAGTTATAACCTTCCTCCTAAATAGCTATAAACCTTTCCAGGTCCTATGAGAAGCTACACTGTAAATTAGAATCATATTATTTCAGCGGTTAGCGAGATCCTTTGGGATAAACAGACAGGCAGAATGAGATACTTTTATTTTAATATATAGATAATTGCAGGGATAAAGGGATGGAGCAATAAAGGATTAATTTTATTATAAAATAATTTTGTACTAACCCAATAAGGGTTGCCATGAAATCAACATAGAATGTATGTAGCTCTAAATTACTTAATCACCTATTTACGCCCCCCTTCCCCACATATTAAAAACCCTTTTCGTGTAACTAATCCTATATTCCTAACTCATTTCAAAGCTTTTCTTGCAAATCAACTCTGCAGTTTACTTTTCATGTATGTAACATTGAATTACTTTTGTACGTGCTTAAAAATATTGTTGTCCTTGAACCTAGTAATAGTGTCTAACTTTTTATATTCGTGACGTAACAAAAATCCATTTCTTTTTAGGGGTTTCCTTTCCCACCTCCCCTCTCATCCTTCGATTTTTGTTACGTCACAAAGATAAAAAGTTAGACACTATTACTAGGTTCGTTGTCCTTGATAAAATTAGTCAGTAACGATGTGCTGAATTTTAATTTCTAAATGTGTACGCAGTTTTCGCGGTGTTTCCTCATCCTATCTCAATATTCACTACTAGCTAAAAAGCTTCAAACTTCCGAAAAAAGTTAAAATTTTGAAAATTAAAGTTTTAAATGTATAAATCGTTTAACGTTCAAAATTTTGAAAGTTTGGAAGTTTTAAGCTTTTTAGCTAGTAGTAAATATTGAGATAGGATGAGGAAACACCGCGAAAACTGCGTACACATTTAGAAATTAAAATTCAGCACATCGTTACTGACTAATTTTATCAAGTAACACCGCGGAAACTGCGTATACATTTGGAAATTAAAATTCAGCACATCTCACTAACTGTTAAGATTTCCATCTGTAAATATAGGTAATTGTTCTGTTTTACTTAAATTAATCAAGATATAGCTAACTTTAAAAAAAAATTGTCCTTGTTTTGTAATAAAACACCAATAAAAACTTGGTTTTAATAGAATTATAATATACAATTTGACTTAGGTTTAGGAAGAAATATAATTCTTTTCATTTCTAAAATAGAGATCCAAATAGTTCCTAATAACATTTTTAAGGATGAAAAAAGTGTTTTAATATGCACTAAAGTTAAAACAAATATAGGATTGGCACTAAAAGTTATATAAAACATTATCCAATTGGAAAATTTAACAATCACAAGACTATATACTATTTTTATATTTTTTTATGTTGAGTGTCCAAAGGTTTAACCACTTATTGTATTACTAGCGGCTTCGCCCCTAGCCTCTAGGGGCTTTGCCCAAGAGGTGATAAAAAAAAATTATTGCGAGAGACCATAAAGGACCATGGAAACTCCTTCAAAAAAAAAAAAAAAAAAAAAAAAAATGGGGGGGGATTTTTTGGTTTTTGGGGGGGGTTGGGGGTGTCCCACCCCCCGAGAAAATAGCTTAAAACCACCACAGGACCAATAGGTAGATACCCTGAAGAGTAGAATCCGATCGGTTCAGTGGTTACCGAGATCTTAAGGGACAGACAGACAGACGGACGGACAGACGGTCAGACGGACAGACGGACAGACAGACATCGTTCTACTTTGTATTATAGATAAAGAAGGGGTAATTTGGTGTATCGTCATTGGGGATGTACATCAATTTAACGGCAATTGTCTTATCCCTTTAGATTCCTGTATAATTGTACATTTATTTTAGTAGAGTATAGCTTTGATTTTATGATAAAGTTTGTTGAATAGCTCTATTTCCCTGGGTCAATCAGAATTGCCGGATTTTTATGGATAAAGAGTTTACATTCAAGCTTGAGACAAGTTTTAATTAACTAAAATAGTTATAAATATAAAAAAACAGTATATTTTTTCATATATGAATTGTTCTATACAAAAAAATTCTTACTCAAATTCATGGTATTTTTTTCGATTTTTCAATGGCAAATTAAGAAGTTTTCTAGATTTTGAGCATTTGTTGACATTCTATATGGCTTTAATAACGAGTATCGACGTGTAATTTTTCAAACCATAATTTTAAAAAAAATCCATAGCTCACATGATAATATTCTTAGTAGCGGAACAAAGTGTCTAAAAAAATCAGACATGTGACGTCATAAAAATGAGCGATTCTCCATCTCTTTTTCATGGGTTTTCTTTCCCAACTTCTCTCACCACCCTCTTTTTTATGACGTCACATGGCAAATTTTTGAGATGCTTTGTCCTACAACATATTCTAATGATATTATGACTTCATAGTTTGGTTGACAATTTGTTGTCAGAGCATTATTCAAGTTCCATTATAGGGGTATGATTCAGGGTATGATTGGGCAGTTTATTACACTAGTCCCTAAAGTCTTATAATAATGTTTATCATTTGTTGGGTTAACAACCTTGAAGACTTTTTGTTGGGTTATGATTGGTTGGTTCATTTAGTTAAGTGTCCACACGTTTCAAACACACTGGTTGTAATCTAGAGAAGTGGTAATTTGTGTATCTTCATTGGGGATGTACATCAATTTATCGACAATTGTCTTATCCTTTAGATCCTTGGTTACGGCTACATTACACCTATTTTGAAATAGGCATGCATGTTTTCCTATTTTGTTAGTTAAAATTCGGCCAAGTTTCGTGACACTTTTAGAAACAACGTTTTCCATAATTTTGTACCCAGTCATTATCAAATGAAAAAAAAGTGGAAACTTTTACATTTTTTTATACAACTTTGTGTAAAAACTTTTGTTGGACTTCTCTCTCTGTGTGTTGGTATTCCAATTGTTGGATTGGTATCAGGGATGTAGAGGGATGGGATAATGGACAATAAATTAATGTTCCCCAAATTATGATAAACAAACTTAACCCTTATGTTTATTAAGGCCATTGGTGGGGGAATTAAGATTCGATTTTATCACCCAAAAGATTTAAAGTTTACGATTAGCCGAACGATTTAAGAAACTTTTGGCAGAATATTTTAAGGTTCATTGTGCCCTCCCTCTCTGATTGATAATTGTATAGTCTGCTAGTTTTTGTGTTAAAAAGTTGAATATCAACATGTTTTAAATAAACGTACGTACTTTCTGACAACAATAATAGAGTTGCTTTGCTTATAAAATGTGCTGCTACCATATAGCTGTTTCTTTTATTTAAGCATTATATAAATTTACTAGCGGCTTCGTCCCTAATATCTAGGGATATGAAAGGGCAGAAAATAGCTTAAAACATACACTGACTTTTTTTTATAAAAAAAAAACAGCCTATAACCATCCCGGGACCTATAAGAAGCTTCATTCTAGAGGAAAAGCATATTCGTTCAGCGGTTAGCGAGATCCTTCGTAACAGTAAAAAAAAACTTAGTACCTACCCAGAATTAAAACTACGGCCTTTTACTTTCATGGGTTAATGTCGAGGTTTTGAAAAGGAGGGTTAACTCTCCAAAAGATAATAAAACAACCTGAAGTTTTAGGCAGAATCGACACCTTAATAACTAAAATATCAAATTTATAAATGTTAAAACAAAATTAATTTCTTTTTATTATCAAACATTATGGTTTTATAATAAAAATAACCCTAATTATTACAAATTAATAAATTTTTTTTTGTAAAACTATCATCTGTATATTCTATTAGAAATACTTAAGTAATGTTGAAAAATTATATTTTAATTAGGACATCTCTTGTAAAAATATTTAACTAAAATGAAATAAGACTATTTATATTAGTCCTTAATCCTTCCCTTGTAAAATGAGAGGTGAATTGTAAATTGAAACTTCCTGCCTTTACGGTCAACTCAAAATATGATATGTAGAACTCTATACCCTTTGCCCCAAGAGTGGATGATGGAGTCCCAGAAAATGCCAATTCTCGCGGTCGTAAGCGTTCAGAGTGACGCAAATTTTAGATTTTGCCGTTTGAGAAAAATTTATATTTAATCTTGCAAGCATCGCTTTTATCTTATAGAGAAAATAGTAAATCAAATAGCGAAAACTGAGATCTGAAATTTGCGTCATCCTTCCAATATGACGCACGACGCTACGACTGTGGCATTATTTTAAACCCAATCCATCCACTAATATTTGTTACAATCAAGGATAATAACATCTTTAAACGCGAAGCTTGATTATTCAATAAAACAAGACTTATTTTTGAAAATATATAGAATGGCTTTTGATATTCAACATCTTTCAGAAGTTTTTTCATCTGTAAAGTCTATCCCAAAATTACGTATAAACAGGATGCTTTATAAGACACTAGCGGCTTCGCCCCTAGCCTCTAGGGGCTTTGCCCCAAGAGGTTTAATCAAACCATTTTTTCGTATTTTAGATTTAAAAGAAAAATTGAAGAAAAAAAATTTTTTTTGGGGGGGGAGTAGTCGACTTTACTATTTTAATTTTAGTTTTAAAAAGAAAAAAAAATTTGGAGGGGTATTTTTCATTTTTTGGGGGGATTTGGGGTGTCCCACCCCCCAAGAAAATAGTTATAAACCTTCCCAGGACCAATGAGAAGCTACTCTGTAAAGAAGAACCCGATCGGTTCAGCGGTTAGCGAGATCCTTCGCTACAAACAAACAGACAGACAGACAGACATCGTTCTACTTTGTATTATAGATTTAAAGACCCTATATCGGTTAATTATCTTTTACAATTTTTAAGTAAGGCTATATGTCTAGGATGACGAGCACTGCAATCAAATACATATCATACAATTGTAATACATCTAAAGGGTGAGCAAAAAAAAATGCGTAGATTTTTAAAATTCAAATTGCGCGGCTTGTGTTAATAGTAGAAAAACGTTATTCATACCGCTAGAACCGCTATGAAGTCTATTTTTTGGAAATATAAAAACGATTCATGTGCTACGTATAGTTTAGGAGCAATGTGGTAAAGTGTCCCAACTGCCTTAAAACTTGACTTGCGAGTAAATCATTAAAGATTAAAGTATATAAAAAAATATGTACCTTTTTAAAATTCAAATTGCGCGGCTTGTGTTAACAGTAGAAAAACGTTATGCATACCGTTAGAACCGCTATGAAGTTTATTTAATGGAAATATAAGAACCATTACTGTGCTTCTTATAGTTTAGGAACTACGTAGTAGAATGTCCCAACTCGCTTAAAACTTGACTTGCGAGTAAATCATTAAAGATAAAAAAAGGGTGTGCAAAAATGCGGACATTTTTAAAATTCAAACTGCTCGGCTTGTGTGAATAGTAGAAAAATGCTATGTATATCGTTAGAACCGTCATAAATTCTATTTTTTGGAAATATAAGTATGATTTTTGTGCTATTTCTAGTTTAGGAGCTGTATTGATAAATGTGAGAAACGTGAAAATATTTTTTTTTGAGTTTTAAGTCAGTTGGGACATTCTAACACATAGCTCATAAATTATACTTAGCACGTGAATATTTCTTATATTTCCCAAAAATAGAGTTTATAGCGATTCCATAGGTATGCAAAACATTTTTCTACCATTAACACAAGCCGAGCAATTAGAATTTTAAAAATGTGCGTATTTTTATTTGCATAACCTTTAATTCAATCTTTTATGATTTACTCGCAAGTAAAGTTTTAAGCCAGTTGGGACATTTTAACACATAGTTCCCTGACTATACGTAGCAGAGGAATCATTTTTATATTTCCAAAAAATAGACTTCTTAGCGGTTCTAACGATATGCGTAACATTTTTCTACTATTTACACAAGCCGCGCAATTTAAATTTTAAAAATCTACGCATTTTTTTTTGCTCACCCTTTATCTTGCACAGTATTATATACCACTTATGAACAAAAAAATAAAAATTATTTTGTTAACCCGAAATCTCAGTCCAATTCGGCCTTAATAACAGCAATTATTTGCTTAATATTTACCAACAGTAAATCAGATTTACCCAGTTGCTATGTATAAGACCTGTGCCTATGACAATAGATGATATTTATTAATCATTTTCTAAAATCTCTGCGTGTCCGTCAATTTAGTTTAGTGTATGATCTCGGTTCAATGATAGTAAAGTTACATTAAGTTTTACAGAAGGTTTGGAAACCACTAAAATTTGGAAGAAAGTTTATGTATAATTCAATGTGGACACTTTCACAGAAGGCAAACATCAATCTAAAGAAGTAATTTAAAACTAAAATATTATTGCTTTGGTTATTTTTGTATTAAAAAGTAAAACTATTAATATCAGAAAAATGCATTTGTATTTTTTGTAGAAAATGAACATTGAATAAAAAAAAATTAATAAATCTTTCTCACAATGATTATCAAGGAAAAAAGAAGTACTCTGTTGACTAAATTTTAAACTAAGTAAGTCAGTGATTTTTTATTATTGGGAGGAGTCAAATTTCCATTTCCTCGAACTCCGATCATGTTACTCATTCTTGACAAGGACAAATATTTAGGGGGTTTGAGGGATTTAAACACTCGTCAAAGGGGTTTATAGAGGGGTGGAAACCTAGGGAGATTTTTATATTTCTTATATAACTAGCTGCTGCTGCGCACCTAACATCTATGGACTTTATAATTGAATGAATATGACAAAAAAAAGTTTTTTTTAAAGCGAAGCTTTTCTATAATTAGGGTTAGTCCGTCCGTCCGTCCGTACGTCCGAGATAGATAGCTTTTATTCGTTAATTTAGGCATGTTAGAATTGTCCTATCGATTTCAAATTTTGCATGATGATTCCTGTAGCAGTTAGGTACGATTTAGAAACCGTAGCAACTCTAGAATCATTACCAGAATGTCCGTACGTCCATTTTAAACATGTTGATTTTTCTACTTTTTCAACAACAAATTTTTATGTGATCTAATTATCCGTTTGATCTGATTTTTGGTATATTGATTCCTGGGACACCAAAGAACAATAGTATAAGCCAATAAACTCTTTAATCAAGTCCTAAAAATGTAAGTATGTCCATAAACATTATCCTGTATCATGCAGTTTTCCAACAAATTTACTTAAATTTTGCTTCGACTCTTTCGACACTTTTATATTCTGATTATTCAGTTCAGACACTATACAAGTGTTAATGTTCGTTTGTCCTACCGTTTCAGTGCTTCGCTTTTATGGATGTTGTCATCCTTGTTTTAAATATGATTATGTGAATTTTTAACAGAGTCCGAGATAGATAGCTTTTATTCGTTAATTTAGGCATGTTAGAATTGTCCTATCGATTTCAAACTTTGCATGGTGATTCCTGTAGTAGTTAGGTACGATTTAGAAAGCGTAGCAACTCTATAATCATTACCAGAATGTCCGTACGTCAATTTTAAACATGATGATTTTTCTATACTCGTTATTTTCTTCTGTTTTTAACTCTTTTTTTCATAATTCTAGTTGCGAAGCTACTTTATAACTCACATTATAAGCCACTCTGTTTGTCTTAAGAAGGAAATATGATTTACTCGGATGTTTTATGGAAACTTAGCCCCTAGCCTCTAGGGGAAGGCAAAGAAGGTCAGGAAAATAGGCTAAAATCACAAAAGACATTATGAAGATTCCCTAAAATGCCCAAACTATTCGGACCTGCAGTTTCCGAGATCTTTAGCTTTTGACAAAAAAAAAATACTTCATATTATAGGATAAATAGCAGTAATTGTTGGTTTGTCCGTCTAACTTGATAAGCTTAGCTTTGAAAGATGTCATCCTTGTTAAAAATATAGAAGAAAAAAAAATGAGCGCATGTCGAATCTATTTCTAACAACCCAATCATCAAGAAATCGACGTAGGGAAGAGAATAAGTAAAGTATAAGAGTTAAGCGAGCCATCATGGCTCCTCAAAATTTAGTTGAAGAATACAATTAAGTTACAAAACTGATTGGTGAATGTTACTAAAATTTATTATTATTTCTTTATTTAATTTAATTTAACATATCACAAATCAAATTATAACCAAATGTAATTTATATTATTTTTTATTTCAAGTATTATAATATTTATTATTAGTAAAAGAAAGATATACAACTTTCAGTAGAAAAGTTTGAAATGATTTAAATATATATTTCTAAAACAAATGTAGACATCTGTTGATTAGTTTTTAAACTAAAAAAGGGAAACTTTAGTTACTACTATTATATGGAGGAAGAGTCATGTTTCAGTTTCCTCATATTTCAAAGTGTCAACGCTTTTTTTGTGAGGGGTTGGAGCTTGAGTTCAAGCAGAGCTCGCGTAACGTTATTTACTAAGTTTTCATATCTTTTAAATGATCTTTTTTGCAGTATTTTGCTAAAGAAAAAGAACAAGGAGATTAAGATGCATAGCTTTTATAGATTAAAAAGCACAAAAACTGCCAGCCATTGCTAGCCATTGTTTTTTACAATTCTCATGTAAAAGTAACAGGATGTATATCTGTCTCTTTGTAGCTTGAGGTCTTGCAAACCGCGAAACCGACACGGTTCTCCTTTTACAACTACTAGCGGCTACTCCCACTAGAGGCCTCTAGGGGCACTTGAGGAGGGGGGAGTCGAATTCGATAACCTAATTTCTTATTTTAGATTTTAAAAGAAAAAGTAAAACAATATTTTGGGGGGTGGAATTTTTTTTTTTGAGGGGGGGGGCCGGGGGGGGGGGTTAATCATTTTTGATTTAAGTTAAAAATTGAAAAAAAAATTTTGTGGGGGGGGGATTTTTCATTTCTGCGGGGGGTTGAGGGTGTTCCACCCCCCAAGAAAATAGTTATAAACCTTACCGGGACCTATGAGAAGCTACCCTGTTAAGGAGAACCCGATCGGTTCAGCGGTTAGCGAGATCCTTCGGTACAGACACACACACAGACACAGATACACAAACATCCTGTTACTTTAGTATAAGGATATTGGTGAAGGGTACCTTAGAATAACATTCTATTTATATTAGGCAAATTAAACTGTGATAGAAATAAAGGACAAAATTTTTTATAATAATTATCAAAGTAACAAGGATGACAACATCCAAAAAAGCGAAGCACTGAAACGGTAGGACAAACGGACACTAACACTTGTAAAGTGTCTGAACTGAATAATCAGAATATCAAAGTATAATAGTCGAAGCAAAACTGCTTGATACAGGATAATGTATATGGACATACTTACATTCTTAGGACTTGAGTTGCTTATAGAGTTGCTTTGCTTATAATATTGTTATTTGTTGTCCCAGGTATCAATATACCAAAAATCAGATCAAACGGATATTTAGATCACATAAAAATTTATTGTTAAAAAAGTGGAAAAATCAACATGTTTAAAATGGATGTACGGACATTCTGGTAATGATTACAGAGTTGCTACGCTTTCTAAATCGTACCTAACTACTAGAGGAATCATCATGCAAAGTTTGAAATCAATAGGACAATTATAACATGCCTAAATTAACGAATAAAAGCTATCTATCTCGGACGGATGTACGGACAGACAGACGGACCGACCCTAATTATAGAAAAGCTTTGCTTTTAAAAATGAGAACTCTATTGATCAAATTTTGAACTAAGTAAGCTAGTTATTTTTTATCATGGGGAAGAGTTAAATTTCCATTTGCTCAAACTCTACTCATGTTACTTATTCTTGACAAGGACAAATATATCCTAATCTAGCGTAGCTAAAAGAAGTTTGCATTTGAGTACAACAAGGATTCGCCCCTTGCCATTCTCGAGGCTTCACTCTAAGAAGGTTCGGAGGTAATATACAATATTTAATAATAAAATTACTGAAATCGCAAGACTACAAGCGCACATCCAATCTAACAACAAACCCATCATCAATGAAGGGTAGCAGGCATTTGAGGAGATGGAAGTTAGGTAGTCAGTAGTAAGCGAGCCAGTATGGCTCTTCAAAATTTATCTTAAAGGTTACTTAAGAAACAAATTGACAGATTACCAGGATAAAACTGAATTTTTTTTAGTTTTTCTTATTTAATTAACATTTCTTAGTTCAAATTATATATTTAAATGTAATCTATTTTATTTTAATTTAAAATATCTTTATTACTTATCAATTGGAAAAAAAAATATAAAAATTTACTTTGTGTAATATAAAAATGTTTTAAATTAATTTCTAAAATTGTAAGTAGACATCTGTTGAATAAATTAAAAACTAAAAATGTTAGCTATATCTATTATCATTATATGGAGGAGGGTTAGTGAAAGGATTCATATTTCAGTTTCCTCAAATTTCAAAGCGTCAAACCTTTCCTTTTTTTACGGGGGGGGGGGGGTGAGATGAAGGAAGCTCAGGTAAACGTTATTTACAACCCTTTAAAAACGGGAAAATTTAATTACAGATTCATTTGTGGAGAGTGTTACAATTCGTAATATTTCAAATGTTTATCAAGTGGTATCATATAAAATGAAATATTTAAAGCGAAGCTTTTTTATAATAAGGGTCGGTCTACCCGTCCGTCCGTAACGGATAACTCTTTTAAATAATTTTAAATGATTTAAATCGATTAAAAAATTTGTATAAGTATTCTTATAAAAGTTAGGTACGACTTAGGAAGCGAAGATTTGGATGATTCCTATAACAGTTAGGTACGACTTAGTAGGCGAAGATTTGGAATGGTTATAGGCTATTTTTCTGATTTCCTTATCCTATGAAAAGATATTCTATATAGGGACGCAGCCGCTAGTGTACAATAAACCATATATTCCCCTAGTATACTACTTTTTCCCACCAATTTTCCCTGAACTCTCCATAATTTTCCCCACATCCTAACTCAAACCCCCCCCCCCCCCCCCCCCAACCCTCCAACCCCCTAAAATGAACCCTATTATTACAACCACGCCTCTTTATGAACGTTGCTCTATATGTGACCCAAATGTGGGTGTTTCCTTTCTGTAGCTAAAAACCAAAACTTTAAAAAAGAACTTTTAAAAATCTTGAGAAAAGAGGATACTTTAGTAATTTACTAAAACAGGCACTTAAATTATCATAATCCTATTATAAAAAGTAATACATTTTTTTGTAAGTCCGTTAACCATTAAACTGAGGCTTCGTCTCACAGTGCAAATGAAGGTGCTTTGACTTTTGTGTCAGAACCTAAATTGGGACATAGTGCATTTCATTACCCTAGGTTAGGTAACTTCATTTCACTTTTCAATAAAATCTAAAATGCAGCGGTTTTTCAGAAAATTAAATTTGAAAATTTCAAGTTTAATTTTACCCACCGCATAATCATGACAAGAAAAGCAAAGATTATTTATTTAAAATTTTGAACAACTTTGCTTTTATAAAGTTCTTCATAAAACCGCTCCTGAAGTGAGTTAATTAATGACCATTTTTATAAATTGCTTTGCTAAGGTCACGGAAATTCAGTCTTAAATAAATCATATATAAAGAGGTTTTATGACTGACTTTATAAAAGCAAAGTTGTTCAAAATTTTAAATAAATAATCTTTGCTTTTCTTGTCATGATTATGCGGTAACTCCTAGTGGGTGAAAATTGAACTTCTGAAAAACCGCTGCATTTTAGATTTTATTGAAAAGTGAAATGAAGTTACCTAACCTAGGGTAATGAAATGCACTATGTCCCAATATAGATTCTGACACTAAAGTCAAAGCACCTTCGAAGGCACTGTGTCTAGGCTTTGGAATGGTTCTAGGCCATTTTTTTGTGATTTCTCTTCCCATATTAAAATAAAGAGCTCTTAGCTAAGCTTAAAAATTGTAGAAAATCCAAGTAGAATTATTTTCTAGCATTTATTTTGATGGGTGACAAAGTCAGGGGCAAAATTGTTATTCTTAAGCTAATATATAAATTGCTATCTTTACTTTCTGTTACATCATAAGCACCCCTGAAAAAGGACATTATACAGAACCTATAATTATATGCGAAACATGTGCTATGCAATTCTATGGTACACACAGACATACACACACACACACAGAAATACACACACACACACACACAAACACACACACACACACAGACATACACACACACAAACACACACAAACACACACACACACAGACATTCACACACTTACTTTTACATAGATTACACAGACAGACAAACACACATTTATACACAGAAAGACAAACAGATATGCAGACTTAAAACCCAAAATTTAACACATATACAGGCAGACAAACATACATTGTTCTTTAATTAATTAAGTAATGTTTTTATTAGGTTTTATTCATTTAAATCTTTAAAACGGCAAAAAGATCGTATAAAAGACAGCTTACAAAACTGGTATTTATTTTATGATTTTTATTTCAATAGTTGTGGAAAATTGTCTGTAATTCGATGATATACATGATTTTTCAGTATGGCTGAGAAGCGGCTATATTTCAACGGATCTTACCTTGTCAATTACCTCATACAGGCGGAGATGCTGTTCATGACATAAAAAACGCCATGGTCCAACATCCCAGGATAAGCAAGGGGAACCCATCAGACAACCAACCCTTTGATTGCACGATCTTTGTCTTAGAAGTCCTAACTGTGCATGGTAATGAGTTGCGCCTGTTTTGGACCAATGAATTCCCCCTACTCTTTCTATTTATGTCGCGCACCAGACATAGTAGCAGTAGGAACCATTTTTAGCGTCTTTAGTTATGACGCGTTGTCAAACCGAGATTCGAACCTATCACCTCCCCGACAACGAGCGAGTGCGCTACGTGTTGAGCTACGGTCGCCGGATCTTAATCGGTTTCGAAACCATACTGAAATATAAATTTGAGAATAAAACAATCTATTGCTATACTACTTTTGATTTTTTAATCCTTGTTTAATTTATCGACATTCTTGCATATCTAGATTCTTAGAATTTACAATTACATATGTATTATATGTATTTTAGGAAAGGGAAAAAAAGTAAAATTATATACATACATATCAGGGTTCTAAAGGGATAAGATAATGGCCGATAAATTGATGTTTATCGCCTTCTACACTCAACTTAATGAACCATCCAATCAAAATTAAATAAAAGAGTAAAAAAGCGCTGTTGTAAAACTTTGGGGACTAGTAAAGCTGAAATAACGAGTTAGCTTCTTGACTGCTTTTTAGCTGTCAAATAGTACTAAACTGATTTGGTTCTTCTCTTAAGGGAAGCTTCAAATAGGTCCCTGGATGGTTTTAGGCCATTTCCTTTTATATCTAAGCTTTGAGATGGTTTTACGCTGTTTTTCTGCCTTTTTCTTACCCCTTTCAATGCAGATTTCTAGATGCTAGGGGCGCAGCTGCTGGTTGTTCTTATTGTACTATATTTTATCTTCAGATGCTATATCCCTCAATTTATCAAGAAAATACATCAGATATTTTAAGAGTTGTTCAGACATTTCGAAAAATACTTTTTATTGCATTTAAATTAAATTATTTGTAGAGTTTTATTGCCAATGAAGTTTCACAGTAATTATAATTATAAGTATTTTATTACAAAACTATTTCTATAATAATATAACAACTATAAACAATGCTATTTAATTCAGCACAAGTTGCTGAAAATTTGAATATTTTGTTGATGTAATATCTCGGTACTTACTAGTTTATCATGTGCTCTATTAAAGTGAAAATTGTAGCTGGCTAAAATAGCGACATTCCCCATCCACCAGATTTACCCAATTCCTTCCCCTCTTACTGGATGAATGAACAGCCCAAAAAGTGATATCCATGTTAGAAACCTAAATTGACGACAATTGGAAATTTAAAAAAAACACCCTAGAAAATAACACCCCCCCCCAAAAAAAAAAAATAAATAAGGGGGGGGGATCTCCGTACCAACCCTAGGAAAAAGATAAGAAAAATTGCACACTAGAAAAAGTTGAAGAATGGCGGGGAATTTTTTCCTGATGGGATGTTTCTATGATAATGCCAAAAAAGGAAAAGGACAAAACTTTCTTATCAAATTGTTGATTTACATTTCTCAAAAAGGAAAAGAAATTATTTTTTTCTTAATATAAAACTAACCAAAAGTATGTCTGTGTGTCTGTTTGTTGAAAAGGATCTAGCCACCCACTGAACAACAAATATGGTTCTCCTTTACAGAGAAGCTTCTAGTTCAGATAGAGCTTGAGGGTAAACTTCAATCAAAAGTATTATACAGCATTCAAGACGTATCCTAATGACCATATTATTTGTTTGGTTAGATTACTTTCTCAAAAAGAAACAGATTTGTAACACAGTGAAAATTTTTATATGGTAGCTGCTATTTAAGGAAGTAGATTTTTGTTGTAATTGAAAGAACACCATTTATAAGAAATGTAAGGGATTTATTTAGTTAACAGGAAAATCTAAGGCACGTACACCGTATGTATATCATCATACAGACAGGGACTTATTCATCCAATGGTAGCGAAGCTTACAACATACTTATGGATGCATAAGACATACTGAATTGTATTCTATTACCTACTCAGCTGAAAAAATTGCAAATGGGTAGCCAATCTTCGTGAATAAATGTCGAATTCGCAAAACATGTGCGAAAAAAATTTGGGGGGGGGGGATTTTTGTTTTTGGAGGGTAAGGGGTGTCCAATACCCCAAAGAAAAAAGCCTAAAACCACCACAGGACCAGTAGGTATATTCCCTGAAGAGTAGAATCCAATTAGTTCAGTGGTTACCGAGATCTTAAGCTTCAGACGGACGGACAGACATCAAGCTACTTTGTATTATAGATTGTATTAAGTAGTAAGATTTATGTGTATGTGTAAGTTTAGTAAGATCTCGTCAACACTAAGAAAGTTGGGATTTGTCTGTATGTTAAGATTTCGCTAACGTCTGAATTGATCGAGTTTTTTATTTCAGGTTAAGAATAGTTATTTCTTTCATCGTATTATAAACGGCTTTCCGCGGATATAGAATGTACAATTATAAGATTTAAACCAGTTTTTTAGCCCCGAGGTGCCGAAGGCACGGGCTAGAAATAGTTTTTTCGTATGGATGAGAACCGGTTCCTATCCACCGGATTCGAATGAATACGAGAAAGAGAATTAATCTATTTTATCTTATATCTAAGATGCCCTCTAAGCCGCTGTTGTCAAATAATACAAATAAAAAAACAAAAATATTTATTGATTAATCGGGTATAGTCCCTTTCGTGGCAACGCACCTTAAGGGACGATTCTTCGTATTTTTCACAGTAGCTTTTCTCCTATTTCTAGCCCCTGCGAAGGGGCTCTAACCCTGCGGGGCCAATTGCCTAACCCTGTAGGGCAATCACCTAACCCAATATAACCTAACCTACCTAAATAACCAATAAAAAGCCATTTTAAAAATACGACGAATCGCGCCTTAAGGTGCGTTACCACGAAAGGGACTATTCCCGATTAGTCTTATTAAAATATCGTTTTATCGATAATATGTCAGCCACGGGTACTTTTATTTAATGCCATAGAGTCGACATAAACTATTGAAACTGAGAAAATTTTACCAGTCTTGATAAAGATAAAATCAAAAAGCAAATCCATAAGCGAATAAAAGTTTTAAAAATTATGTATTAGACTTGATCGTTACGTGGATTTTTATCGTCCCACAAATCAACATTTATAAAATTATGGTAATAGAACCCCTACACCACGTAAATGAATCATCAAATATATATTTTAAAATCAACATGTTTATCATGGAAATACGATCTTTTTTTGCAAGGATTATAAAGTTGCCACGCTTTCTACTTTTTAACTAACTGTTTGCATTACGGATGAACGTACGGACGGAATGACCATAATTATATAAAGCTTTCCTACTAAAAAGTAAAACAAGTTGCAGAATATGTATAAGAAAAAAACTTGTTTCTCGTCATCTCTCTTTCTCTCTTTTCTTCATCTTTTATACTTTAGTATTGATTTTTTAGCTGAGGTGAGCTACACTGTAATACAGGATTATACGTATAGGTAAATAGAGCTAAAAAATACTTGTTGAGAGATTATTTGGAGGTCATCAGTATAGGGTTTACATTAAACAGGGATGACAACATCCATAAAAGCGAAGCACTGAAACGGTAGGACAAACGGACATTAACAATTGTATAGTGTCTGAATTGAATAATCAGAATATAAAAGTATAAGAGTCGAAGCAAAATTGTAAGTAAATTTGTTGAAATACTGCTTGATACAGGATAATGTTTATGGACATACTTACATTATTAGTACTTGATTAAAGAGTTGCTTTGCTTATAATATTGTTCTTTGTTGTCCCAGGAATCAATATACCAAAAATCAGATCAAACGGATAATTAGATCACATACAAATTTGTTTTTTAAAAAGTAGAAAAATCAATATGTTTAAAATGGACGTACAGACATTCTAGTAATGATTATAGAGTTGCTACACTTTCTAAATCGTACCTAACTACTACAGGAATCACCATGCAAAGTTTGAAATCGATAGGACAATTCTAACATGCCTAAATTAACGAATAAAAGCTACCTATCTCGGACGGACGGACTGACGTACGGACGGACGGACCTACGGACGGACGAACCGACCCTAATTATAGAAAAGCTTCGCTTATAAAAACTGTTGAATCTAGTTCTATCGTTACAAGCCTCTTTGGAGTAAAATAGCCTAAATCCACCCTATAGTACTTTAAAAGCTTTCTACATATAAAATACAGAAGATTTATAAAAGCAATTTCCGAGATATTTAACTGAAATGTAGCAAATCAAAAGTTTCTTTGACTAGTTAAGTGCCTTTCTAAAAAGTGTAGATCAAGGAACCTAGTAAAAGTGTCTAACTCTGATTATGACGTAAAAAAAACTTAACCAATGAGAGGCCAGTATACGCTGTAATTGACCAATGGTAAAATTTATAGTGACCTCTCATTGGTTATTTTTTTTGACGTCATAATCTGATTCAGACACTTTTACTAGGTTCTAGATCAAGAGACATAAACACACATACATTCAAATACTTGAGTTGAAAATATTTTCATTCCATTTATCAGTGGAATTAATACTGAATATTCCCTTCTTCTCAAGAATCTAAGATATAAACTATTATTATATATTAGAATCATGGATATACTGTTTGAAAATGTCAGGTCCTCTAACAAAATATCAACTTATTTTAAAGATTTATTCTAACATCTAGCATCTTATTATATCCACTTTTCTACGAATATAAAAATGTACAACCATAAGATTAAAACAAGTTTTTTTAGCCTGTGCCTTCGGCATCTCCATGCTAAAATACTGGTTTTAATCTTTAATTGTACATTTTACATCCGCGGAAAGCTATTTATAATACAATGATAACTATTTTCATACTTTACTTCAATTATCAGTCAAATGCTTTGCTAAAGTTAAAAAGGCTCAAATTTAATGCACATCAACACTTTAAGTTTGGTTGTATGTTCCATTAATAAATCTGTAAATTTTCGTGCATTTAACATCTATGAAACTTTCTATTACAATAAAGTTATGGATGTTTTAACCATACATATTATTTCCATTTTCTAATTTGTGAACCTCTTTGAGTGCAACTTTTATACATCCATCCATACATTCTTAACATTTTTAGTATCGTAGCTATTCTATAATTAGGGTCGGTCCGTCCGTCCGTACTTAACGGATAGCTCTTTTCGTTAATTTAGGCATGTTAGAATTGTCCTATCGCTTTCAAACTTTGCATGGTGATTCCTGTAGTAGTTAGGTACGATTTAGAAAGCCTAGCAACTCTATCATTTTTGTTTGTCAATATAATTATACATTAGCGGCTACGTAAAATTGTTTCATTTCAATCTATTTTAAATTCAGCTAATTACCAAAAATATCTTCTTCGCCGATAGATGGTGATAGTTATGTTGCTAATTTTAAAATATGTCCGCAGGATGGCATGTTTTTTATTTAATTCATTTTTGTCTATTTCTCTGGGGAGGGTGGTGGTACTCTCCCCCAAAATAGTTATAAACCTTCCCGGGGCCTATGAGAAGCTACCCTGTTAAGGAGAACCTAATCGATTCAGGTTCAAGATCCTTCGGTACAAACAGCCAAACAGACAAACAAGCAAACATCCTGTTACTTTATTATAAGGATAAAACAAAAATGTAAAGGTTAAAACTATTTATGGACGTATATTTCTCTTTGAAAATATATGGAAAAAAAATCAAAAAAAATATGTTTAAACGTTTTTTAAAATGTGACGTTTTCTATTGCTTTTAATAATAAATAAGAGCATATTTTAATCTGTAGAGTAATCATACAAAATACATTTTAAATAAATTGCAATTTTTTTTTGCAAAAAGTAAATTCTAATTTGAAATATCGGAAAAGAGAGAGAGAGAGAGAAGGAGAAAAGGGAGTGAGATAAAGGAGGAAGATATCGAGGGGGGGGGGGGAGGGGTTTAAAAAGATTTCCCGGGGGGATAAAAAGGGATTTTTCCCTATCAAATTTACAGAGACAATTATTAGAAATAAGGAAAGAATAATAAGACGCATCTAAGAAAGATTTTACCACACTCATAGCGGTACCGATAAAATCTAATAGCTCTGAATAAAAGAGATAGAGAAAGCAAAAAATAGCTTAAAACCAGGACTTACATCTAAACATTAAAAAAAGCCAAACCCATTCCGGCGGAAACTATATGAAGTTTCTATAAAATGGAGAACTCAATCGGTTTTGTAGTTATCGAAATATTGAGCTACAGACAAAAGCCTTACTACTTTGTATAATAGGATTATCATTGGGTGTAAGATTAAATTCCACTATCTTTATTTTAAACTTTGTCTGTGTCTTGATTTAAACATGATTGAAGGGGTATATATCCTAGTGTGTACGTACAGGTTGTTTTAAAAAAATACATGATGATACAAAAATAAGGTTGCGGTGGTCAAGAAATAGGTTTGAGAGTTAGCATCAGACATTGCAATGATATAAAGCAACAGTATAAACTGACTAGTAATCTATAATACAAAGTAGAACGATGTCTGTCCGTCTGTCTGTCTGTCTGTCTGTCCGTCCGTCCGTCCGTCCGTCCGTCCCTAAAGATCTCGGTAACCACTGAACCGACCGGATTCTACTCTTCAGGGAATATACCTACTGGTCCTGTGGTGGTTTTAGGCTTTTTTTGGGGGGGATGGGACACCCCCAACCCCCTCAAACATAAAAAATCCCCCCCCCCCATTTTCCTTGGTCCTTTTATGTATTTCGCCAAAGCCCCTAGAGGCTAGGGGCGAAGCCGCTAGTTGAATAATAAAACTGTAATATAACGATAAAGATAAGTTTTATAATCATGAGAAACTACATTGACAAATACTTTGTTGTAAAAAACTGTTTGGATAACCTATAGTTTATACCTATCAAACTATCAATCTCTCTTTGTTTCTCTTTCTATCTCTCTATATAATTCTTTCTTACTCTAAATTTCTTTTTCTTTATAATTATAGCACAAAAAATACAGGGACAATCAAATCTATAAATGGTATAGCTGACATAAGTTTTAAAAATATAGTGCATAGATGAAAAGAAATAATCATACCCATTGTTAGCGAAGAAAGTTTACTATTTATAAAAAAAAACAACAAGCATTCGACGGTAATTTTTTTACCTTTTACTCTAGATTTATACAGGTAGATTTCTATTCACCATTATGATCTTAGAGCTCGGTAAATGTAAATCAAACTATGTAGATTTTAACGTTTTTGATGATTTTGAATTATTCAATTAGATAAAGGTTCAGTTGGCTTGAATTAAAATTTTAAATGCGCCCTGTAATAACATTCCAATTAAGTTAAGACTTCTTTAGTATTATCATAAAAAAGAATACTCTTATTTATTTGATAGAATAAGAAGAATCACCAATTATACATAATGCTTTTTAAAAAATGTTGGTATTAAATAATAATAATCTTATTAATCTTATTGGAAAGTCACTTTCTTAATACTACGTATATTTGAATTTTTCAATGTATAATCTTATTTTTAGCTTCCATTAGAAGTTTTTATTTATATTTTTTGAAACTATATCTCTAGCTAATTGTAAAGTAAAATTGCATTGCTGAGGTTAAATGAATTAAAATATTCTATAGTACAGGATTCTGTTTTGACCATTTAGCAATAACTAAACCTATTAATACATCATAATTTTGTGGGGTTGAAGGAGTTCAGGATACATAAGACTTACACACACAAACTATACATGATTAAAATTACAGAATACATTTCAATGTTTGTAGGTAAAACAAAGGAAAACAATTAAAGTTGAAAGAAAGGATTTGGACAATTCCCTCTCTGCTAATACTTTGTTAAGCAATATCCTTATGTTATCAATTTGACCTTTACTGCTCAAAAGCCCCCCTCCCCCTTTAAATAAAACTCGCTATCTATTTTACTTGGGAAAGGGAGGGATAAAAAATGACAATATAGTTGGGGCACCCAAAAACTTTTTACCGTCGCTAGTATGACAAGTTAATCAGAGAGGGAGGGGACATTGGGCTGTTCATTACATTAGTCCCCAAATTTTATAATTGCGTTCTCATATTTGTTGACTGAATTAGGGACTTATATTGAATTTAAATTGGTTGGTTTATTAAGTTGAGTGTCAAAACGTTCCAACCACTAATTGTAATCTACAGAAGGGGTAATTTTGTTTATCATCGTAGGGAATGTACATCAATTAATCGGCCATTGTGTTATCCCTTTAGATCCTTGCATTTTACCTACTATGCTATTGTCGCGGGGGGTTTATTCCGAAGATGGTTTGAGTTAAGCTAAAAGGGTTTCAACCTAACTTTAAACTGGACTTTGAATTTCAGTACATATTTTGACAATGGACAATTAATCAAATGGATAAATAATTAAATATTAAATATGGAAAATACTGAAATACTTATGAAAGTTAGCTAAAATCAAAGAAACTGTTAGATTACTTTAGTTCATATATTATGTGTCATATCACATTACTGCTTACTTCCTACCTTTTAGGAAACTGCCCTATGTAAAATAACCATATCAATAAAATTTGACAGTATATATAATTGTAAATAATATTCATTTAATTCATTTATTATTGTTGTGTTTTTATGTATGTACACCCAAGAATAATAAATCTAATCAAATTTAATATATTTTAAAGATATTTGGAAATTTAGATTTTCATTGTTATGTTCAATTTTACTTTGAATTACTATGTCCGTGTTTATTAAATTTCTAATGTCTAATTAATAATCAACTTAAAACAACTTTGCCTGGACATTCAAATTTTGGACTTAAGGATAAAGATTATAAAATAAAAAGCATAGCCCAGATATTTTTTTCATTTAGTATGTTAAATAATCAAATAGTTAATCTTAAAGAGACATAAGATTTAAGTAAAAAAAATTTATTTGGAAAAACATTTAATAAAATAAGTACTTATGTAAATACTACAAATGCATGTAATTTAACATACTATACAAGAGAAAAATTTGGCTTTTTATTTAAAAATGGCCTGGAAGTTTTTACTATTTTTCAAAAAAAAAAGGCAGACTGTATCCGTTTACCTGTCTGTCTGTCAGTAGCTAATGTCAGGGAAGATATTAGATTTACCGGTATGTATTTATAATTTAATTTGTTTTTGTTGATTTCTAAAGCCCAAGAGTACATTCAGACGAAGGCGATTGAAACATTGTAAAAATGCCTAAATTGAAAAATATTTAAACTACTTTTAAGAATTATCGTCACTGACCCGTTATTTGTAGTTCTATGTTCTTAGAGATTAATTAGATTAACTTAAAATCAAATCAGGGAATAATTAGAATTTCTTTAATTCGTTGTTTCATAATTATTTTCAAATTCCTTGTGATTTATATATACATATTTACTTTCACTTTATCTATTCTTTTGTTTTTAATAAAAAATTTTAAACAAAAAGCTATTATGATATATGTACTTCACTTATAAAAATGGTTAAACAAAAAAAATAGTCCCCTTCGTGGCAACGCTCCTTAAGGGGCGATTCGTCGTATTTTTAAAATGGCTCTTTATAGGTCATTTTAGGTTAGGTTAGATTATATTGGGTTAGGTGATTGCCCCACAGGGTTAGGCAATTGGCCTCGCAGGGTTAGGCCCCCCGCAGGTGCTTGAAATCGGAGAAAAGCAACTGTGAAAAATACGAAGAATCGCCCCTTAAGGTGCGTTGCCACGAAAGGGACTGTACCCAAAATGTTCTTCCAAAACTATCAAATATTAACATAAAATGACAACCTTTTTAATATTTGTACAATTCAGATTTAAAAAAAAGGAATTATATTCTTATATATATGTAAAAAACTGAATTTGAAAATTATTTTTGAGATATGTCAAGTGGTAAAAAATTACCTACAAAAACATTTATGCTCACCATAACAAGCTAAAGTTCAATTACAATTAAAGCGCTCGAAAAATAATCTAAAAATTTCAATTTGTCTTACATTAGAACCCATTGAACGAGTAGTGAAAACAGTTCAGCATTCCATCGGTGATGGTCACATATATTTTAGTGTCCACGTAAATCTATCTTCTTCCCCCATCACCCCCCGCTATAGCTGAACGAGAAATCCCCCCTTTTTATTTTACCGCAAAATCGTACCAAATTGTACTCACCGTACATTTACCTAGTCTGCCTAGCAGCACCCCGCACCACTAACCAATGAGGAAATAGGTAGAACCACGTGATACAGCAAGCTAACACACAATTGGCTCCAGGTTCAACCAATTATAGTGAACATTTCATCACGTGACAATTCCAGCCTGGTGATTGGTCAACCAAACAATAACAGAACGAATTATTAGTGAACACGTGCATTAAATTGAATATTACCGTCAAACAATCAAGTTCAAATAATACCTAATTTTTCATCTATTTTAATCATAAACAAGTGAAAATTAAGTTCAGCTATTAGATTTTTCATAAATTTCACTAATTTTCAGAACCAATCACCGAAATGGCGGAAATGGAGGTAAGTGACAAAATCAAGGACATAGTGTTTCAATATGCCAACCGTTCTAACGGCAATATTGGAGCCACGGTGCTTGTCAACATCCTGTCTAAGATCATGAAAGGTGAAAACAACTTCAACACCTCGGATCAGCTCGATAGGATCAAGAAGATTGAAGATGACCTGGAATTATTTAAGCAAGGAGGCGAAGACAACCAGGAGAAAATCCAAGCAATTCAGGACAGTATTAACAACCTGAAGAGCTCAATCCAAAAGTCTGATTCCGCATTGAAGACTAAGGTGGACGAAATGATTATCCATTATGATAACAGAGTAGGGAAACTAGAGCAACTCTCCACCCTTCAGATCCTACAGATCAATGAGCGCGAGAGGAGAGACCGATCATTTTCGATCAAGGTTCACAACTATGCAGACTACTCTACAGCGGGTCAACCGCTTGTTCAACATATCTTTGATAAACCGCTGAAACCCTGCCTCATGGATGCCAACAGGAAGGGAGAGTTAGATGAAGTCCCGGACTCCTGGATGCAATGCATAGAATATGGTCACCCATTAGGTAACAACAAGGATGCAACAGCCCCACGCAATTCTATAATTCGGCTCTGCTCAAGATACTACCTGGATGCAATCCTGAAGTACAAGAGAACATACGTGGATGGCCTTAACGAACAAAACCTTTCTACCAGCAAATCATATGCAGAATCAGTCCGATCTGGCAAGCTTTATCCATGCAGAATAGGCATAGACACTACCGCTCTCGACAGGGATGTACTGTCTTGGCTTTGCCGCCATACTGAAGTGCACCAAGCATACTTAAGGGGTCAGCGCATAGAATTCAGCCTCCGGAACAGACAACAGCAATTTTTCACCGTACAGAATCCATATGGCCGTACACTCAAGGAGCTTATTTCCCCAGTGATTGATGAAAAGAAATGGATAAGATCTAAGAACAAGCAGAGCCCGTTCGCACAGCCAGCCTACATTAACGGATGATCAAATGAGAGACACCTGCTAGACATGTTAAATCCAACTAAGCTGAATCCCCTGCTAATGGACGAGGATGATGACTTAACTGAGGAAGTAATCATAGAAGGAGTGACAAACATCGAGGACTCAGATAATGGCAAGAAAGCACCCAAGGCAACCAAGAAAAGGAAGCATGCTTTTACACCGCTCAAACTGTTCGATGAAAGTAACAGAAGCCCAGCCGTTAAGCAGCTGAAATTCAACACCCCTGTACAGAACAGATTTGGTATACTTCCCCCGGAAATAACTCTGGACGCTGAGGACTCGATCTTACGACAACTTCCAGCAGGTGGGCTACATCAACAGATCAACGAAACGAAGGAGAAGATCAATACGGAGACGGCCAGTTTAACAGATAAGATGGTAGACAACACTATGGTGAGTGAGATTGCTCTTACCCTCATCGAGAGTGAGATGTCTGACCTAAAGAAGAAAAAGGATTCTAGAGCTTCCTCCGCAGAAAATATCAGGAGCACTTCCAGGAATGTATCCCCGTCCATCGATACAACGACCCAGGACACCTCGACAGAGGCCGCCGGAGAGGAGGAGCCGAAGAAGCAGAGGAAGCCGCGAACATGCCGCAGCTCACAACAAGCAGCATCTAGCAACTGATTAACCACCCGCGGTTCACTAACAGTCAGAGCTGCGTTTATTTCAACACCTGATTAACCACCCGCGGTTTACTAACAGGTCACTCATACACCTGATTAACCACCCGCGGTTTACTAACAGGCCATATATATACATACCTGATTAACCACCCGCGGTTCATTAACAGGCTAACATGCGGGCTTATCATAGTTAACCACCCGCGGTTTATTAAGTTAATAATATCTGTGACTACACACCCGCGGCTACATTTGCGGGTAAATAAATTATAAACTATAGGCCACCCACGGCGAGGAATATCCACCCGCGGATCAGTAATGCGGGTAGAATAAACCAAGAACTATAGGCCACCCGCGGCAAGGTATATCCACCCGCGGTTCAGCATAACGATAATATGCCATATGAACACTAGGCCACCTGCGGCGAGCTAGGTCCACCTGCGGCCCATATACACGCAGGTACAATCAGCAAGTTATTTTTTATATATTATTTCAGTAATCGTAGTATTTGTTAATATATCTTATTCTGATTGCGTAATTTAAAATGATATATAGTAATATAGTAATGATTTTCTTTTTCACTTTATTTTATTATATGTCGTATTTTTTCCTCATCAAATACCAGCAAACAGAAATAAATGTCACACTCTTTGTATAAGTCAAACTAACATAAAATGAGCTATTGATTATATATAGGATGTAAACGCAAAAACTGCATAACATATGACTACAATATTTAAGTTTTATTAGCACTTCTTTTGCCTTTAGCGAATTAAGGGCTAATAAACCTGGACTTACTTAGTAAATTATATTGGTCCGGAACTAAAATTTAATTTTAACTTCTAATAGCAGTCGAGCACTGATCTACATCCCAGTAAATAATTAGTACTCTTAACTAAATATTAATATTACTTAACATGCGTTACCAAGGGATAGTAAAACTTAATTCATTAATCAAAATATACATCCCAGCAATTAATATCTTTAACAAATCTTAAATATGCGTATAGTTTTCTGACCTTTTATTATTGCCGTAATCATGTTATTATAATTGAATAAGTTATTTTTAAATCTTCTATAACATTTAAATATCTTTTCTTTTTAATCGCAAACATTTCAAAACTCATCAAATTAATTAATCAATATATACATCTCAGCAAAATAAGTATTCAAATTAAATTTTCTTTAATCCATATACGCGTATAGTTTTATGACTTCTTTAATATAATGTATTATTGTGTTATAATTGAATAGTTATCATGACTTAAATACCTCACAATACTTATGAGTAGGGCTTATTAAACTAAATTACTACGTAAACATAAACATTTTTTGAATTTTGAATTTTTCTAATATTTTCCTGATATTTTTTGATATTTTTTTCTCTGTTACTATTTGACCTATTCTATTTTTTTTCTACTTGATATTATGAATAATGATTGTATCCAATATATTAGGTACCTAGCGAAAATTTTTATACACAACAATTATTTTAATCATAAGAGGGGAACTTAGCTCAACCAGCTCGGGGGGGGGGGGGGAGGGCAGAGTCCGAGGAGACTGAGATGCAATTTGATCATTTTACCAGACCCATTGTGATTCCCTTGGGGGGGGGGGGGGTCGCGGGCAGGCAGGGCGGAGGGGGGGGGGGTCAATAGGAATATATGTATGGTTAACCACGATGTCAATAATATTAGGATATGTAATATATCTAATTTTGAGATAAGTAATATGACATATCAACCAAATGGAGGATGAAGTAGTAGCTAATAATAACGATAATGATGATGATATTAACGCACTAAGAGAAAATGTTCGCGCTGAAGTTAGAGCTATTAATGTGGAAGATAATAACGTCGAAAACTTACATCAATTAATTAATAGGAGCATTCTTGAACTTAATGATGACATAAGATTAGATTTAAAATGCCAAGTTTTATACGGTAACAATTATTTAGAATTTGTTGAGGATTTCAATTTACCTTCATGCGACTATTATAGCGAAGAAGCGATAAAAGACTTCATGAACTCAACTAACACCAAGTATTTGTCTACCTTCTCTATCAATGTCCAATCGATTTTGAGTAAATACAACGACATTTCGTTATTTATAGACAACTTAAACTCAGGGAAGTCCAAAGTAAATATTTTAGCAATGCAAGAAATCTGGCACTCGGTTGACCTTACATTCAATGGATATCAGTATTTTAAGAAAAACAGGGAAATAGGAAGTGGGGGAGGAGTAGGATTTTTAATTAGTAAGGGCATAGCTGTCACAGTAATGGATGATGTAGAATTTTTCAGAGATCGAATATACGAATGCATTACCTTAAACATAACGATAAGCAATCAAAAATTTATACTACTTAATATTTACCGCCCCCCAAAATACCCCAGGTATAACTAGGAATGCAGCCATAAACGATTTCTTTGAAGTATTCGGATCACATTTAGATTTTTTGAGCAATCTTAGAATACCAATAATTATATTTTCGGATTTCAACATAAACCTCTTCAAATTAAACCAACCTAACTCTGAAGCTAGCTCATTATTTAACAGTTTAATATCAAATGCATTTATTCCAACAATAAGCAAGGCCACTAGGGTAACAAATAATACTTTTTCATTGATAGATAACATAGCCTGCAAAGATATTATAGGAAAAGTAGATTTATGCGGAATAATACCAACCAATATCTCAGACCATTATATGTTAGTAAACCTAATTCAACTAAAAAACCCCCCAAAGAACTCGCAAAAATCATCCTCCAATTTTAAAAGATCTTTCAATAATGAAAATTTAGAAAAATTTAGAACAGAGCTAGCGATTACTGACTGGAGAGACGTAATGAACAAAAAGGAAGACGTAGACAGAGCCTACACGATATTTATCAATAAATTTTTGAACATTATGAACAAAAATATTCCTTTAAAACCAGCTAACACAAGAGAACATAATACACCGATAAACCAACACATGGACAAAGAGTTAAGGAAATGTAGACTGAAAAAAAGACAGTTATTTTTAGCAAGCAAAAACTCACCAGAGGACGCAGAGTTATACAGGAATTATAGAAACAATTTTAACAAGGCTAATAGGAAGGCAAAAAAATTACATTATAGAGAAAGAATACTGGATGCAGGTGGCAATTCAAAAAAACTTTGGGACGTCTTAAAAGATACAATGGGGACTAGTAAGAAGGACACACGAATAGAGTATATTGAAGTAGACGGCACAAAAATTTGCAAAGATATTGAAATAGCAAATAAGTTTAATGAATACCTAGCGAATATTGGTCGTAATCTTACTCCATTGTTACCAAAAATCCATAGTAGTACATTCCATAACTACCTACCCCCTCCAGCTGAAAATAATTTCTTTATAAGACCAATAACCGAAAGGTTTTTATTAGAACTATTAGGTAACATGAAGCATAAAAAGAGCTCTGATGACAACGATGTCAGTATATACCTAGTAAACTTTGTAAGGATAACCATAATTAGACCACTTTTACACATAATAAATCTTAGCTTTGCAACAGGTAAAATGCCTGATAAGCAAAAGATCACAAGGACTATATTAATCCATAAAAGCGGACCATTTTTTTTACTCGATAATTATCGAGGTGTCTCATTAATTAATAGCTTCTCAAAAATTCAAGAAAAATGTTTATATATACAACTAATGGACTTTTTACAACAACAAAGATTTTTTAATAAGCTACAATATGGATTTCGACCAGGCAGGTCAACTTATCATGCAATTTTACACTTAATTAACAAAATCACAGCATGTCTTGCAGCTGGGAAAATTGCCATGGTAGTTCTTCTAGATGTAAGGAAATGTTTTAATATGTTGGACTGCAGTATCCTTTTAAAAAAATTAGAAAATCTGGGGGTAAGGGGACATGCACTAAAATGGTTTGAAAGCTACTTTAAAGACAGACGCCAAAAAGTTTTTTATAAAGGAATTAATTCAAATAACACAGTCACTATAGATTGGGGAGTTTTACAAGGGTCAATTTTGGGAGTTTTACTTTTCTTAATTTATATAAACGATATAAACGCATGCTCAGAAACATTGTTAAGTTATTTATTTGCAGATGATAATTGCGCATTTTTAGAAAGTGACAATTTAGTAAATCTTATAAATTTAGCAAACATCGAATTACCTAAATTATTAGCTTGGTACAGTAGTAACAAACTCCTCCTCCATCCCAAAAAGACTAAAATATTAATCTTTGGACTTCCCAGAAGTGATCGTTTTTTAACTAACATAGATCTAGGACTTTTAAATGAATTCCCGGTATACTTTGATATGAATGATGAAGGGCAAAATTCTCCTGAGAAAATTACCAAATTAACCTTAACCCCGAATGAAAATGAAAAATTTTGTAGACATCTTGGAATCTTAATTGACAATAAATTAACATATAAATATCATTTAGACAACTTACGGATAAGGATAAGTAAAATTATTTTTTCAATGAAAATGATGAAAAACTTGTTACGCAAACGCCATCTGATTTTAATATACAACGCATACTTGAAAAGTTTATTAGATTACTGTTCCCCATTATTTGTAGGGATTCCGGAAAGTTACATTAAACCTATTATGAATCTTCAGAAAAAGGCAGTAAGAATAATATGCAGGAAAGAAAATAGGGCTCATACTAAGGATTTATTTATAGACCTACAAATACTCCCCTTCAAGAAATTAATTATATATAACACTGTCAGATTTATGTACCTTTACAAAAGTAAAAAAGTACCAGCAACTTTTGACAACACATGGAGATTAAATAGAGACGTAAGAAATAGAGAACTAAGGAATGATAACGATTATTATGTTCAATTTACTAATCGATCCTATTTAAAAGCATCACCACTTTTTCGATTTCCAGTAATCTGGAATAATTTACCACCAGACATTAAAGCTTTAGAAAACAAGAATGAATTTAACAGGAAAGTGTTTTTACACTTATTATTACGATAGGAAATAAATTGTGTAATTTCATTTCATGTTACAGTTCATTCTTCTATCATTCTTCTATCATTTTCATTATCTCATAGATAATATTATAACTTTAAACGCTCTATTTGATCGGATAATTTAATAAATTATTATGCGCATAATAAACAGACACACGCATGAATTTTAGAGTAGTTGCACATAACCATATTTAATATCGCAAAAACTTATTCTTTTTTCTTTATTTTTCTTTTTCATAATAAACAGACAAACATTTGAATTTTAGAGTAGTTGCACATAACCATATTTAATATTGCACAATTTTCTCTTCTTTCTTTATCCTTTTTCCTAATTAAATCTCTTTCAACTAATTATACAGTTTAGCATATGTAACCTTTTTTGGAATGTCAAATACTACAAATAGTATAAGTCGTACATTTTCTTTAACTAAACTTTTATTAAATCTAAATAGCTTCAATTGTCGTAACCTTCACTGTAATGTCAAACTAGCACGCAGAATAATTTTTTCGACAAACAAACATTTGTATGAATTACAGAGCAGCGGCACTCTTTTATGTACCCGTCCACATATGATAATAATCCTAGGCATCCCCATTATTTTATAGATTTTTATCTTATTATGTTATAGCCAATACTTAAGTTTTCTTTAACGCAACAGACTAAATTATAATTATAGAGTAGCTTGTGATCTATCTATCCAAAAAAGATGAATATTGGGGAATGACTAGTTTTAGCCGATAAAGTCTTTATTACTATTATTATTTTTTTAGCAAGCATATAGGTGTATTAAAGACTTGATTAGTTATTTGTACACATATTAGGATGGTGGATATATATATAAGCAAAACTTTTTAAATGTATATATTATAAATGAATAACTAAATTTGATGGCAACTAGTCTAGTATTTCGACGCTGGGATCGCGACGTTCCTCGTAGTCGGAGTCGGAGTCTTCTTCGAATGTTGGGCCATCGGAAGTCTCTGATTCGGCTCGGGGGACATCATCTCCAGCCTCGCCAACGTCAGACCTAGCTCCG
Organism: Acartia tonsa; assembly: GCF_053477335.1. NCBI lineage: Eukaryota > Metazoa > Arthropoda > Copepoda > Calanoida > Acartiidae > Acartia > Acartia tonsa. Next base: position 6,479,825 of record NC_137262.1, on the reverse strand, counting down.
GTCAACAGTGGGCATAGCATAGCCCAGAAGGCGGTGCAGGCGGATGCCTTCGTTGATGAGATTGAGAGATTCACGATTAGGTATCTCTAGCAGGCCCGTGCGAAAGGCTAAGCGACACGCGTCGCGGAAGCTCTTGCGCAGGCCCCTCCCGAAATAATACCAGTCGGGCATTTCACTGGAGAACACTATCGGTTGAGCTGGCATCGGATCCGGAACCGCAAACGGAACAGGGGCGGGAGCTTGGACATCAATCTCTGGTTAGGGAGGGGGCGCGAGGACCTCTTCAGCAGCGTCGATTAGGAGCAGCAGATTGCTATGGTCAGCCATTGTATAGTCGACGAATCAATAACTTAAATTTAGCAGTAAAATGAACGTAAACGTAAATTGATGGTTATCGTATGAGCACCGGAAGAACAATGATTAGTTAACAATAAAGACGCAATTAAATAGAATTAATCATGTCACGTGACATGTCCCGGCAAGCCTTTACAAATTGGCTAGATTTACCCCTATTTTCCATATTAAATATATTAATTAACAAAGACAACGCCGGCCGGGCCAAAAAACATAACTTGCGCAAAGACGACTTCCTCCCCAAAAAGCACTCAATTTCTTTCTTCCCCTTTACCACCCGGCACAACCACCTTCCCAAGACGATACAGTCGGCTCCTTTGACCTCACTGACACCTCAAATGACTTCTTAGTATTGTTGCCATTCGGACCAAAAAGGGGAAGGGGTGCCTGAGATGCATTTCCCGGGAGCCTAGCAACAACAACAACGCACGCCTATAACATATGGTTTTGTATGTTCGTCATAGATATTTTGTGTCTGATAGTAAATAATATGTCTGTTGGTGCGTATGAAAATGCTTCACTGGCTACCAAGAGTATTCGACCTCCCCAATTATGCACGATACCTATGCCACCCCATTATCATCATTATCTAAACAATCTTTAAACTACCCTCAAATTTTCTAAATTCTTGTAAATTTTAATTTCAATAAATTTTTTCTTAAATTTTCAAATTTTCAAAATTCTTTAACATTGGTCAAGTCCAAGGTCAATTTTTGTTTCAATATTAATTTTACTAATTTTTAAAGAATGTCTTAGCGTTGTCTTCTCGAACTTTACTTTACTTTATTATTTCATAAACTTACTTATTGACATATTGTGGATCTGGTTCGATCATTGCTACAGTTATCCTGAATGGCAAAGATCGTGCTAAATCAAACCATAACATATTGACCTAGAAACCCCACCCACTAGTCCCCCTAGCAACCCCCGCAAACCCACCCTTGGGAAACCAACGGTCACATGGTCACGCCGTGCTCTTTGATGCTTGGATCTGGTGCATGACGCCTTTTTCAGGATAAGGACAGCACGGTGTGTGAACTAACCAAACGGCATGTCAGTCCTATGGACCATAATCACAGCAGTGATTGGTGTGATCTTATCACAACCACGACATCCCCTATAGGCAACCAGAAGATACATAATGTATGGATACAATTATACTATAATGAAAAACTTATATTTATAATGTAAATTGTAAAAGTGTATATTGTAAACGGATGGGACAACAACACTTTTGGTGTTTTTGTCCAATCCGTATAGCCATGTGGCTACCTTTCCAATGCAATATTGTATACTTCTGTTTTTCCGAAATAAATTATTATATATTATATATACCATCAAGAAGAAATTTCCACATATTAAAACCTTTCAGTGAAAGCTAGCTTTAATTTATATACAATTTTTTTGTGTATATTGTATATGTTTTCCAAATCCTTTAAAGAAGATAGGGGAATTATTTGTTCTCCCTACCCCCATATCCATCACCACCCCCACCTTTCCTTTACCAGAGACAACTCCACCCAGTTAGAACGGTTAGCGTGTCATATGATACCATGCACTACTGCACCCCCACAAAATCTACAAACACCATGGGTAAATCTTGGAACTTTAAAACAAATTAGCTTGGAGATTACTATTTTGTTCTTGACATAACTCCTGATTTTTCAGTATGAATCTCCTCATGGTCTTATCCATACCAGGCATCAGCCATCATGGATAAAGGGGTTTCTTTATTGAAACTTTTTCGTCTTGCTGTCGACGATTTGTGGTCATCCTTGACACTTTCAAGTCATGGTATCCTGCGGAAGAAATCAGCAAAGAGAGAAGCATTGATATTTGTCTATGTGGTATTGTATAAAGTGTAAAAAGTGACAATAGTTAAATTTATCTTTCTAAACAAAATTAAATAAGGAAAACTTTTATCATCTGTTAATTATCATATTATGTTACACAAGATCAAACTCACAATTATAGTTTGCCTGTATATTATTATGTTGTAACATTGTGTTGTTGATAATCTCATAAACATTATTCATTTTAAACCCTTCTAAATTATCATGATTTTGTCCCATTGTGTTATAACTATAATAATAACTTGTACTCATTAGTTAAATGTTTGTTTATTTACTTATTTTGTGAATGATTTTTTTTACATGAAATAAAAATCATTTTAAAAACAACCCCTGAACAATTGTACATACCTATATTTGTAGCTACATACATGTGATTGTGTCTGACTCAAGTATCGCATGATTACACTTTTTATAAAAATAAACAAGAATAAAAATATACATAGATGTTTTTGAATATGTTTTCGTATTAAATGTCGAAAAGTTTGGACTGTAAATGGTTATTAGATACGCCAAAGTCTTATTTGGTGACACAATCTTTGCAGAGAGTCGAACCAATAACCTCTCCACTCGCGAGTTTTCTTGCATTCTTTGGAAATAAAAAGGAAACAAGGATGACAACATCCATAAGTAGCGAAGCACAAAAAATTGTGGATGGGAATACGTAGAAGTAGATTTAAAGTGTATTTATTAAAATCAAGAATAGATGTATTGGAGAAAATAAACACGAAACCTTGTTTTATTTTGTATGATGAAGACGGTTAAAGTAAATTACATACTAGATGCACATAACAATGGAGGAAAAAATTTGAAACTGTTAATGCAAAAAAGTTTTAAAATTGGACCAAAAATACCAAAGATATGGGAAAATATGTCAAACATATAAAAATAGCCAAAAACCTGCTAAAAGGCAGTTTGGCCGCCATTGTTTCTTTTCTTAAAACACCAGAAATTTAATGTTAATATCTTTAACTAAAAAATTTTTAAAAATTGGACTATAAACACCAAAGATGTGGGTAAAAATGTGATAAATACAAAAATAGCCAAAAACCTGCAAAAAGGCAGTCTGACAGTCATTGTTGTTTTCTTCAAATGACAGGAAATTTAATTTTGATATCTTTAACTGAAAAAATTTCGAAAATCGGACCATAAACACCAAAGATATGGGGAAAAATATGAAAAATATAAAAATAGCCAAAAACCTGCAAAAAGGCAGTCTGACCGTCATTGTTGTTTTCTTCAAATGACGGGAAATTTAATTTTGATATCTTTAACTGAAAAAATTTTGAAAATCGGACCATAAACACCAAAGATATGGGGAAAATTTGCAAAGTATAAAAAATAGCCTAAAACCTGCTAAAAAGCAGTTTGACCGCCATTGATGTTTTATAGTTAGTTGTGCTCCTTAATGATGGGAATGTTGTCAAAAAATTTCAGCTCTCTATCTTTTATAGGAGCCGAGAAAATCACGTTTCCCCCAATTCATTAATTACGGACGGACAGACGGACGGACAGACGGACATTGTGAATTATAGAGTAGCTTCGCTACTAAAAACACAGAAATAAATATCAATGCAGTAGTAGTTACTAATTTTTAAATGTTATTGTTGAGATAGATAATGGTTAAAAATGCATAGAAATATAGAATAGCCATGCTACTGTACAGACGTACAGACATATGTAACACAGAATAGCCTCGCTCCAGCAAAGACGCTAAACCCTGGCAGTTACACACCTTTGCTGAATACAGACGTACAGACATATGTAACGCAGAATATCCTCGCTCCTGCAAAGATGCCTTGGTCCCCAAACCCTTTCAGTTACTCACCTTTGCTGAATACAGACGCACTGACATATGTAACGCAGAATAGCCTCGCTCCTGCAAAGATGCCTTAGTCCCCAAACCCTTTCAGTTACACACCTTTGCTGAATACAGACGTACAGACTTATGTAACGCAGAATAGCCTCGCTCCTGCAAAGATGCCTTGGTCCCCAACCCCTTTCAGTTACACACCTTTGCTAAATTCAGACGTACAGACATGTGTAACGCAGAATAGCCTCGCTCCTGCAAAGATGCCTTGGTCCCCAAACCCTGGCACATACTCATCTTCGCTGTATAAAGACGTACAGACATATGTAACGTAGAATAGCCTCGCTCCTGCAATGATGCCTTGGTCCCCAAACCCTGGCACTTTTACACACCTTCCTTGGAATTTTATCTTTTAATAGAAGAACATTTTGGCGGCGATAAAGCTTCTCTACAATTCACTCTTTTCGTCTGGACGACATAAACACATACAAAATGCTCCTAAAAACTTAAAACCAAGTTAAGAACCCTATCTAAAAAAGCTAGCCATAAAGCCTTAATAGATAATTAAATTGAATATGGGAGGAGGGGGGGGGGGGTATAGATTGTTAAATTATTTAAACTAAATTGCAGGAAGAAAGTCGCTCAAAAATCATCCAAGTGACGTAATCAAAATGAGGGATTATCCATCTCTTTTAAGGGGTTTTCTTTCCCACTTCTCCTTTCAACTTCTTCATTTTTATGACGTCACGTGTCTGACTTTCTCCAAACTAAGCATTATGGATGAACGAACAAACATTTTCTAGTGAAGATTAGTCTGGGGAAAATAAAAAAATAGCAGCCTAAAACGTAACAGAGAAAAAAAAGTTAAAAAATCTGAGATATTGGTAGTCTATCTCATTTAAAAACCTTGTAAATCCAAATGATCCTTTGGACAGATAAACAGTTATTGGAAGCTTTGCTTATAATTTTTCTGTCTTCTTCTTTTTCTGTCTTCTTCTTTTGTCATTCTTGTTATATAGACACCATTTTCCTCTCACAATTGTAAGCTAAAATTATACAAGTAGGGAGAGGGATTTTTTATCTCAAGAAATACTATAATGCCTTAGTAAAAAGATATTAGATTAACTATTTGAATGGATATCGAATACGTGGAAAAATTGACAGGTAGTTGGGAAGGGGGGGGGAGGGTTATCGTTATTTTAGCCAGCTGCGAGTATCATTTTTTTAGATTACATGAAAATATGGTGCAACATCCAAGTAATAATATATCGATTACAAGTTAATAATAATTAAAGATATGAGAACACATTTACATACATCCAACTACTTTATAGGATTTCAATATCCATTATGTTGAAATGTTTGTTATTTATGACATTTGTCACTATGGCTGATTTGACAAGCTAAACTGAGTACCGTTCGATTATACTTAAAAATACACCCAAGTACGTGCGAAATATTCAAGTTGTTTTATTTTGTATCGGTTTAAAGTAATACATTTTTTACAAGAATATTACTTGTAACCTAACAATGACTCTAAAGCTAGCCAACCCCCCATTTTTCTGAGCGTAGCGGCCTGTGGATTTTTGAAAAAAGAGCTATATAGCTGCCAGTGCGGTTGTTAAAAAGTGCGGCTTTGCATTTCTGGCTTTCTGACATCTTTGGCAGCGGATTAATTTTACGCTTTTATCGCAATCAACAACATTTAATATTGCTGAGTCTCAGATGGGTTATTAAAAATTGTATCGAAGCTTAACCTATTTTCTAGACAAATTATAAATCTAAACAAAATTGAAAAGGAAATCTCCTTGACCTACTTAACGTTAACATAAAAATATTATAAAAAAAATAATTTTTTTAAAGCAAGACAATTTTGAGCGTACTAATTTTAATAAGGACGATTGCTAACGACCGATTCAAATCTTTCGATAAACAATATAAAATAATTTCTCGTATTCATTCGAATCCGGTGGATAGGAACCGGTTCTCATCCATAGGAAAAAAACTATGTCTAGCATCGTATTATATCCAGCTTTCTACGAATATAAAAATGTACAATTATAAGATTAAAACCAGTTTTTTAGCCTACTCCTTCGGCACCTCGGGGCAAAAAAACTGGTTTTAATCTTATAATTGTACATTCTATATCCGCGGAAAGCTGTTTATAATACGATGCGAGAAATAACTATTAAGGATCTTTCTTTTCTTAAAGGTTTCATCTAACTCGTTGTAAATTAAACATAAGGACAGTTATATCAACAAACTAAAAACGTAGAATTTCGTTTAATAATTAGTCCAAAAAAAAATTTAAAACAGATTTTATAAATGTATTACCAATAGAGATACAGACAAAACTTGTAAATCAGGCCACGCTTCTAAAAAAATCCTCACTAAAAATTCAAAAACATGAAATAGTTATTTCTCGCATCGTATTATAAACAGCTTTCCGCGGATATAGAATGTACAATTAAAAAACTGGTTTTAATCTTATGATTGTACATTTTAATATTAGTAGAAAGTTAGATAAAATACGATGCTAGACATAGTTTTTTCGTATGGATAAGAACTGGTTCCTATCCACCGGATTCGAATGAATACGAGAAAAAAGACTTACATAATAAAAACTGTAGCTTGTATTAACACTATTTCAAAGCTTATAGCTACAAACATACTCATAAAATAAGAGAGTTATTGAGAAGCTTTGCTTGAAACAAAGCCCTATAATATTTTCCTTCAAAGCTTAAAGTTCCTTGTGTGTTATATTGCTAAGCTTTATCAGGGAGGGGGGATAATTATCTTGAAAAACACAGCAAAACTAAAAGCCTTGTGTTGATATACAGTTAAAATATTTAATATCTATAATACAAAGTAGCTTGATGTCTGTCCGTCCGTCTGTCTGAAGCATAAGATCTCAGTAACCACTGAACCGATCGGATTCTACTCTTTAGGGTATATACCTATTGGTCCTGTGGTGGTTTTAAGCGATTTTCTTGGGGGGTGGGACACCCCCAACCCCCCCAAAAATGAAAATTTCCCCCTCATTTTTTTTTTTTTTGATGATGTATACTTATATTATAAAGAAAATGAGGATCCTCATTTTTTTTTTGATAATGCATATGATGAAGATGAAGATCGACCACATGTACTACATTTTTTAAAAAATTATCTCTTGGGGAAGAGCCCCTAGAGGCTAGGGGCGAAGCCGCTAGTAGACTATATTGTAAAAGCTGACATATGATCGACCTGACGTTATATTAGCACGATGTTAGCGTTATCATTACGACCAACATTTCCATATATCTACTCTCTCTTATCAGACTATGTCATATATATCCATATTCTTTCTCTTTACTGCTATTTATCTAATCTGTATAACAGTCTACTGTTAATTTTCGGCTTGTTTTCTTATTTTTTGAAAGATTTTCTCTATCCAAAACAGAGTATGTATGGTTTCAAATTTTGTTTACGAGTCTCAATGAAATACGAAACCTCTCTACATCTCTTTCTCCCTCTCCATCTTTTTATCTTTCTCTCTCTCTGCCTTTTTCTCTCTCCCTCCCTTTTTTCTTTTCCATTTTAAACCTTCCCTAAAAAAGTATATTGTATCACAGCCAAAATATTTAATCATATCTTTTCTTTAAATCTTGCAAAATGAAAACTTCCCTCCCTCTAACCCTCTTTCTATAAAATGGACGGTCAAGCAATTTACGAGATTTTACTCCAGCTGCTTCACTGCTTTATGGAAACACCTCACCTACCCTAAATTCAACAAGTTTAGGGGATCTTAAGTTGTAAAAGGAGGGCTAGGAGAGGGTAGATCTTAAAATCTAAAAGGTTTATAAGATCCTTGGCAGAGACTAATATTATATAGATAAATTTTATTATATTATGAGAAGTTAATGGTAATGTACTGATTAATTAAAAGTACAAAATCACGTCTTATTCATATCTATAATACAAAGTAGCTTGATGTCTGTCAGTCCGTCCGTCTGTCCCTTAAGATCTCGGTAACCACTGAACCGATCGGATTCTACTCTTTAGGGAATATACCTACTGGTCCTGTGGTGGTTTTAGGCTATTTTCTTGGGGCATGGAACACCCCCAACCCTCCCAAAAATAAAAAATTCCCCCTCATTTTTTTGGATGATACAGATGATGCCTGCCATTTTTTTAAAATTATTTAAAATAGTGGTGGAGTGGGGGATCTCCAGGTAATAAAAGATGTAATTATACCTCTTGGGGCAAAGCCCCTAGAGGCTAGAGGCGAAGCCGCTAGTTTAAGATAATAAAGTAACAGGATCTCTATGTAACTGTGAGTGTCTGTACCAAATGATTTCGCTGATCACCGATCCAATATGGTTCTGCTACTTCTGGGAAGGTTTATAACAAAAACAAATATCTTTATTTTACAACAAAATTAAAAATGGGGGTGGTTGACTCGTCCCCACCCAAAAAAAATTTCTTTTTCAACTTAAACAATAGGTCAGTCCACCTCAAATCGACCTAGAGGCGTAATCTCTAGTCTTTAAGATAAGTAAAGATAATAAAAACGATAATATGATTCTTACTTATTATAAAAGAATCTTTTTAGCAATTGTTTTGAAATATTTCTATTTTGAAACGAAACATAAGTTATCTATACAAACATTAATCTATGATTTACAGAAGTAAACAAAATAGGCATAGGAGAAATCACCCTCAATCCCCCCCCCCCCCCCCGCCTACCACCCATCCACCCCCGAGAAATGTCCCAATTTTAATAATAGGGGGTTGAGGATGCTAAATAACCTTTCCCTTTAAGGGGGTTATTCAGTCTTATTATATAACAACCCCTTTTACAAATTTGAAATTAACTTTGTGTACCAGTATTCTGATAAATAAACGCTGACTATTATTTGAAGATAATATTACCTCCGAAGAAAAGCTACTAATGCTTATATTAAATGGTATACTCAATTTTAGATCATTTGCAAAAATTCCTTGTCCGTAATTCACTCTACAAGAGAGGGCCAAAGCCCTTTTTTTTATCAATTAGCAGTCAAAACTGTCTGCTAGATAACAGACAAAATTAACTCCCTTTCCCTTAAAAACTTAAACAATCTGCAGCCGCCAAATTGATTTAGATTGATGGCGACTTCCCATGATCATAAAAGTTTTGTTATATTTATTCTATGGCCAATTTTTTCTTCAGCTAACCTGTCCTTATCTCTGTTTTTAGACCTTTGATATGTAATGTCGCCCATAGCAACCCCTTATGTACTTCTAAAAAGATTACATAAAGGTCGGAAATTAAGATTTAGATATAAGTCTTGCTTTCATAAGAAGAGCAGCTAATTTGCATTAAGGTTCGTCTGCCTGGCTGTATTTTAAATGAAAAGAAAATTATTAATTCATGCATGTTAGAATTGTCCTAACGATTTCAAACTTAGAATGATGATTCCTGTAATAGTTATGTACAATTTATAAATCTTCGCCTTCAATGATGTTGTCATCCTTTTTAGGATATAATACAGTTATAAAATGTCTTAATTTGGCTTATTTGCTATAAGCTGATAAAAATGACGTTTTTATCAAGAAATATTAGCATTAATTTTTAAATTGTTTTTTCCTTATGTCCTTTAAATGTGCATGTCACGAGTATATAGAAACAAATTTGAATATCCACGATTTTCCCTAGCAGAAACCCTTAAATATAGTATTAAACCAAACCAACTTAACTTAACCTAACTTAACTTATTTTAAAGCATTTAAGAATAGAATCCTTGGGTTATAGAATCGCTGTAAGCAATTGGACACCAAAAATTTACCAACCCTCTTTGCATCCCTTAATATGTCATAACCCCCCCCCCCCCTTTATATTCTTATATTGCCTTTTTCAGGGAAAAGAGAAAGATAATCTTCTTCAATTTATAAAGTCATCCTAGCGGATACGCCCCTAGAGGCCTCTCGGTGCATTTGAGGTTAAAGGGAGGGGGAGAAGTCAAACCCCAAACTTTCAATCTTAATTTTTAAAAGATAATTAAACATTTTTTTTATGGGGGGGGGAAGAACATTTCTCTTGGGAGGGTGGAAGTACCCAACCCAAAAATAGTTATAAACTTCCCAGGACCTATGAGAAGCTACACTGTAAAGCTGAACCATATCGGATTAGGTTGAATCATATTTGTACCATGTACAACTTAAGCTACTAACATATGACAATATTTTTATATTTGTTGAATAGGCATATCTTTTTTTGTAGGTATAACTATCTAAATGAGATTTCTGCTAATGTGACACAAAAATTAATCAAATGTTAGATAAATATTTTCACTAATGTTGGTGCAAATATCAGGAGAATTAACTCTTAAATGTTGCAAAGCCCAAGCAAATAGAAGTTCTGAATCCAAAGGGTTAAGAATTAGGCATAGAAATAGCCTAAAACTATCCCCAAGGCTTAAATAATAAAACAAAATAGCACAAAATCATCCCGGTGACCTATGTTAAGATTCCATAGGTATAAATAGGAGAACTGGATCAGTTCTTTAGATTTGAAATCTTAAACTTCAGACTAAAAACCTTAAAACATGTTCGAAACTGTACATCCTTATATCCATGATCATTACTAATACTCATATTATACCCTTCATCCCCCTTTATTTAAATAACATTGGGGTTGGGGAGGGATGAGCGGGGGGGGGGATAACCCTTTAAATTTTAAGCCCTCTCCCCCTTTTAAATTTTATTTATTCCTATTCTTAATTTTGTAGGGCTTCTTCTCATATTATATTTGCCTATTTTGAATTAGAAGCTACCATATAAATAACCTTTGTGTGTCCGTCTAGCTGCCTAAGTCATCCTCCGTTTTCGCTGTCAATTCTCCTTTCTTGTTATGAAAATTAAGGGAAAATAAAATTCTTATGGTCTGAGCCTCTATAAGTGTTGTCATCCTTGTTATTTACATCATAGAAATTTAGGGCATCTCTGATGCCTTCTTGTGTTACACAATTAATCTCAAATTTAACCCAGTTTCTTTCAATTAATTTAAATTTTTCTTGGCTTGATTTTACTGCCTTTTAATATTTGATGGTATAAAGTATAAGGTAAATTTCAAAAACATTTACACAAAAAGTTACAGAACCGGCTGTTTTATTTTCTCATTTCTTTCCATCTTTAACGGACAAAGTAAATTGTACAACGACTGTGTATTTTTTTCATGATCTACATGACGTGCAATTACAATTGTACAGCAGATGCGTAACTTACAACAAAGTAACGACAATTCACCTGTTATAGTTTCTCACTGCCTCTATTTATGACATGATGTCTTTCTCTTAATATCAGGGGAAAAGTAAAAAGCAAATTAATACAAAATTTAACTGAATCTATTATAATTACTTTTATGAGAAGCTAAGATAAATTAAAAAGAAGAAATACAAATTAACTTTCTGCTTTTGTCCCCCAAGGAAAGCCTTTAGTTATGGTCTCTTTGAGTATTCTAATTAGTACGTACTGCTGCTAGGTAAAAAAGCAGTATCTTAAAGTGTGATGAAGGGCAATATCCTGGCTAGAAACAGGTCCAATCCCTTCATGTTAATGAATTTAGAAATTTTTGTTAAGCACATTTATTTACCATTTAAAAAAAAATGTTGTTGTTTGTTATTGCTACTTCCTTATTGACTCTTTTATTAGTCCTTTTGTTGTAAAGCGTCCTTGTTTAGAAACTATGAATCATGACGCATATAAATAAACAAATTTGTGTTATCAAGATTTTAAACAATTGAGATTATATAGTGGAGTATTAAGCAAGGCAATATAAAAAGTTAGTTATATTTGCCAAGCTTGAATACTATGTTAATGCTTACCCTTGGTGGTTTTGTGATAAAATAAACCTTGGTGGTTAACTATATTATAGAGATTGATTAAGTAATACCTTTGTGGTCAAGGCTGAATCTTAGTGGTTGATCAAGGGACCTTTGTGGTCCAAGACATATATATTGGATCTTTGTGATAGACTGGACCTTTGTGGTCAAGGATGAATCTTAGTGGTTGATCAAGGGACCTTTGTGGTCCAGGACATATATATTGGACCTTTGTGATAGACTGGACCTTTGTGGTCAAGGATGAATCTTAGTGGTTGATCAAGGGACCTTTGTGGTCCAGGACAAACCTTTGTGGTTTTGTGCAAAGACCTTAGTGGTCAATTGAAGTGACCTTTATGGTTAAAGACTTATCTTTGTGATTGAAGAACTTAGTATACCTTTGTGGTCAAAGAACAAAACTTGTGTGATTACAAAACTATGTATAAAGGTGCAATATAACCTTAATACTCTTCACATTCTCTATTGTAAAAAGTGCAAAGTTCAATAAAAATCAATATGCATGTTTTGAATGAACTCTGATACACACATACTTCATTTTCTGATATCCCAGCATTGAAAATGGGCACACACAATAGATTGAATACTAGTATCATAAATTTTATGTATATAATGATATGTATATGATGTATATAATGACTATATTGATGTTCTGATATTCTTATTGTCAATTCAAATTTTGTTAACAAAAAAAGGCAGCCATTTTGAATATGAAGGCAGCCATTTTGAATCATGGAAGCAGCCATTTTAAAAATGAAGGCAAAATTTTGTCAGCTGATTTGAATTGACGGGTATAAAAGCTGAGATATTTATTGTAATAAATCAGTTCTGTATTTGCTTTGAAACTGTTAACAGTCAAAATAAATATATAACTCCAAAGAAATCTTTGTTATTTAACAAATATTATCTTTGTAATATAACAAGGAAGTAGCAGTCCATCAAGAAGACCTTCCTGCCTGAAGAACCCTCACCAAGATGACCTTCCATCCCAGAAGTCCTCCCAGCCTACATCTTCCAAGTACCTACCTAGTGATAATAAGGTTCCCTAGTTCATGGGATATCTTAAGGAGGTACTCATTGTGGTAAAGAGTGACTTTACCACACTTTTTAAGTTTACTTTTCCATATATCACTGAAATCATAGAAAATAGTTTGCCCTTTAATTAGAGCTATAACTACTAAGAGATATAAGTTTTCCGGAATTTTAATGTAGGGAGTAGATTTGAAATCTGCATCAAATTTTAAGGATTTTTTATAAAATTCGTTTTTTGTAAAATTCTTTATCTAAAAGCGAAAATACATTTTAAGTTAATTAATTTTGACCAATAGGATAGGTGGATTTTAAACTACCTGCGCTCTAATTGGTTGAATGATGTACGACATCCAATCAGAGCGCAGATTTTTTAAATCCACCAATCACAGATGCCAAAATTAATTAACTTAATTTGTATTTCCGCTTTTAGATAAAGAATTATACAAAAAACGAATTTTATAAAAAATCCTTAAAATTTGATGCTGATTTCAAATCTACTCCCTACATTACAATTCCGGAAAACTTATATCTCTTAATAACTACCCCTTTTTATAATCTCCACAACTTTTACATTTAAACACAGGGACAAAGGAATAGTAAGTTAAAGTTTATTAGATATTTTTTCAGATTGACAATTGTTCTTAGGTTCTATTCTGGCCTTTTGATTAGCCTTAAATTAACAAATTCAAATGTCAAAAAAATAATAAATTGGCATTTCCAAAATTGAGAATAACCATTCCCTTTATCCCTATTAGCAAACACCTTTGTTAATCCTATCCTTAGTTTTATTATGTACAGCATAACCGTTCATTTAAAACTTCTAGATAATTGCAGAGAGGTAAGGGACATTGGACTGATAATTATAATGGTACTCAAAACTTTTACACACGCACTTCATTCGCTGGCTTAAAACTTTGTAACTCTTGTTAAATCTACATTGCTTGTTTAATGGTTCTAATAAGCAAAATAATTCTAACTAGCGGCTACGCCCCTAGTGGCCTCTAGGGGCACTTGAGAAGAGGAAAGTGGAATTCAATAACCCAATTTCTTATTTTAGATTTTAAAAGAAAAAGTAAAAAAAAAATTTTTTGAGGGGGGCGAAAATTTTTTTTTTTTTGGGGGGGGGATTTTTCATTTTTGGGGGGGTTGGAGGTGTCCCACCCCCCAAGAAAATAGTTATAAACCTTCCTGGGACCTATGAGAAGCTACCCTGTTAAGGAGAACCCGATCGGTTTATTGGTTAGCGAGATCCTTTGGTACAAACACACAGACACATCTTGTTACTTTATTATAAGGATTTGTAATTTTGTTCCTTATCTTTGTACATCAATATATTGTCAATATCTTTAATATCAATATCTAGTGTATCTTTAAAATTCATTTTTATTGTGATTTTTCATATAAAATGTTATTAGGTCATAAATGCTACTATCCTAGCTTTCTAAGTAACAGTATTAGCCTTGTTATATTGTTTAATTCAGATTATTTACTTATTTTAAAAATCAGATAGTACTATAAAAAAAGGATTAATCTACTAATAATAATTACAGATTTACTGATAAAAACAATCTAAGGGTTTTAAACCAATTTGTTTTCAATATAAGAAAGCTTATTTAACTAATTCACGCTGCGCCCCAAGCCTCTTATCTAATAGATACTTTGATAGCTCAACTAATTTTAGTTTTGTATAAAGGGGTAGTTTCACGAAATGCATTTGAACAGCAAACACCTTTGTTAATTCCATCTTTAGCTATTCCTAGCTTTCTAAGTAACACTATTAGCCTTGTTGTATTGTTTAATTCAGATTATTTACTTATTTTAAAAAATCAGATAGTACTTAAAAAGAAGGATTAATCTACTAATAATAATTACAGATTTACTGATTGTTGCTTTTAAAAACAATCTAAGGGTTTTAAACCCAGTGGCGTGCGAACCGAAGGGGGCATTTGGGGCAATCGCCCCCCCCTAGCGACCAAAACGCCCCCCTCTGCCCCCCCCTAGCAACCGCCCCCCCTGCCCCCCCCCTAAATGTTAAAAAATGCCCCATTTTGCCCCCCCCCTGGTCAACAAAAATGCCCCTTTTTGCCCCCTACCCTACAAAAAGCAAAACTATCCCTGTTTCCAAAAAAAAATTTTTGGCGCTTCGCGCCAACCAGACAATTAGGTTATAACCTTTTTTCACTGAACATTTTATTTTGTATAATATAAACTTTTTACCAAAGAAATTTTGTACATCCCCAATGATGATACAAAAAATTACCCCTTATATAGATTACAATTATTGGATGAAATGTATGGAAACTCGACTTAATTAACCAACCAATCAAAATTCCATTAAAGTCCCCAAAGTTGTTGAGCCAACGAATAAGAAATTTTTATATAAAATATTGGGGACAAGTGTAATAAATAGACCAAAAACCCCTCCCTCCCTGCATATTTGAAGAAAAAAATTTGCGCTTCGCGCCCTTCCAAATGGTTTCTGCTATGAAATATTGGGGACTAGTGTAATAAATAGCTCAAAAACCCCTCCCTCCCTGCATATTTGAAGAAAAAAATTTGCGCTTCGCGCCCTTCCAAATGGTTTCTGCTATGAAATATTGGGGACTAGTGTAATAAATAGCACAAAAACCCCTCCCTCCCTCCCTGCATATTTGAAGAAAAAAATTTGCGCTTCGCGCCCTTCCAAATGGTTTCTGCTATGAAATATTGGGGACTAGTGTAATAAATAGCCCAAAAACCCCTCCCTCCCTGCATATTTGAAGAAAAAAATTCGTGCTTCGCGCCTTTCCAAATGGTTTCTCCTATGAAATATTGGGGACTAGTGTAATAAATAGCCCAAAAACCCCTCCTTCCCTGCATATTTGAAGAAAAAAATTTGCGCTTCGCGCCCTTCCAAATGGTTTCTGCTATGAAATATTGGGGACTAGTGTAATAAATAGCCCAAAAACCCCTCCCTCCCTGCATATTTGAAGAAAAAAATTTGCGCTTCGCGCCCTTGCAAATAGTTTCTGCTATGAAATATTGGGGACTAGTGTACTAAATAGCCCAAAAACCCCTCCCTCCCTGCATATTTGAAGAAAAAAATTTGCGCTTCGCGCCCTTCTAAATGGTTTCTGCTTTTTATCAAAATGAAAGGACAAGTAATTTTTTTTATTTTTTACATAGTTCATTATATCTTTGGTTTTTATGGTACGATAAATTTTTTTGTGGATTATAATATTAAAAAAAAATTTTTTTTCGCTGTTTCGAGCATCCAGTATGTAATTTACTTTGACTGTCATCACACAACATACAGGAAAAAGGAGTTGTGAGTTTTTCTACCTAAAATATATATTTATTTCAACAGATGCTCTTTAAATCTACTTGTCTGTATTCTTATTAATGATTTTTGTGCTTTGCTACTTAAAGATGTTGTCATCCTTGTTGTCATACAATAAAGAAATATTTAAAATCATTTTTTCATAGGTATTAGGTTAATTTTTGATAAATTATTTTCAAAATGAGTGTTTTTATCCCCTCCCCCCCCCAATTTTTTTTAATGGGGTTATTCATCCTTCCTGCTGAGATTTTATACATCCCCTTCCACCCATTAAAAATGTTTTGTGGTAGAGGGGGGGCGGGAAAGGTTAATTTATCTTCTGTACTATTTTTTCGAAGATGCTTTCTAGCTCCCTTCCCTTCGGTCATTGCAAGGTGGGGAGAAGGGATGAGGGAGAAGAGAGGGGGGGGGAGAGATGGGGGGGGAAGAGGTGGGGGATATAAATGGGAAATAGGGATGGGGGAAGGGATGGGGAAGAAGGGATAAGGACTAGGAGGCCCATAATCAAATAATCCCACCCCTTAAAACGCCCTTAATTAAAATTAGTATATATAATCAAAATGCCCCCCCCTAAAGCAAAGTGCCCCCCCGGGGCACTTTGATTTAGGGGGGGGGGGGCAAAATTTTACAAAATCTTCAAAATGCCCCCCCCTAGACAAAGTGCTTCGCACGCCACTGTTTAAACCAATTTGTTTTCAATATAAAGAAGCTTATTTAAGTAATACATGCTGCGCCCAAAGCCTCTTATCTAATAGATACTTTGATGACCCAACTAATTTTGGTTTTGTATAATTTTAGAATTGTTTGGTGTAAAGCTGCATGTGAGATCTTAAAGGAAGCCTGCAAGAAATACCCCGCTTTAACTGCTGAAAGACTGCCACAAGTAGATCAAATACCCGAAATTTGAAGCCTTCAGCTTCTATAACAAAAAAGTTCTAGGCATTTTAAAATGACATTTTATGTACAATGAAAATTTTGAAAGAATTGCAATGCTCATGTTGAAAACTTTGAAATTAAACTACGTGGCCTAGAAACAAAATTATAAGCTTATTTTTGTCATAAATTTAGGTTTCCAGTAACTAATTATATTTTTACAATAAAAATACCCATTTTTATAGTCAAAATTTTTTTTAAATTTGGGGTATTGGGTCTTCTTGTGGCAGTCTTTCAGCAGTTAAAGCGTGTTATTTCTTGCAGGCGTCCTTTAAAGGACAAAGTACGTCAATTAATCTAAAATATTTTTTATATTAAGACTTAAATTTTCACTTTTACGGATGTTTTGATTCTTGTCTAAAGTACTCTTCTTATAGGGACTTAAGTCAATGGTCACACATACCCCACCCCCCTCCCCCATAATCTTTAATTTCTTCTCTTATCCTCATATGCATTTAAATATATGATAATGATAATATACGGATGATTATTCTAAAATGTTTTTAAAAGCGAAGCTTTTATATAATTAGGGTCGTTCCGTACGTCTGTCCGTCCGTAACGGATAGCTTTTTTTGTTAATTTAAGCATGTTAAAATTTTTCAAATTTTGTTTTTTTTTAAAGTTTGAAGCTTTTTTAGCTAGTAGCAAATATTGAGATAGGACGTGGAAGCTACGCACACTTTCGGAAACTAAATTTAGTTCACCATTTTTTTATATAGGGAGGGACAATGGGCTGTATATATTTCACTTCCCCTTAACGTTTTGTCATTCTTTGGGTTCAAGATTGAATATTTATTGGGTGGTACAAAGTAACAGTGTATGAACTTATCCACAAATAATTAAATCTATATAAGGAGCAATTGTTTAATATGCCAACCTCTTCTCTTATCAATTGATATAAGCTAGCAAAGACAGAATATTGCCCTTGCCTTTATTTAAATTTCTCAATAATTATTCCCCATTGATAACCAATAACCATATTGAAACTTGTTATCATCAATAACCCCTAGACTGGCAGTGGCTACTTTCTATTTAACCCTTTATTGATGTTGAAGTAATATTATTTTAAGTGTTGCGGAGCCGGGAGCCGTGGAGCCGCCATATTTTAGTGGAGCCAGAGCCGTATTTTTCGTCAAAAACGGCTCCGGCTCCGGATTAGCTAAAAATGATCTTTTTAACGGTCTATTTCTATTTAATAAATTGAAAAACTTTTGTTAATTAACAAATAGACACACATCCTTCTACTTTTATACAGCTTTAATCAAATCAAAGCAAAATATTTCATATTATTCATTTTATTTCCCAAATTCAATAATGAACAAAAATTGATATATTAATTTTAGGTAGGAGCCGGTGCCGGAGCTGGAGCAGGAGCCAGAGCCGGAGCCCCATCAAAATTAAACGGCTCCGCAACGCTGATTATTTTCATAAATTCTATAATGGTTTTAAAAAATTGTTCATTATATCTTGTTGTCCTAAAAAACAGATGAATAGGATAATTATATCAGTTATTGTCAAAAGTTGAAAATCGGCATGTTTTAAATAAACTTACAGACTTTCTGGTAACGATTTTAGTGTTGCTTCGCTTTTAAATTGTACCTAACTGCATAATACAAAGTTTGAAATCAATAGGACAATTCTAAATTAAATTAACAAAAAGAGCTAAGCGTTACGGACGGGCCCCTAATTTTAGTAAAGCTTCTCTTTGAAATAAATAACTGGATGTAAAATTGACCAGTACAACAAGGGTTAAGTTGCATCAAGTCAATTTAAATAGTGTTTCCATTATTCTGCTAACAAAATGAGGGGTTATAACAATAATATTACTCTATGTAGCAAAATATTTTAATTTTATTTCAACTTTTATAATAGTGTAATTCTGAAGAAAATTATAATACTTATGGGAAGTAAAATAATGCTATTAATACAAAAAATCGCTTCATTGTTTGAACACCAAGAAAAAAGATTTTAGTGGCATAAGGTGGAATAAGGATGGGGTTGAAGTAAGGTGGAGACTTGGACATTGGGTTGAGGATAATTGAAAACAAATATGTATAACAGAAAATCAAACAGTTTTACTGTGAATTATTTAAAAAATCACTTACATTTAATAAGAGAAGCATTTTTTTTCTTTGCCATTCAACAAAATGTTTCAGGTTTTCAATAACGTTTATCATATTTTTAAAACCAACTATTCCCAAAGTTTTGACTATTCAGATTTTAAAAATCTTAACAATTTCTTTTATAAATATTTAACCCTTTCCCAAGCAAATAGATAAGGGAAGTGGGGATAGGGTGGTCGTCACCACCCTTATTGGAGACAAAAATTGATATAGGACCTGTGCCATCAACTAAGGGTTTAAATAGGACAAAATTATGTTTAAAAGTACAAACAAAATTGGAAGGAAAAGGTATTTCTGATGCTTATTATAGTTAAGGTTAGGTTAATTAGAGCCACGATGGAATATTTCCCCAGAGGGTGACTGTTACAGCTGTAACAGCATGGTTTAGAAATAACTTAATAAAATTAAGAGGGTAGGGGGGTTTAATGCCTCACAAATAGGTTTGAGTGAAAGCACCACTAAACTCTAAATAAATCCTAAAATAAACACATTGTGTTTTCCCCCTAAAAATGACCAACATTGAGCCATTGTGAATTTGGCGACATCAAGAGAAAGGAATAAGAGACAACTTAAATAATATCTGTCTGTCTGTCTCCGAATTAATATGGTGCTACAAAATTAACAAAAAATGTAATATATTATTTCAAACACAAGAAAAATATCACTAGAATAGTTATTTATCGCATATACAGCTTTCTGCGGATGATAAAATGATAAAATATATTTTGAAAATTGTCTGTAATACGATGCTCTACGTAATTTTTAGTATGACTGAGAACCGGTTCTATTCCAGTGGATATTAATCGGTTTCGAAGCAATGTTGTAAATATTTATACTGTGATCAAGATTGAGAGTTAGTAAAAACAAAATTTTCTCCCCTCCAAAATATGCTTGTTCTTACATTCAAAAACAAGGATGACAACATCCATAAAAGCGAAGCACTGAAATGGTAGGACAAACGGACATTTACACTTGTAGAGTGTCAGTACTGAATAATCCTAATATAAATCCTAATAAAAGAGTCGAAGCAAAATTGTAAGTAAATTTGTTAAAAAACTGCTTGATACAGGATAATGTTTATGGACATACTTACATTTTTAAGACTTGATTATAGAGTTGCTTCGTTTATTACATTATACTTTGTTGTCTCAGGAATCAATATACGAAAAATCAGATCAATCCGATGATTAGATCACATAAAAATTTGATGTTAAAAAAGTAAAAAATCAACATGTTTAAAATGGACGTACGGACATTTTGGTAATGATTATGGAGTTGCTACGCTTTCTAAATCGTACCTAACTGCTAAAGGAATCGATAGGACAAGTCTAACATGCCTAAATTAGCGAAAAAAGCTATCCGTTACGGACGTACGGACGGACCGACCCTAATTATAGAAAAGCTTCGCTGTTAAAAACAATTATTGTAAAATAATAGCACCACATTCTGTTTTGATACAAATTAGTATTTCCATTTAATAAGTAAGGTTTTTATGAATTAAAGGGTCTACTCATCAGCAATTGTCAATATTCATATGTTTTAAAAAGTGTTTTATCATTGATGTAAAATAAAATTAGCAGCGTCTACTCCTAAAATGGATATAGAATATTTTTGGATAATATGACAGGATAGAAATTTTTGTTAATGTAGGTTGCTAAAATGTACATAATTTATTTGTCAGTTCTTTTATCCAGTCAAGGGAAGGGGATGGAGTGGATGGAGGTGATCGTTATTCTGGCCAGCTGAAAGTTTCACTTTATTAGAGACAGGCCGCTTTATATTCAAAAAGACAAAAAAAGTGTAATATCTTTGCTATAAAAACAATCACTCAATTGTATTAGTTTTTACTATTCAAAACAAACACTTTATAAATTGTTGATAATCTAAATTTGGAGAGTAAAAAATATTTACTTAATTTAGAAGCATTACAAAGTGTCTTAAAAAAACAGCCATGTGACGTCATAATAATGTTGGATGTGAGAAGTTGGAAAGAAAACTTCTAAGAAAGAGATGGATAATCTTTTTATGACGTCACATGGCTGATGTTTGCAACACTTGGTAAAGATTCTTAATTTACAAATAAAAATGGCTTTATATTACTGATTTTAAGTTTAAATACATAAGTTTCTTTCACTGCTTTATGGGAGCACCAGTATGTTTTTCAGGATTTATGGAGACACCATTTTATTTTGAATGACATTTTAAACAATTTTCAATTGATTTCAATTGGCGGCTCCATATTCTGTATAACATCTAATTATTCAAATTTGATTTTTATAAACAAAAACATTTACAAATTATGTCTTTTGAAGGTGAAGAATGGGGGGTATATT
Organism: Acartia tonsa; assembly: GCF_053477335.1. NCBI lineage: Eukaryota > Metazoa > Arthropoda > Copepoda > Calanoida > Acartiidae > Acartia > Acartia tonsa. The sequence goes on along the minus strand of NC_137262.1, from coordinate 6,458,212 downwards.
TCCAATAAAGACTGCTTGGTCAATATGTAAATTTCCACAATATTCCAAAAAATAAGCATTTTGCTATAATGTAAAAATGTAAAATATTATACCTTTTAAAAATTCAATAATTTTTTTATTTCTTCTTGAGCCTAATTTCTTAATAAATAAGTTCAATTTTAAACCGGAATAACAACTAGAAACCCATATCTACCATGCAACTCATTTTTAAAAATAAAACATCGATAGAAAAAGGCATTAAAAGGATAATTATTGTAAATAAAATTTTGCAATTTTCAGCGGCATTATTGCGCTGGAAAAATCATCGAAATCCACAGTTTTGCCTAGAAAATTTGAATTGATGTTTGTAAAAAGTGGCTATGATTGATAACGTAACATAGACTAGATATTGTCATATAGATTGTCAATTATGTTTTAGTACCTCATTTACTCTATGATTCATATTCATTATTAATAATTCAGTTTTGATCATAAAAGAGTTTGTGCGTATTCAGATCTCTGAAACGGCTACAAAGGGAGAAATGGCCGTTGAAATTACTTTAGCACAAACAAAAATATTGTATGAAAATTTGAATCAATTTTTCTGTCATAAAAAGAATCAGATGTTTGTCTGTGTGTCTTTTGATACTGAAGAATCTTCCTTCCTATACAAAGAAGCTTCTCATAGGTCCTGTGAAGGTTTATAGCTATTTTGGAGGAGGGTACTAAAAAAAATTATTTTTGGAGAAGGTTGACTCCCAACCCTTCCCGACTAAAGTGCCCCCTGGAGGCCTCTAGGAACATATTTGCTAGTATATTATACAAAAACACAATGGTTTTAACAGCGAATCTATTCTAGATATTTGTCTATGTAATGTTGTCAATTTATCTTGTATCGTGTGGCTTGTCTATCATATTTAAAAATGCATTTTTCACCAGAAATAAAGGAATAATAAACAGCATAAATATAAATATTTGATTACTTTTCAATATTAAAGTTTAAATAATGAACAATTTATCTAATTCAAGAAGAGTCTTTGAAGAGTAAAATCTAGGAATAGCTAATATAGGTAAAAATTACAAAATGAAAAAGATTTAAAAGCACTTAATAATAACAATTTTGCAATTTAAAAGAAGGATAAAAAAAGAGAAAAAAACATAATCGAAAATGTGTATCAAAACTAGGTGTGTTTTACAGAATACAGACTATATTGGCTTGTATTTAGTGTATTTTTGCTGCAGATTATGTAACTTTCTAATGTAGCTACTTTAAAAAAAAACTTAATTTTAATATTTACCTTTTTTACTTATTCCAAAAATGCATGATTTTCGCTAGTTTTTTGGTAAAACCAAGCTTGCAGGACTAAATACACACAGAAAACCGCACTACTGCACACACACACACATAATGACACCATACACACACACACGCACACACAATGACACACTAACACACTAATGTCCATTTCTATTTTACATTTTGTCCTTTTAATCACCAAAGTTATTCTACAAATCAAAAACAAGTAAAAATGATGTCTTTTGTGGCATTAAAATATTAGTAAAGCGCAAAGGTAAGACAATGGACAATGAATAAATGTACAGTCCCCATTTATGACAATCTCTTCTGTACATCAAAATTATTGGTGTAAAGGTTTAGCCACTGTAAGTAGGTACAACCTAATGAAGTCTTGGTAAAAGCCCAAAAAGTTTAAAACATTTTTAAAACTTTGGGTACCAGTAATGTATGTCAAGTGTTCTTTCCCTTCCTAGTGAAAAATAATTTGTCCCATTAACCTAGGATTGTTAATTACCTCACCCCTTAGATTTAGATTTCTCTTAAAAATAAATCATTTTCATCAATTTAAGAATATTTCTTACAAAACAACTAGATATTTAAAATAGCAACAGAGAAATTTCAAAAAGAGCTATGGGCTATGTAAAACACCTTTAATTATATAAACTTTGCCTGAAAGTCTTAGGTTTTCATGGTAATGTGTTGTACCCTACATTTTTTTTTATCGTCTCTGGTATGCCTTTTTGTCATTTTTTTCGTTGCTGGATTGTTTGACTACTATGTCCTGATAGACGTATCTATCCATCTGATCTAAATGGTGGACCTGTTGCCTCACCCCCCCCCCCCTCCCTCTGCCCCTTGCTATTCCCCCCGTGTAGATGCCTAAATCTATTAGCTCAAGTCATAGTATAAAAACTTTAAACCCTTGAAGAGTTTTTAGCTGTTACCTGTTGATTTAAAAGTAGTAAAGCTAACCTGCAACTTTCTGTACATCAGAAAATGTTATTTTAAAGGCTTTTCTCGTATTCATTCGAATCTGGTGGATAGGAACCGGTTCTCATCCATACGAAAAAACTACTTCTAGCATCGTATTATATCCAGCTTTCTACGAATATAAAAATGTACAATCATAAGATTAAAACCAGTTTTTTTTAGCCCGTGCCTTCGGCACCTCGGGGCTAAAGAAACTAGTTTTAATCTTATAATTGTACATTCTATGTCCGCGGAACGCCGTTTATAATACGATTGAGAAATAACTATTCTCGTATTCATTCGAATCCGGTGGATAGGAACCGGTTCTCATCCATACGAAAAAACTCCAGCTTTCTACGAATATAAAAATGTACAATCATAAGATTAAAACCAGTTTTTTAGCCCGTGCCTTCGGCACCTCGGGGCTAAAAAATCTGGTTTTAATCGTATAATTGTACATTCTATATCCGCGGAAAGAGGTTTATAATACGATGAAAGAAATAACTATTATTTCATTATTAAAACATCCCTTTGAAAAATAGGCCCTTACAATATAACTCACGTTTTCTGTAGATGAGGAAATGGGATTTACTTGTTTGTTATGTATGAAATAATTCTGGGAAAATTTGCAATACCCTTTATTTTACTTTGCACGTCCATCTCTGTTTTACTTTTTAAAAGGCTTAAGTAAAAAATATTTTTTCCATAAAATATATCTTTGTCTGTGGTGTCATTAAATAATTTAACCTACAATAAAAGTTCTTACCTTTACAGTAAATGTTTAAGGACATATAAAAACAAGGATGACAACATTCATAGTTAACGAAAATCTTTCAAACGTTTTATAGAATCCCATCTCATATAGCAGCCAAGTAAATCTAATTTTTCCCTCCGATCCTACCATAAAAAAGGATTTCTTTTGTTTTACAGTATGGCTTCGAAACCGATTAATATCCGTTGGATTAAAACCGGTTCTCAGCCATATTGAAAAATCATCAAATATCATCGAAAATATACAATTTTCCACGGTATTAAAAATAAAATAGAAAATTATAAAATTCCAACCAGTTCTGTGATGCCTGGCCTTAAGCCCCACGAGGCTAACAAAACATAATTTTTCATTTTAATACCCATGGAAAGCTGTCTATAATACGGTGCGATAAATGACTATTCCTTATTTTATAGCCCTGAACAAAACTTATTTGTAATTGGTCATTGAAATATTTTGGTTTGTAGACAAACATCCTGTTTTTGTATCTAACTCAGGGAGGGAGGGGACATTGGACTTATTCGCTGCTTAACAGCTTTGGGGACTTTTATTGAATTTTCATTGGTTTATTGTTAAAGTTAAGTGTCCAAACGTTTTAACCACTAATTGTAATCCATAGAAGGGGTAAGTTAGAGTTTCATCATTTGAGAAGTACATTGATTTATCGGCCATTGTCTTATCCCTTTATATCCCTGACAAAGCTCCACCTAGATTGCATCACAACTATAGGCGTGCAAAGGCTAACGCTCTTGATGGGGAGGGAGGCATATAAAAATCATATATACTCATAATATTATATTCAAACATTCTAAAACCCTCCTATCTATAGAAAAAAAGTTAGACTTCACTCAAAAGATTACTATCTCACAAATTTTTAATTTAGAGTCCTTATTCATATTCTTAGCGGAGTAAATTGTCCCCCTATTAAAGATGAAATAAAATTAAGGAACCAAAGGATAAGAAAATAATTATACACAGAATTATCCGTTCCTTAGATAACAATTTGTTGTCAAAACGTTTGTACACTTAACTTAATAAACCTACCAATCAAAATTTTTATAAAGTTGAGCCAACTAATAAGAAAACGTAAATACAAAACTACGGGGACTAGTGTAATAAACAGCCCAATATCATCTACCTCTCTGAATAAAACAGACAAAGACCTTTCTCGTTTTCATTCGAGACCGATTGATATCCGGTGGATTATAACCGGTTATCGTCCATAAGAAAAAACTATGTCTAGCATAGTATCATATCCAGTTTTCTACGAATATAAAATGTACAATCATAAGATTAAAACCAGTTTTTTAGGCCGTGCCTAAAAAATGGTTTTAATCTTATATGTATTTGTACATCTTATATTCGCGGAAAGCTGTTAATAATACGATGCAAGAAATAAATATTCTGCGCATGGCAAGAGTGGAGTCTGTTTTGGACGAAATGTTAGCGGGTGCGCTGCGTGTTACGCCTTAGCTCAAAGTTAAAGAATAATTAATTTTAGTTCTATCCCTGTATTCCTGGAGTAAAGGGTGATAGTAATATAATCAAGGGCCAGGCTTAAGTTTAAGGATTTTATGAAATAACAGTTACTCTATGACTATCATATTTAGCAAGGTTTTTACCATTAAAAATAAATTGGAATACTAGTTGTATTGGTATAATGTACTCTGAAGAATGTTGCACCACATGTCGCCCTATATTTTTTTTAATTTGGGGGTTGGCAATTTTTTTCTTTTTTGAATGGTGGGGTAGTCCAACCCTCAAGAAAAAAAAGCTCTAAACAAACCACTGGAATACCAGTATATATATTTCTTCCAAAGCACAACCATGTTAGCCAAGCAGTTACCTACCTAGATGTTAAGCTTTAGACAGACGGACAGACATTGTTCATTTCTATTTTTCTCTCTTTTTATGAATACTTTCCATAGTACATCAATTTTACTCTTTATTTATCTTTATGACCATATATTGTATTTTTGAAAAGTCAGCTCAGTTTTAGATGCATAGCTTCCCTTCAATTATAATTGTTCTGAACCATAAAAATGAACCTAGAGCATAACTACAAGCTAAATGTTTTGTCTGTCTATCGGTTATATTTTTTCATTGTGATGTGTATTTTTTTGGCTTTATTTCTCTGCTCATTTACTTTTATTTTAATAAAATTTGTTTCCTTGAAGAATTGAAGACTGATTGAATAAATTTTCTGTAATAATAAGTAGTATGGTTTTTGGTTTGATGAAGCAAAGAATAACTGAAATTATCATGTGAGCTAAGTTATGCATTTCAGAAGAAAATGTATTAAAATCAAATTTCTTTCATAAAACGGACTTCAAAGTACAATTAAAGATTTTCATACACTGTTTGCATTCCAATTATGGACGTAATTTTCCTTGTTTTTCAATCCTCATACTAAAGTAACAGGATGTTTGTCTGTCTCTTTGTCTGTGTGTTTGTACCGAAGGATCTTGCTGACCGCTGAACCGATCGGGTTCTCCTTAACAGGGTAACTTCTCATAGGTCGCGGGAAGGTTTAGAACTATTTTCTTGGGGGGTGGGACACCCCCAACCCCCCAAACAAATCTACATTTTCTTTTAAAATCTAAAATAAGAAATTGGGTTATCAAATTCGACTTCCCCTCCTCAAGTGCCCCAAGAGGCCTCTAGGGGCGTAGCCGCTAGTATTTTATATTTGCATTAGTTTTGCACCTTATCTTTTCCAGACAAGAACAGTGATATGTTTTCTGAAAATAAATTTTTGAAAAATATTATTCTTCGTCCTAATTAAAGTAAATAGTAGCTTCGTCACTAGCCTTGTATTCTAAGGTAGACAGAGAGTCTAGAAGGCAGAAAAAAACCTAAATACATTCCAGTTTGTATGTGAAGCTTCTATTAAATGGAGAACCTTATTGGTTCAGTGGGGAGAACCATAATGCTTTTGTTTTTAGCTTGAAGATATTTGGATAAAGTTTGATGAAAATATTTGAAACAAATTGAAAAAAGAAATTTAAATCTGGCGTTCTCCTCTTTTTTTTTAAAAATTTGAGTATCCCCCCCCCATCCCCCCCGACAGAAAAAAAACTATTATAGGTTAGGTTAGGTTATAAGCTAGGGAGCCGAGCGCTGCGGCTAGGCAGGCAAGGGGGCCGAGCACACGGCTAGGCAGGGTAGGGAGCCGAGCTCTGCGGCTAGGCAGGGTAGGGAACCGAGCGCTGCGGCCAGAGTTCATATTTCTGTCAGGGGGGGGGGGGGTACTAAAAAATTTCAAAATTTAAACAAATTTTTATAAGAGGATATTACCTTAAATCTGTCTAAATTGTTCTTTTAATAATTTGTCATAATTCCCTTTTTGTGGATAATATTAATATATCAATTTTAGCATATTAACTAATGCTGCTGTTTTAATAAATATCTAATAGCAAGCATAATAAAATCCCTTAATAGGGCATCCATTTTGTAATGAATATTCATTTGATATCTGATTAACACCCAGGCTATTGCAGACAACTAACACTTTGTTTGCACAACCTTTTTCTTGAAGTACGAACTGTGCATTTTAATGAGTGGCGCCTGTTTAGGACTTAGACATTCTTAAATTCTTACTTTTAATATCGCGCGTATGACATAGCAGCAGTAGATACATCTAATATTTTTTTAGTTACAAAGCAGTTTTAGCCGAGGCTCGACCATATCACCTTCCGTTTGTCCTACCGTCTGATTTTAGAGCTTCCCTTGGATTTTGTCATCCTTGTTTCAGCTTATGTAACGGCCAACCCAGGTTATGATAGTACCAAACTATGCATAAAAATATGTTAATATGTGAAGTAATTTTATTATCATTATTTTGTATGCTTATGTTGAAATACATATCTATCTATCTATAATTGAAGGATAGTTTTTTAACCGAATGACAAATGGATAAAATTAATTATTGATAATCTTTGCAATTAATTAGCATAAACCTCTGATATGGTTTCTTTCCTTATATATAATTATATGACAGGTTTCCTTAATTTGAAAGTTTAGTATTTTTTAACCCCCTTAATTCTCATTTTTTAAAGCTTTTAGTTAGCTTTTCTGGGAATGAATAAAACACGGCAACGTTGTTGAAAAGAGACTATCCAAGGAAAAACACACAGCTCAGTAGTAGGAATATATTTCGATTAGTCACATCTAATCCTTGTCAACCTTCACAAAATTTACCATATTTCATATATTTATAATAAAATCAGATACATAATTTTGAAAAAAAGTAGGTTATCTTAAAAGTTAAGTTAAGTTAAATGTATTATTATGAATATAGATTTCCCTTCTATGGTTCTTTCTTGACAAAAGTTTGTTTGAAACTGATCAATTTAACCGCTGGTTTTGGTGTAAAGGGAAGGGGTAGAAGGGATGGGGGTTTAAAAATCAAAGTTTAAAGGAACTTTTCTGGGAAGCTCACCCGCTCATTGCATTGGTTTAATTAAAGTCAAGGTGAGAGAGAGATGATGTCTTTAAGTTCGACAGTTTCAATTAAAAGGATTCTACCTAATTTTGTTTCATAATATCATTAAAAGTTTAAAGATACAGATTGAAAACCTTATACAAATGAGAACTCTTTTCTATACCACTAAATAACAATACCAATTATGCAGGTTTTAGGCTATTTTTGGTGTTGTTCATTTGCTAAACTTTTCCTAACTTAGATTCTAATATTCTAAAATCCAGCAATTTATAAGATCTTATACTACATACTAACACACTCATAGAGCTATTTAGTATTATGCACTATAGGTTTTATTTTTAGATACATATTTTCAAGTTTGCTTGTATAGAAAATAGCCTAAACCCTTACTAAGATCATTACAACATTTCCTGAATAGATGAATATGTTATGCCGTTACAGAGATCTAAAGATAAAAAGGACAAGTATCCCAACTCTTATGGGCGTGTTTGTCCTTGTTATTTTCTTTTAAGGCCGAAAAAGCATTTAAGATATTTAAAAATGCCAGCACCTATTTCCACGGGTAGGTAACTTATTCTGAAAAACAAAATACTTTTCTATATTAATTTTTTTTTAGAAATATGAGGTATATTTGTATATTTCGATTAAGTTCTTCTATTCAGGGAAGCTTACATTTGTTTTTGGCACATTTCATCTAAATTATATAAATAGGGGTTTAGTTTATTTTTTCTATATAATGTGCCCTTATATGCTTAAGGCACAGCCGATAGTTTAAAATGAATCAACAAGTATAATTAAATTCAACGGTACCTTTGATAAATAAAGAAATGCATATTAAACTTAGCTTCGGTAATCAGAAGCATTACACTACTCGATTGACTTGTAATGCAAAGAACAACTGAATAACTTACCGACCAAAATTATAAAATCTTTTAAAGATGTTCTTCCCGGCATATGACTTTTTCTCACTCTGGCCTGTGTAGTAAAATATATAGCCAGAGTGGAATTTACCTAACAATATTTATCTTTACTCTCCTCCTTCCCTGTTAAAAATAATGAATTTACCTAACAATATTTATCTTTACTCTCCTCCTTCCCTGTTAAAAATATTGAATTTACCTAACAATATTTATCTTTACTCTTCTCCTTCCCTGTTAAAAATATTGAATTTACCTAACAATATTTATCTTTACTCTTCTCCTTCCCTGTTAAAAATAATGAATTTACCTAACAATATTTATCTTTACTCTTCTCCTTCCCTGTTAAAAATATTGAATTTACCTAAAAATATTTATCTTTACTCTTCTCCTTCCCTGTTAAAAATATTGAATTTACCTAACAATATTTATCTTTACTCTACTCCTTCCCTGTTAAAAATAATGAATTTACCTAACTATATTTATCTTTACTCTCCTCCTTCCCTGTTAAAAATATTGAATTTACCTAACAATATTTATCTTTACTCTCCTCCTTCCCTGTTAAAATGTCGACACATGATTATGGCGACTCTGAATTACATATTTACAAACTTTCTGGTTAAAATTAATAGCTGCTACGCTTTCTAATTGTACCTAACTATCATAGGAATCATCATGCAAAGTTTGAAATCAATAGGACAATTTGACATGTCTAAATGAATGAAAAGAGCTATTCATTACAGACGGACGGATAAAATTATAAAAAATCTTCGCTTTTAAAAACTATTAATATAGCATAAAAAGCGCATAAATATCGTTTCCTTTGCCTAAATGTTTGAGATTTTTCTGACAGGGATTTTCTAGATTTTAATTGCACATCGTTGCTGATAAATAGCAAACATTTCACCCAAAATTTTGCAAACAAAAACAATCTACCTATCCCTACAATAGAGATAATAAATGAGATGCCTCATGAGAATATTACTCAAAACGCAATGACCTCTTTTTTAGCAGAATTTAAAACATAATGAGTAAACAAATAAAAATTCAGCTAACTTACTTATAGTTTAAAATCTTATATTGAATTAATGTCATATTGCTGAGCCCCTAGCCTCTAGGTGTATCTTTATTTTTGTGGAAAAAACTGTAATTAAGCGATTTGGTCTAGATTTTCGTATGTAACTCTTTTTCTCTACATTCTTTAACTTTATTATCTATAGTAATAAATAACTAAGATTTAAAGTGTTATTTTAAAAGAAATTAAGAGCATAATAAAATAAAAATTAGCTACAAAATTGTTTTGAAAATAATTCAATTGAAAAATACAAAAAACAAGGATGACAACATCCATAAAAGCGAAGCACAGAAACGGTAAGACAAACGGACATTAATACTTGTTTAGTGTCAGAACTGAATAATCAGAATATAAATGTATAAGAGTCAACGCAAAATTGTAAGTAAATTTGTTGAAAAACAGCTTGATTCAGGATAATGTTTATGGACATACTTACATTTTTAGGACTTGATTATACAGTTGCTTCGATTATTACATTATACTTTGTTGTCCCAGGAATCAATACACCAAAAATCAGATCAATCGGATGATCAGATCACATAAAAATTTGTTGTTAAAAAAGTAAAAAAAATCAACATGTTTAAAATGGACGTACGGACATTTTGGTGATGATTATAGAGTTGCTACGCTTTCTAAATTGTACCTAACTATTAAAGGAATCACCATGCAAAATTTGAAATCGATAGGACAATTCTAACATGCCTAAATTAACGAAAAAGCTATCCGTTACGGAAGTACGGACGGACCGACCCTAATTATAGAAAAGCTTCGCTTTTAAAAAGAGAAAGACACTATAGAGAGAAAATAAATTGTAAAATACTAAAGGTGAAAAACTTTTTAGGGAAGTAAAAGGTTAGAAAAAGACATTTAGGAAGAAAAGGAGATTTGATATCAAAGTAATATAAAAAGAGAAAAAGATAATAAAATGTCCCATTTAGATGTTTATCATACAAGATTTCTAGAGTAGCTACGCTTTTCCGTTTTATTTTAATCAAATCTTTATCATAATATTATCAATTCTTATAATTTGAATTGATTTGTAAAAAAAATTATCAAATGTAATTTTCTCACGAATTGAAAGGCATACTTTATTGCTTCATTAAATTCTGTTGTTTTAGCCATAAAAGACAGCAAAGTTTTTCTTCCGTTGAATTATCCCTCTTTAAAATTCATGTTTAAATGTAAAATTGTAATGAAACATTACAAGTGTTTCAATTCTACAAATGAAATGAAACAACTTTTTTTAAATAAGCGAAGGTATTCTAAAATTTACTTTGTTTGTTGAACTTACACAAAAAAAATTAATTGACAAAAAGCATCATTGATACAGTTTAGATTAATTTTTCGATTGCTTTCATCAAAAAAAGGACGAATTAGAAGCTTCACTTAAAAGCATGTATAAATGAACTAAATAAGAAGGTATATAGACAAATAGACAGAGGTGTATATTCATTTTGACAGACAGATAGACAGCGAGACAAACAGAAAAAGAATTCAATAATGGATGTAGAATATACATGGATATTATTACAGGAGAAAATGGTCGTCAATTTAGGTTGCTATTTCCTCTGTCATTTATTGGTCAGTTTGATCATCCAGTAGGAGGAAGTGGGTAAAGGGGGGATGGACTTTATTTTAGCCCACTAAAAGATTCACTTTATTAGAGTAAATTTTGTGTAAGATCCAAATTATAATAAATCCATTAACTTGATAGACAGATAGACGATTGTAATAAGAATTAAAAAATATCATAAGAAGTTAAAAAACTTTGAGAGGTGTTAAAAAATGGTCCAAACTAATATATGAAGAAACTATGGAATCTAGCTTGTAAAAATGCTATTAAGACTAAATGAAGTGTTTGCTATGTAATTTATAACAAAAGTATACAAATAACAAGGACAATATATATGCATCGTCAATTCGTAGCGCAGCTTAAATGTGAATGAAAAAACGGTCCCTAATTCAGGGATAATGTACCAAAAAATAAATTTGCATCCAATTTCTGCATATTTATTATTTCTATTTTCTCTGTATTTTCATTTCATTTATTCTGGATTATATCACAAATCCACTAAATTTTTATATTTGTTTTGTTAAAATTTGAAATTTCTTAAAAATCAATATTTGGTGTAAATGCCAAAAATTAAATACATTATAAAATTTAATCTTTTTACTTGCATGATTAAAGTAAAAGAATAGAGGGGGCACTAGATATATGTAACTCTATCCACGGGATGGGGACCCTTTGCCGACTTTCAATTGTGTCAGCAAATAGCGTGGCAAATATACACAAGTCGTTACAAAAAAGCAGAAAGCCATTTTGCTAGCAGACGAAAAGAGTCTCCACCATTTGGGCCAGGTAAATGTCTGGATTATACATCTATTCTTGCTTGGATGTAAATAGGTGACATGAATTGTGGAAAAGCTACACTATTAAAAATTCTAAATATATGGAATATGTCAATACTAGCAAAAGCACTATATTCATTTAACATAAAAATCAATACTTTTGCAAAGCCATGTTACGTTTTACTTTAAACATTTTCTTTTTATGTAAGTTTTTTTTATTTATTTTAATGTTATTTTTGTAATTTTGATTTAAGCTTTATAGAAACTTCCTACAAATTTAAAACCTTGCAGGTTTCTGTGTTTGAAACGTTTATGTCCAGTTAAATGTTAAAGACTAAGAAACCGTTTAAAAATCATTTATAATGAAGAAAAATCTAAATATTAAAATGTTGTTGACTTAAAAATATACATACATATATGCAAGATTTTTTCCATCTGCTAATTGTTTAGGATTTTAATCAAACTTATTTTTACAGAATACATATTCCTTTCTTAGCAAAAAAATATGCTTCAACGAAAGAGAAAAGAATAAAAGAAATAACAAGAATAATTTATTTACTAAAGTAGCGCAGCAATATCCAACTTACAAAAATTTCACAAAAACAACATTCATCTATGAAGTAACAAAAGTGTTGGGTTCGAGTCTGGACCTTACAGCGTCGTAATAGAGACGTTAAAAATTATGCTTAGTGCTTTTATATCTGGCATATGACAATAATAGTAAGTTAAGGAGGAATGCCTTGGCCTATAAGCAGGTGCAACTCATTAAAATACACATTAAAGGTCTTGCCAGCTTATACCAATAACGAAATTAATTCGAAAATAATCACGATACCTATACGTTTTTTTCACCTGTCGTTGGGGGGAAACACATTGTAACATTGATGACCTCTCCATTTGCCCCCCAAATATTATTTTAGATTTATTTCGTTTGTTGGTTATAAACCTTATTGCTAAGGTCGTGCAATTAATGAGTTGGTTGTCTGTTGGATGTTACTTATATCCTATATTGTGCGGAGGAGTGTTGCATCAAATTACAGGCGAATAATGCTCTTGGCTTCTCTAGATGATATATTAGATTCAAAGAAGAACGCCACCCCAACGATATAATTAACGAGGTGAAATCCTAGAGTAGCTGCGCTACTAAAAATTTAGAATATTTTCCCCGAAATTTTGAATAATTTCTGCAAGATAACGGATTTTCTAGGATTCAATAAAAAGATTTTATAATTCGAGGAGTCCTGTAACGAAGCTGCTCGACAGTTTTGACTTGTCGGCCTAAAACTAAATAAACCTTGAGTGTAAATTTTATAATTTTATGGTAATTTCCTTTTCAGTATGGTTTCAAAACCGATTAATATCCGCCTAAAGCTGTCTATAATACGATGCGCTAAATAACTTTTATCGAAGTAAGGGTTTTACATACATTTTTATTGTCCATTGTCTTATCCCTTATGACTTTACATATATTGTTGCGCTACTGTGGAATTTTGTTATTCTTGTTATCAAAAGCGAAGCTCTGTTATACTTAGGGTCGGTCCTTACATACGTTCTTTTCATTTGATTAAAAATGTTATAACTGTCTTATCGATTTTAAACTGTGCATGATGATTTAGGAAGCAAAACAACTCTGTAATCGTTACAAGAAAGTCCATACGTCCATTTGAAACTTACAGATTTATATTTTTTTGGCAACAACTTTTTGTATTATATAGTTAACTTATTCATCTGATTTTTGGAACAATATTTACTAGTACAACAAAAAACAATATTCTAAGCGAATCGACTCTATAATCATATAGGTACTAAGTATATATTAATGGAATATTTTTGTTTAAGATTACACCAATTTATTGTCAATTGTCTTATCCCTTAAGATCCTCGAGTTTTCAGATATTGTTGCGCTAATAATGAATGTTGTTTTTCTTGTTTTTACATAATTCTTGTTCTTTTGAGAAAAGTTGTGCATGAAAAGAATGCTATGAAGTTTTTTAGCTATTCTTTCCTAAAGCATAGCTATTCCAGATCTTCAGAATATCTGTGTATTTCGTTAAACATTTCGTATTACAATATGAATAAGTTTAGAAATCATAGGATAAATTGTCTTATTTTGTATACTTAAAAACTTGATTGTCTTTATGTGTCTTGTTATTCATCAAGATCTCAGAAAAGGCTGAATGGTGATATTCTGCTTTTCTAATCTTGACCTTCTATTGACTGGTTTGGTGCCTTTTTATGGAGCAAAGAGCGACCCTTCACTACAGTGGTGTGCACAGATATTTACCAGGGGGGGGGGGTGTAAAACCATTGGGGGTGAAAATGGGGGAATAAAGTTCTTCCTAATTCAAAATTTGAAGGAGGATTGTTGACATCCCCTATCGCATGCCAATGCTTCAATTAATTTTTTTTGTTATTGAATGTTATTTTGTTAAAAATATTCGATTTATTTTTTTTGTAAAAAAGTACTAAAAAATCTAATCTCAAATGAATGAAATAAACATTGAAAAGATTTTTTAAGCTTCTATTTCCACTTTTTATTGTCAATTTAAACCAAAATAAAATTGAAATTTTATTTTGAAAAATTTTGTTAATACAGATTCTATTAGAATATAAAGAAACTAGCGGCTGCATCCCTAGCATCTATGGCTCTGTAAATAAAGATTAAAATTAGATTAAAATCTGTAAATAATAATTAATAGGGCAAAAAGCAACCTAAAACCATTCTCAGGCTTAAATCTAAAATAGCCGATAACCATCCCAGGTTCAGTAATAACTTTGCCGTGATGGGGTGCACACGTACCTCTTCTGAGCTCTGTCTTGTGCTAGACTGAATTTTTTTAGTCTTTTTTTTTATACAGTCAGCTTATAAAGAAATGGGCCGACAATTGTATAAGAACCTATTGGATTCTGAAGAATTTTAAGAAGAAAAAACCATCATGAAGATCAGAACAACTTACCATCTCAGCGAAAGCCAACCAGAAATTTAAAATATAACAAAAAAAAAATCCGTTTACATGGACTTTTGTTTTGTTTGATAAACATGTGTATGTATTTACATCTCCCCTTTTCACCATCTTCGTCCTGTCTACCCCTCGCCTTCCCTTTCTCTTCTCCTACATGGTCAGGCAAGTTGACCCCAAAGCCAATCTTTTCAAACATGTGTTTTCACCTCTCCTCATCCTTTCACACCCAAGTCTTCCAACATCTACATCTAGAATTACAAACGGAACCACAATAGGCATATCAGAGACAAAACAAATAAAATTTGGGGATATTTATTTGTTTCAGTTATTACTCCTGAATTGTCAGTATAATCCCTTGGTTGCTCGTGCCAGGCGTTGTCCATTTTATTATGAGCAGAGGCATTTTTAATTAAATGTTCGCGTCGTGCTGTAGACGAACTGTCTTATACTAAGGCATTTTCAAGTTAATTTTCCGCCAAGTATTAATACAGAAGAAATCAGTATCCTGTACAAACTGTAAATATCCTCAATAGCAAAGCTGACGGTTTTATTCATCATTCTTTCCATGGAATCTTCATCACATCAATCTAAAGAACATATCTGAAAGAAGAATAGCATCAATATATTCAACTACAAATCTATATTATCTATTATCATGCTGATTATCATTATTATAATCTTTATTATATATGCATAAACTATGTTATTATGGGGAATAACATAGGCATATCATTATTTTCCAGTATTTAACCAAAGAAATACTGAGACTGCCCTATTTATGGCAACATTGCGGCCCATAGTGCCCTATCTCACCTTTGATCCAAGGAGGATCAAAATGTCTTATGACAATAACTCATTTATAACGAATCTTATCTCTATGTAGTTAGCTTATTATTAATATTATTCTCTGAAATGATAATGTTTTTTTTAAATTTATATGTATGATGTGTTCCTTTTAATTAAAATTGTTTGTATTTTTATCATGTATGTTTTATTCCAAAAGATGAATAAATCATTTAAACACAAACCATCCCAGGTTCTAAATGAATCTTGCCTGAAATCTTAATCTTCAAAAATTCGGATCAATTAGCTCCAAAAACCTATGAGGTTTAAGGGCTGTTAGCTGCCAAACGGCTGAACGAACATGTTATCAATGCACATCGTTATAATGAGCATTAGAAGGACTATAAATAGTATGTAATAGCCAAGATCCAATGGTGAACAGGTGATAATCGATACCAGAAACATTTTAACCTGAACTGCACCTGAGGTGGATTCTTTAAAAAAATTTGCCCCACTAATCGCTTAGTGGGGCAAAATTGTTTTTGTGAAAAATCCTCCAAAATCACATAAAAAATCTACAAAAATTAAATAAAATCTTATGTTCATAACCCTTCTATGATTATGTTTATTTTTTGTAGATTTTTAATGTGATTTTGGTGGATTTATCACGAAAACAATTTTGCCCCACTAAGCGATTAGTGGAGCAAACTTTTTTTAAGAATCCACCTCTGTTTACTGTTAATATCAACCAGGAACCGTAATGTTTAAATGTTAGGATACAATTAGATCTTGATAAAAATCCTGTCTTTGGTAGCTTGTAATAAGGAATGTACATTAGTTGAGAAGTCATTGTGTTTTCAAATTATTAAGATTTATGTAATTTTTATTATTAATGTAAGTAAAGGATTTTAGAATATTTACCTCCCCTCCCCTTTTCTCACCTTTCCTTCAATCTTAGAAGAACAATAGACGTATAATTTTGTTTTGGTACTCTCGCTTTGGTTAAAATTAAATTACCTATAAACCATAATTTGGGTTTTACCAACACCCCCCACCCCCCCCCCCCCCTCCATAAAAAGAAATAAATCAGGAAGATTAAATAACCACGTCAATTTTGATAGGGATAAAATTTTAGGAGGTTTAAAACCCTAAAAGAAATTCTTTCTTATCTAAGCTGATAAACAGACAGACTGACACACAGACATTTTGATTGTAGATCAGCTTCTTTACTAGAACAGGCTCTAGAAAGAAAAATTAGGGACAGATATATGGACGGACTGACAGACAGACATATTTTGACTATAAAGTATCTTTCTTACTAGAACAGGTTCTAGGGACGAGATTAAGTCCTAAATATTCTTAATGATTAGTGTACCTATCTCTATTGTGAAGAAGATTCGTAAGAGGAGAGTTAGTCCTAGATATTCTAAATGATTGGTGTACCTAACTCTATTGTGAAGAAGATTCGTATGAATCCATGTGGGGATTTTCAAAGTAATTTCCAGGGATTTCATTCATTGCGTAGGAAATGAATTCAATATATTTTATACAATATATTATACAGGGTGTCGCAACCAAAAATGTAGCGCTTACCTTTTTGAAGTATGTTAAACCAGCTTATACCAACAATGAAATTAATTGGGGGAAAAATCACGAAACCTATACGTGTTT
Source organism: Acartia tonsa (assembly GCF_053477335.1). Classification (NCBI taxonomy): domain Eukaryota; kingdom Metazoa; phylum Arthropoda; class Copepoda; order Calanoida; family Acartiidae; genus Acartia; species Acartia tonsa. The sequence goes on along the minus strand of NC_137262.1, from coordinate 6,440,996 downwards.
TTCAGTTGTCGTTGGGGGGCAACACATCGTAAAATTGACGACCTCTCCATTTGCCCCCCAAATATTATTTTATATTTATATCGCTTGTTGGTAATTCCCCCCACCCAAAAAAAAAATTGTTTGGGGGGGTAAATACCCTCTCCTAAATGGTTGGAGGTGCCTACAGCACCCCCAGGGTAGGAGTAAATTTTAAATGGGGGGGGGGGTAAAATGGATAACAAAATTGGGGGTATCTACGGCACCCCCAAATTCGTTTGGGGGGGGGGGGGTGATCATCTATTTATCCCCCCTCCCCTTGGACGTCCTTGCTAATCTTTATGAGTTTTAAGATTCACTTTAATAGCTTAGTATATATTCTGGGTTATTTTTAAAAACATTACAATTATATTGAAACTTCAGTAAAAATTTATTATTTAAACTCTTTGCCAATCATTAAATTTCATCTCAAACAAGGACGTTTAAGCTTTTTATTTTTAGGGGGATAAAAATCCGACACCCCCACAAAAATGTTTAAGATGCCTGCAGCAATACAATATTTTGAATTCTAAACATTTCACATTTTTTTCTTGGTAACTCTGTATTCTAAAGAATGTGTAATATTTATAATGTGAACTTAAATACAGATAAATATATTTCTTAAAACGTCATTTCTTAAACTTTAGAATAACGCCAGTTTGGAATTCATAATAATCTATAATACAAAGTAGAACGATGTCTGTATGTCTTTTTGTCTGTCTGTTTTTCTGTTTTTTAGCGAAGGATCTCGCCAACCGCTGAACCGATTGGGTTCTCCTTTACAGGGTAGCTTCTCATAGGTCCCGGGAAAGTTTATAACTATTTTCTTGGGGGGTGGGACACCTCCAACACCCCCAATAATGTAAAATACCCCCCCCCCCCCAAAAGAAAAAAAAATTTCTTTTTAAAACTAGAATTAAAAAAGTGGGGTTGATTACCCCCCTCCCAAAAAAAAAAAAATTTTCCCCCCGAATTTTTTTTTAAATTTTTCTTTTAAATCTAAAATACGAAAAATTGGTTTGATTAAACCTCTTAGGGCAAAGCCCCTAGAGGCTAGGGGCGAAACCGCTAGTAATACAAAAAAGTAAGATGTATATCTATCAATGTGTCTGTCCGTCAAAATGTCTCTTCGTCTGTCTGGTTAAATCTTAAGATCTCCTGCCATATCGATTGGCCTTTTCATGAAAAATATGTACTATTCAGACAAGGTTTTATATCATTTTGTTCAGTAAAAAAAGTTTTCTGATATTGTACATTCAGTTTTTTGTATCAAATTTCAATAGTTTAAATTTACCATCACGCCAACTTGGGACGAAGTCACTGGTACATTTAAAAGTTATATATAATATATATAATACATTATATATAACTTTTAAATGTTCCCAAGAAGTATAGTAGTTAAAAATGAATTGGCAAGTTTTCCATCGAATGCTATGTTAAAGTCAAAGCAACAATTAATTCAAACATCTTGATGAAAGGGAGGGAAAATTGACTGGTATTTACTTTTGGATATTATTTTTAAATTATTGGTTATCTTATAAAATTGAGTGTCCAAACATGTCAACAATAGTTTCATTTGATAGAAGGGTTAGCTTTGTTTATAATAAATGGGTTTATATTGCATTCGTCCTATTTGAATTGGTATAGATTATCAAACTGATTATTTTTATTTAACAACCTAGCGGTTTATAGCTGTTATAAATTCTAAATCATCTATTATGCCTAACATTTACATTTTTTCTTTAAAAATCTTATTTTATAAATAATTTATAAATCAGAACTTTTTTCTTTTATTTCTCCCCCTTGGAAGGGGGAATTGAAAAAATGTTAAAGCCATGACTATTCAGAAACTTGAATAAATATTCTTATAAAAAACGCTAGCATTTAATATACCGTAGCTCCACATGTGGGGCATCCGCTCGTCGTCGGGGAAGTCATTGCCTAAAATATCGGCTTAACACGCTTCAAATATTGTTCATACTGCTACGAGACATAGAAATTCTTTGGCCCAAAACCAGGCGAAACTCATCACAATGCACAAATGGGACTCCCAGTCAAAGGTCGTGCAATCAAAGATCTGGTTGTCATTTGGGCGTTACTTAACCCAATACCCTGTTTGTTTGGACAGAAAAGGAGAGGATTGTTGTTGGACCTGACGTTATAGGGTCATAGACATCAGCCTCGCACATTTTATAGGATGGATGATAATATCCAATCATTAGATTGACTGCATTTGTGTGAAAATGTCTTAAATCCGCATAAATTAAGTATATTTGATATCAACTTGCTAACGCCTCTATTTGTTTTTCAGAATAAAATTTCCTTATTGATGACTATAGAAGAATTGCTTATTTTGTTTTCTTTTTTGATGCATATCGCTAGGGAATAAGACTCATATATCTTGTTAGTAGCGAAGCTACTCTGTAATTGGTCTGTCAGTCCGTCTGTTTTCTATTTTTTATGCATAACCCAATGGAATAAGACTTATATATCTTGTTAGTAGCGAAGCTACTCTGAAATTGGTCTGTCTGTCAGTCTGTCTTCTATTTTTGATGCAATACCCTAGGAAATAAGACTCATATATCTTGTAAGTAGCGAAGCTACTCTGAAATTGGTCTGTCTGTCAGTCTGTCTTCTATTTTTGATGCAATACCCTAGGGAATAAGACTCATATATCTTGTTAGTAGCGAAGCTACTCTGTAATTGGTCTGTCAGTCCGTCTGTTTTCTATTTTTTATGCATAACCCAATGGAATAAGACTTATATATCTTGTTAGAAGCGAAGCTACTTTGCAATTGATCTGACAGTCAGACTGTCTAATATTTCTTATGCTTAACCCTAGGAAATAAGACTCATATATCTTGTTAATAGCGAAGCTACTCTGTAATTATTCTGTAAGTAAGTCTTTTTCCATTTATGTTTCAAATCATAAGAAATAAGTTCATATATCATTTAGAACATAAACAAGCTATATTTGTGTAACAATTTTACTCATAATCAATTGGGACTTTGATGTGATAGACATATATGTTTAAGGATTTAAAATCAATAATTTTTGTGAGTTAACGTTGTATAATCATGTACTTAGAAATGTAAAGTCTAATTGTACACAGTACAAGTTTTGTAAAGAAATTTACCACACAAAAATCACGCAGCTCAAATGTTCATCAGTTGCATCTAATCCCAGTCAACCTTGACAAAACAACCCTTATTTCATTCAAACTGCTTAAGAATGACAAAGTCTAATTGTGTCTATTTTTTAATATGCTAAAATCTGAAATGAGCATCGCAAATCCCTTAACTCCCCCCTCCCCCCAAACACACTCCACCTTTATTAAATCTATCTGTCCCCCCCCCCCCCCCACCTCTATTAATGGTTTCTCTTCACAGCAAGCGTGCAAAAGTTGTGCATACAATTCAGCAAAATAAATTGCAACATTAGCGCAAATAGTAAAGTGTCTATTTTTTGGTCGGAAAAGATTTTGGTTTTTGTTTGAACATCATGGTAAAGTGGTATCTAAATAGTCTTAGCATGAGAATTCTTAAATTCTTTTTTTCGCTAATCTATACTTTTAGCAAGAATGTGTTCACATTGCGTGCAAATCCTATATATATTTTGTTTTGGGGGTTTATTGGGTAGGGTTAGACTTTCTGAAAAGCAAAGTGTACTAGGAATGAAAATTAACCACCTCATCTTAAACGTAAAAAATATTTAAATTTAACTTACAAATAGGATTAGGACATAACCCCCTCTTTAAACAGCTTAAAATCTTTCCTGCTCCGAAAATAAGCAATTAAACATATAGGGAAAACTCACTTTAACTGTTAGCGAAATCTTACTGGACACAAACAGGTTTGATTCTTAATTATGAAGGAACAAAAAAAACTTGTTCAGAAAACATTTCCCTCCCAAATGGTTATGGGTGTGATTAATACCACGTGGTACCAGTAATATCACAGGAGGGAGTCTTACACCACACACCACCCCTCAATAACTTTTAGACTATCTTAAAATATATTAAGATTTCCTTTTTAGAACAATTTCTTTAAACATCCTCATTTTATTGTCTTCTGATATACAATTTTAATTAATTTTGTCGACTATATATTACATTCAGTAAAAGGTGATTCTACTGGAAAACACATTATCGACATATGTAACAAAATATATTTTTTAAATGACATATTAATTATATTTACGTCGAAATTATGTCCAAAATTAGAAAATAGATAAAAGGGATATACTTTTCTTCAACCATACCAAGTTTGAAATCGATAGGACAATTCTAACATGCCTAAATTATATATAAGACCTATTCACTCTGGACTGGCCCTAATTGTAGAAAAGCTTCGCTTTTAAAAACTTAAATATCTTTAAATATATTTAACTATTTAACATATAATTTAGGAGTAGTCTATGATTTAGATAAAATATCTAAAAGATGTAAAAAAAAAAGTCTTATTTCTGCTCGTACATCTCAAAACTGGACATGGAACTAATCTCTGACTACCGTTTTTGCATGGCTTATAGTAAAGAAAGCAAAAACTGATAAAAGAATGCTTGAGTTTCTGATCAAATTCTGCCAAAAGTTGCTTAATCTCATCATCAAGTTTAAACTGGAAATGTGCATGCCAATGACTTAGATATATTTAAGGGGTAGTGTGAAGAACTACCGGGCTTTAGTTTATTATAGACACACAAATATGGATAAATAATATGGGGATATTGTGACAGGAGAATTTTTGTCGTCAATTTAGGTTGCTAATATGTTCTTCATGTGTTGGTCAATAAGTTACTCCATAGACCGGGGAGGGGATAAGGTAAAGTAATAAAAGGGGGAATGGGGCGTTAATTTAGCAAGCTGGGAGAAACATTTTATCAGGGTACACAAGAATCTAACCTAATATCCCCTTATTTTATATACATTGACACACAAAACACAAACACACATCAAAATATATGTAAACAAGGACATTTATGTTCCCAAGTAGCGCAACAATAGCCATAAATATATGTAAACAAGGACGTTTATGTTCATCATATGTAGCGCAGAAAACATAGGAAATATAAACTTTGTAAAAAACACACATCTAAGCTTTAAATTTGAAGCAAAAGACTTGCTATTCCTTAAATAACGTTGGTTATATCCAAAAGAAACATATAAAAAACATTTTAAAAAGAGATCAAAAAGCATTTTTTCCCGTGGAGAAGCGGTGGGGAAGATATAGAAATATAGCCTAAATCCATCTCATAATATAAAGATTAAAATGCAGTTTAGTGGTCATCATGATCTTAAAGGACAAACAAACAAGAGCTTTATTAAAGCAATAGGATATCTGTCTGGTTTGCAGATCTCCTATAGGCAAGTGGCGGCGTCACTAGTATTACTAAACAATTTTTAAAACAATGTCGTTTATGTTCGCAGAAGGAAGATTTAGTTAGAATTGTCTACGTTATAATGATAACTAGTGGCTGCGCCCCTAGCATTTAGGAACTCTGTCGTCTTCAGAATATTAGCCTTAAACCATCCCACGGCCTAACTCTAAATGAAATAGCCTAAAACCATCCCAGAAACTATGTGAAGCTTCCCTAAAATGGATAACTCTAAAGTTTCAATTGTTATAGAAATCTTAAGCTACAGACATAAGAACCTTACTACTTTTTCTAATAGAGGATTTATAATTAGATCTTATCTTAAAAAAGAATTCTAATAACTTTCATTCGATTTTGTTAAAATACATGTTTATTATATATTTTCCCATATTGTTTATCAAGGCATGGTATCTAAAAGCATTCTATAACAGAAAACAACAAAAAATTCAATATATGAATTGTAATGTAATACAATGGTATCAGAATTTAAAGGAATATCCTTTAAAGTTTTGCAAAGTTAAAGACAAAAACTACTTCGTCAAATAACTGTCATGAAAGGGTTGCGTTGTAATTCCTAAACTTTTAAATTTTGAATGTACATATGGTGTTCTATTATTCTGCAGATTCCCCTGCTCAAAATATGTCCATTTTGATTAATTTCTGTTTTTAAAAATTAAAAGTTGCTTTGTAATAATCCATTTTTTACTTTTGACATGCATTTAAAAACAGGGAGTAAGGGAGGGGACAATGGATCGAATATTCAATTTTTAGGAGTCTCAGACTTTGGGGACTGGCTTAAAGGGAATGTGCAAGAATTTAGCTGTTTCTGACTGAGTTTGGGGACTTGCGCATAGAATGCTGCTACTCGTTATGTATGTTTTGAATATTGCAGACGGGGAGAAGGGATAAGGGAAGTGGGGGGAAGGGAAATAAACACTCGTTGTGTTAGTTTGGAATGTAGCAGACGGGGAGAAGAAAGAAGGGAGGTGGGGGCAAGGGGCAAGGGAAATAAACAGAATAAAAAGGGGCAGTCATATTCTTGCTAGCAGCTGGCGGGGTCCAATAATCTTTTAATATAAAATCACACCAAAAAAACCTCAATATATTTCATCAAAAACAAGTTGTGATTTCACTTTACATGACGCTATGGAAATCTATTATTCAATTAACAATCCCTTTATAATTTCCTACAAATTTATTGGATTAAACTGGATTTCATGCCCTTTCTTTGATAACTCTTATATTGAATTAATTGCCCATTGTCCCCTCCCTTACTCCCTGATTTAAAAATATCTTTCTAAAAGCGAAGCTTTTCTATAATTAGGGTTGGTCCGTTCGTCCGTCCGTACATAGCAGATAGCTCTTTTCGTTAATTTAGGCATGTTAGAATTGTCATATCGATTTTAAACTTTGCATGATGATTCCTATAATAGTTAGGTACGAGTTAGAAAGCAAAGCAACTCTATAATCGTTACCAGAAAGTCCGTACGTACATTTTAAACATTTTGCTTTTTAACTTTTTTAACATCAAATTTTTATGTGATAAAATTATCCGATAGGTCTAATTTTTGGAATACTGATTCCTAGGACAACAAAGTACATTGTTATAAGCAAAGCATCTCTATAATCAAGTCCTAAAAATGTATGTATGTTCTTAAATAATATCCTGTATTTAAGCAGTTTTTTCAGCCGATTTTCGTACGACTTTTATACATTTATATTCTGATTATTCAGTTCTGACACTATAAAAGTGTTAATGTTCAAATCTTCAAATGACCAGAAATTTAATTTTGATATCTTTAACTGAAAAAATTTTGAAAATCAGTCCATAAACACCAAAGATATAGGGGAAAATGTAAAAAATATAAAAATAGCTAAAAACCTGCAAAAAGGCAGTCTGACCGTCATTGTTGTTTTCTTCAAACGATGGGAAATTTAATTTTGATATCTATAACTGAAAAAAGTTTGAAAATCGGACCATAAACACCAAAGATATGGGGGAAAATGTAAAAAATATAAAAATAGCCAAAAACCTGCAAAAAGGCAGTCTGACCGTCATTGATGGTTCTCAAAACGACGGAAAATTTAATTTTGATATATCTAACTGAAAAAATTTTGAAAATCGGACCATAAACACCAAAGATATGAGGAAAAATGTGGAAAATAAAAAAATAGCCTAAAACCTGCTAAAAAGCCGTCCGACCGCCATTGATGTTTTATAGTTAATTGTGCTCCTTAATGAAGGGAATGTTGTCAAAAAAATTCAGCATTCTATCTTTTATAGGAGCTGAGTAAATCCCATTTCCCCCATAGCGTTACGGACTGACGGACTGACGGACGGACGGACGGACAAAGCGAATTATAGAGTAGCTTCGCTACTAAACAAAGCGAATTATAGAGTAGCTTCGCTACTAAAAAATGGTAACATCATACACAACAAAACTACTTACACACAAACACTCTCACACACTCACACACAAACACACAGATAAATGATGTATGATGGAATTTAGAATGGATGACAACAAAATTTCAGTTGTCATCGGCTTTTCAGGGTGCAAAGGATAGGCAAGAGAAAAAATTACATAAATTGTATAATAAAACTAAAAAAGATATTTTTTTCTACTTCTTATTAGCTCAGCTACTCTACAACTATGCTATTCTTATAAGTATAACCGTTTGTAACTTATTAAAGATAAAAAAAATATAAAAGTGTAGGAGAAAAATCTTAATTTAGGGGAGATAGCTCTTTAAAAAACCTGCACTGAGCTAAAAAATAGACTTCCTAGCTTTGGAGAAGCTTGGTGTTTTAGTGGTTATTGGGGGCAATTTCCATTATAAGGTCTGATTACCTTCCCATAAAAGCTGTCCATGGCCTATGAGACGCTTTGCGTTAGAATAGTCACAATATAGACGGACGGACTAACATCCTATCTATTTTATGGATAAATCTTTTCCTTTATTCCTGAGCCCCTCTCATCTTTTTAGCTCTTTAGGTTTTTATGTTTGATCATTATAAGTAATAAAAAGTGCTGTTTCATTCTCATCAAAAATAGATACTTACAAATGTGGATAGATTGATAAACGTACTTTTTTAGTGTGGGAATGTTTTTCCAATAGGCAAGGAAAAATCACAGTGATAAAACTTCACAATTATAACTAGGAAGGAGGCTACACTTTATAACATCACAATTATAAAACCTCGACTTGGTATAAGTATATGATAAATTCACTAAGTGAAAAAGTCTTGATACTTCCCAGCTATTTATTGAAATATATTTCGGTGGACATTGCACCCTCATCAGTCTAAATGACATAAATCATATTAATTTAATTTACATATTAAAAGATAGGTAAAAATAAAGAAATTTGTAGATCTATAAAGGCAGAAAATGTTGCTAAAAAAAAGAAGAAAATAATATGATCAACCTTGAGTTTAGTTGGATGTTAAAAGTAAACTGGATGGGATTTTTTTAGCAAGAGACAATATCAGCAGGGGGGGGGGGGTGTTTAAATACATTGATATATATAAATTTTAATATTTGCCATTTTTATATGAAAAAAAACTATTTTCTTTTTTTTTTTTTTTTTTTTTTTTTTTTTTTTTTTTTTTTTTTAAAGTTAGGTAACTTATAAGAAAAAAGTATGGATAAATATATTTTTTATTAAAAAATACAAAAATGAAAATACAAATTTTTTTGGTATAGTCCTTTTCGTGGCAATGCCTTTTAAGAGGCGTTTCATCGTATTTTAACAGTAGCTTTTTTCGTATTTCTAGCCCTTGCCGGGGGCTCTAACCCTGCGGGGCTAATTGTCTAACCATGTGGGGCAATAGCCTAACCCAACTTAACCTAACCTAACATAACCTATCAAAAGCTACCGTGTTCAATGATAAAGAATAAAAAAGACACATTCCATTTTTTTCATCCAAGAGAACCTACTTGAATTTTTCAAACTTTTTTAAGGAAGCACACAATATTAACTAAGAGTAATGGCCTGGCCAAGAACAGGGCGCATTTTATGACAAATACAAAGAAATAATGTCTGTTTGATGGTAATTTACGTAGTTATACTATTGTTATATCTAAATGTTTCAATTGCAGAAATTATTTCAAAACTTTACCTGAAAAAAATCTGCAATACTGATGAAAAAATGCCTTACCCTTAATAAACAAAAATAACAAAGATCCCAAACTTTTGAAGCCCTTATTTCATTGAATGATATTGACGAAAGAATTTTAAAAACAACAATTATTTTATTTTGTTTCAACCCCCCCCCCCCCCCCCTAAAAAAAAATATTTCGGAGATTTATAATTATTTTTCGATTAAAACAAGATAAACTCTAAATCAGGGCTCTGCTGCCGCGCGTCAGACGCGACTAAGCATCAAATTTAAATTCGTTTAGTTGCCTTGAAATTAAAAAAAGAAGGATTGCCATATTTGGGTCATGTTTAGACTTTTAGCTGATTTTTAAAGTTGTAAAAGGTTGATTTCCCTGAGGCTTACAGGTATAATTGTTTTTAATAAAAAAAATGACTTAGTGCCACAGAAATGACCAAACATATTATTCATAATTTCACATAACTAAAAAAAATAACATTAGGTCAAATATTTTTTTATAAACGTACTAATAATATTTTTAAAGTTGCTGCGCTTTTTACAGTAACTTGTCGTTACATGAATCTTCTCTATAACCACTAAATCGTCGTTGTGTCCCCCCCCCCCAAAAAAAAATATTTTTCTTTCTCTTTCTTTTAAAATCTAAAATTGAGAGGAGCGTAGAAAAAAAAGAAATGCTTTGAATTAAAATAGTAAAATATATCTTCTAAAATATTTTTTTTAAATATTCTTTTAGTGTGCCCACAACTTTTAGTTTTAAATGTAAAATAAAATTAAAATATGATCTGTATATGGAACTAAAAGAATATTTGATTTAAGCATAATTCGAAGTCAATTTCAATAAAACTGAAAAAAATGAGGGTTAAAAATGTTTAACCATTTTTCCTCAATTTAAAATTGTATAAATGGCAGTAATACTGCCCATTACCTAACCTAGTCTTATTTTTCTGTATGTTTTGTTTGAAAAGTATCTATATTTAGTTCTACTGTTGATCATGATAAATTTTGAGTTAACACTTTTCACTCATAAATTGACAAGGCTTTAACTTTATTTTTAAAAAATAGGAATAGTTATGTTATGCATCGAATTATAGACAGCTTTCCGCGGATATTAAAGTGAAAAATTAGAAGGTTAAAAACACAGTTTTGTTAGTCCCGAGGGACCAAAGGCCCGGGATAAAAAGTGGTTTTAACTTTGTGATTATTATTTTAATATTCGTGTAAAGTTGTCTATGACGCGATGCTATACATGAATTTTCAGCATTGCCGAGAACCGGTTCTATATTATTTCTTACATATTCTTTATAGGCATTGCTTTTCCAGATCTGATATTGTGACTTTGGCTGTGCAACCAGTCCTTTGACCGTCAATAGCCATTAAGTTTTTGTAGTTAAAAACTCTAAAAAAAAAATTTCACCTCCTTTATAATTAAAATTTAGAATTTCTAAAAAAAATAGAAAAAAAACCAGACACAAAATTAAAAGTAT